>NC_081572.1:52281657-52645707 GCF_022355385.1 Mustela nigripes | reverse complement strand
TCCAGAGAGGTTGCACCAGCTTGCATTCCCACCAACAGTGTAGGAGGATTTCCCTTTCTCCACATCCTCGCCAGCATCTGTCATTTCCTGACTTGTTGATTTTAGCCATTCTGACTGGTGTGAGGTGATATCTCATTGTGCTTTTGATTTGTATTTCCCTGATGCCGAGTGATATGGAGCACTTTTTCATGTGTCAGTTGGCCATCTGGATGTCTTCTTTGCAGAAATGTCTGTTCATGTCCTCTGCCCATTTCTTGATTGGACTATTTGTTCTTTGGGTGTTGAATTTGTTAAGTTCTTTATAGATTTTGGACACTAGTCCTTTATCTAATATGTCGTTTGCAAATATCTTCTCGCATTCTGTCAGTTGTCTTTTGGTTTTGTTAACTGTTTCCTTTGCTGTGCAAAAGCTTTTGATCTTGATAAAATCCCAATAGTTCATTTTTGCCCTTGCTTCCCTTGCCTTTGGCGATGTTCCTAGGAAGATGTTGCTGCAGCTGAGGTCGAAGAGGTTGCTGCCTGTGTTCTCAAGGATTTTGATGGATTCCTTTCTCACATTGAGGACCTTCATCCATTTTGAGTCTATTTTTGTGTGTGGTGTAAGGAAATGGTCCAATTTCATTTTTCTGCATGTGGCTGTCCAATTTTCCCAGCACCATTTATTGAAGAGGCTGTCTTTTTTCCATTGGACATTCTTTCCTGCTTTGTCGAAGACTAGTTGACTGTAGAGTTGAGGGTCTATTTCTGGGCTCTCTATTCTGTTCCATTGATCTATGTGTCTGTTTTTGTGCCAGTACCATGCTGTCTTGATGATGACAGCTTTGTAATAGAGCTTGAAGTCCGGAATTGTGATGCCACCAACTTTGGCTTTCTTTTTCAATATTCCTTTGGCTATTTGAGGTCTTTTCTGGTTCCATATAAATTTTAGGATTATTTGTTCCATTTCTTTGAAAAAGATGGATGGTACTTTGATAGGAATTGCATTAAATGTGTAGATTGCTTTAGGTAGCATAGACATGTGCACCCGGATGTTTATAGCAGCAATGTCCGCAATAGCCAAACTATGGAAAGAACCTAGATGTCCATTAACAGATGAATGGATAAAGAAGATGTAGTATATATACACAATGGAATACTATGCAGCCATCAAAAGAAATGAAATCTTGCCATTTGCGATGACTTGGATGGAACTAGAGGGTATCCTGCTTAGCGAAATAAGTCAAGTGGAGAAAGACAACTATCGTATGATCTCCCTGATATGAGGAAGAGGAGATGCAACATGGGGGGTTAAGGGGGTAGGAGAATAATAAATGAAACAAGATGGGATTGGGAGGGAGACAAACCGTAAGTGACTCTTAATCTCACAAAACAAACTGAGGGTTGCTGGGGGGAGGGAGTTTGGGAGAAGGGGGACATTGGGGAGGGTGTGTGCTATGGTGAGTGCTATGAAGTGTGTAAACCTGGCGATTCACAGACCTGTACCCCTAGGGATAAAAATATATGTTTATAAAAAATAAAAATAAATAAATAAATAAATAAATAAAAGAAGTAACTCTACCTATTTGGTGGGTGAAAAATGGCACTGGAGTGTTTAAATCTGTATTTTTAATTTTGTGATTTTGTATTTTCATTTAAATATTTCCCTTACAGGAAATGCATTTCAGCAACAGTAGAATTTGGAGTTAACCCCCCCAAAATTGTTAGTTTTTTCATTGGAATCTCTGCATATTTACTGATTAATTTGGGGACGGATTGAGATCTTTACGGTATATATCATCTTCGTCTATCCAGATCTTTTATGTCTCTCAGGTTTTATCGTTTTCTTTGAATAGATGACATATCTTTACTGATGATTTTGAAATAGCAAAAAAAAATATATATATATATATATATATATTTTTTTTTTTTTTTTTTTTCAGTTGATGCTTGAGTTTTTCAGGTTTTCAGTCAAGTGACGATCAGGTTGTCTCTGTTTTTCCTATTTATACCGGTTATTTTATTCTCTGGCGTAATTGCGGCTTCATTCTGTTTCCCTGCTTGCTTTCCTCACTGTGGTTTCTGCTGCGTTCAGAAAGACCCGTGAGGTGGGTCAGGTACAGCCCTGACTGCATTTGCTGCTGTCTGCTTTTGATCACCGCTCCTGACTTCCAGCCTTCTGCTAACGGCAGTGTCTGTTTCTGTATCGTTTTCTCAGTCCTTTTATTCTATTTCATGGCGTTCGTTTTTTCTGCCTTGTCCTCCTGCTATTCACAGAGTCCCTGTTATGCCCCAGATGTGCCCTTCCAAGTGTCCAGAGAGGGGTGAGGGTCCCCCCACACACGCCCCGCTCCTGGGTCAATTCTCTGGGGGGAGCTTAGGGTCTGCTGGTTCTGTGATGCCTCTTCTTCAGAAATATATGTAACCTCTTTTTCTTCTGTGCTTTTTTTTTTTTTTTTTTTATGTTGTAGAGTCCTTTTTTTAAAGCTTCCAACCAGCCCATTTTCCCTCTCCTCATCTTAATCCATTCCTGAGGGAAGACGATTATTCCTGGCATCGGTCACACCCCCAAAAGTGTAAAGTCCAGGAGGACAGGCACTGTGTCTCTGCAGCCTTCCGGCCTCTGTGCCTCCAGCAATAGCGGGCACATAGTAGGTGCTCATTATGGACCAATTGAAGGAATGCACAGTCTGGTTTTTTTTCATCACCTGACAGTTTAATTTGGCATTGTTGGACTCCTCTTGCCTTTTAAGTTGGAGGATAGAGGTTACCGTTTTACATGACCAGTGTAAAGGTCCTGTGGCCCGAGGAGATACACAGGGAGCTAGCTACTAGCCAGGGAACTTTTTCTGGAAAGGTGTTTGGCTCTGTGTTTTTGAAATCACAGCACCAGCATCTTACTCCCCAAGTCTGGTTTTGAGTGTAGTCTGCCTTTGCTCTCCGCCAAGCCCCTGAGCTGCAGAATACACCCCGTGCCAGGGTGGGGTGTTAGTGGGTGTCATGCAACACTGGATTCAGGGGGCTGGAATGTTTCTTCCTAGTCTCAGGGAGAAGGATGTCAAGGCAGGGCCCTGCTTTCTTTTTGGTGTGACCACTTTACTCTGCCTCGATAAATACTCCTCCTGGGCCCGTCCCGCCCATCGTCCTCCCTGGCCTCTGCCCCTGCCTCCCACCTCTCCGTGTTAGCAAGAAACTGTGGGTACCGTCAGACAGCCCTCCTTTCCCGTATTTTTCTGTTTCCTTCTTAGTTGTTACTTAGGCACTCTAATTTTTTGCCAGTCAGAAAATGAAAGTAGCAAGTCATTTCTCAGCAGCTGTCTTCAATTGAGTTTCCTCTGTGCTCTAGTTGACAAATAATTTCTTGAGGGTTTTAGTATATCCTCTCTGCCTAGTTTACTGCTGATGCACCTTTTTCTCTGGTTCTTAGTTTTATTCACTCATTTCAGTTGGTTTCTGGTAGGGGTGGGCCATGAAGATGCCTTAGCCAATGTTCTAAGTTAGATGAAAAATATATGTATCTGGGCTATTCTGTTTTCTGATAATTTAATTATTTTATATCAGTTCAATGTTCATTAAATTGACTTTAAGTGTAAGATGCTATGGTAAATGTCAGAGGAATGTCAAGATGAATTTCATGAGGATGATAATCATTCTCAAAAAATATTGACAAATTTGGGCGCCTGGGTGGCTCAGTCATTGAGCATGTAGCCTTTGATTTCTGCTCGGGTCATGATCTCAGGGTTGAGGGACCAAGCCCTGAGTTGGGCTCCCTGCTTAGTGGGGAGTCTGCTTCTCCCTCTCCCTCTCTCTTAAATAAATAAATAAAATGTTTTAAAAAATATATCAACACATTTAAAGAAGAGAAACAGGAAAAAAAATAAGGTTGAGAATGGGCTCAGCTGCACGTAACTGAAAACTTGAACAGTGTCTTAAATCAAGGGTTTATTTTTCTCTGGCTTAGAGGAGTGCAAAATGATGAGTCTAGAGCTAGTGCTAAAGGATATTGTCAGCTTACCTGGCTCCTCCTTTTGGCTCTGTTATTTGCTTTGGTTTTTGTCCTCAAGACCCCAGAATGGCTGCCGCACCTCCGTGGTCATGCTGTACTCCAGGCTGAAAGAATGAAGAAGAGGGACTGTGTGGCAAGACAGAAACCTCCTTATAAGACTTTGTATTTTTATTTGGGAAGGAAAGCTCTTGATGGGAACTTCCCCTTAGGTCTCACTGGCCAGTACAGTACCAAGTGGCTACCTCCAGCTGCAAGGGAGGTTTTCAGATCTGGCATAATTCTTAGAGAAGTGAAACATGTAAAATCCAGCCCATCAACTGCTGGCAGCCAAGTTGTCTGTGTCCCCCCAGCACGGGCTGGGCTGTCTGAATATGCAGTCATCCCCTTTCAGGAAGAAGACACAGGGCTGCCTGCCTCTCCACCATAGGGTTTTCCCCAAGAAAACCCCCTATGCCGCCCAGTGGTGCTCCCGGGTACCACCACCATCACGCACACCTTGTCCGAAAGCTGGCTCGCCTGCATGACGCTGACCTTCCCATTGATGGCAGTGCATGCCCGCTGCTCTGTCCGCAGCCTTTCCCTGTCATCTTGACCATCACGTGCACATCTGGAGACCAGTCCTTTGTGCCAGTGAGAAGCTGTGGGGCGGGGACCGTGGCACAGAGCAGAGCTCGACTAGAGCCTTCCAGCGGGGACGAGCCTGGTAAGGCCATGCAGCTCTCCTTCCCAGACTTCTGAGCAGCACCGCCACAGGCCCCAAGGGCTTTGGCGTCTGGCTCTGTTTGCTTCGCCCCCAAGTACACCATCTGCCTAGAGAGCCTGCCTTCATGTACCCTGGAGAGCTTGGAGTGCTGGTTCTGGTCTCCATAAACGCCTTCAGGCTGGGTTGGGGCTGGGGGTTGGGGAGGTCAGACCATGCTTTAACAAACTCTCCTTCTCTGGAGAACGCACTCACCCTCCTCTCCCTGACGCACCCTTCGCCCTTCAGTGTGAGTGAACTACCTCGATTCCCATTTCAAACCAGCATGCAGGTTTAGTTTTCATTGACTGGGAGTCGCAAGTCTTCCTGCCAATGCAGGATTTCTGAATTTGCACCTGTCCTTGCCTTTTCTCCCCTGGACCCAGTTCCTTTCCCCCCGCCACCTCCCGCCAGTTAGATAGCTCCATCCTCCATGGGTGGTGTGTCACCCGAATCCCCAGGGAGGCCCAGATGCTTGCTTCTCACCCCTGCTAGTCAGACTGGCCCGGTGCCTAGTTCTCTCTCGTTTTGGGGTATCAGCAAGAGCTTGGTTTCCAATTCAGAGCAAAGTATGCCGCGTGTCCTTTATTGAGCCCAAGGAAGGAAACACAAAATTGAGTTTTAAGAGAATAGGACAAGGTTACTACTTTCAGTGCTAGAAAAAGTTTTTGCTCAGCAGCTTTATGTTTTAATATCAGAATGGTGGGGGTGGTGAATTCGGAGACAAAAAATGAAAAGGGCATATCGGTATTTTGTAGGAAAATACAGGGTGCATTTTTTTAAAAAAGAGTTTTATTTGTTTGAGAGGGGCAGAGAGAGAGTGAGAGAGAGCAGGAGCAGGAGGGAGGGGCTGAGGCAGAGGGAAAAGATGGGACTCCATCCCAGGATCCCAAGATCATGACCTGAGCCGAGGGCAAAGGCTTAACCCACTGAGCCACCCAGGCGTCCCCAGAGGTGCATTTTTATCTGAATTTACACCTTGGGATTTTTTGTTGCTGTTGTTGCCATCACCTGCAGAATTTTGAACAGTTTAGCCTTTTAATTACAAATAACCAGTTACTTTACTGAAGTAGTTGAATGCTGTGGTGCCTGGAAACTACTGTACCTGGGCAGGTGACTTCGGACTGCTGTGCTCGGTCGTCCCTGTGCCTACTTTTTACTTTGTCCCTTTCCCCTGTTGCCGTTCTCTACTGGAGTTTTTAACTGGCTACCTTATTTTGTACACAGCATAACTGTGGGGACGGAAGATAGCCCTCCTGTGTTACCCAGAAAGTTCACGGAACTTATGAAAGCTTGGAAGCTCAGAGGGGCCCTTGAAGACTCAATTTTGCTTTAATCTAGTCCCCAATTAAGTGACCATTTTGTTGTTGTTGTTGTTTTATTCTTCAGATAGGTACTGAGTAAAGATTGTCAATGAGCCATCTGTGAGAGCTGGCAAAGTCAGTTTCCCTTAAAGGGACAGCCACGTCATTAAGAGAATTCTTCCATTTGTTGATTATCTTAAAAGTATTTCTTAGAGTCTTTATGCTAAAAAGTTGTCTTGAACGTCTAGGATAATGACGTGGCCGGCATAATTGCATAACTAAATCACTAGGGGTAAACAAAAATTTTCCATGCAGAAGACGATCACGATGCATTAGTAGAGGTATGTCTGTGCATTGGTCCCAATACAAAGTGAACAAGTAAGCAAGCCCATTTTACTGCCCTGTTACGTATGTAGCAAAAAAAAATATTCAAATGTGGATTAAACACTAAATCCTGTCAAAATCCAAATGATAAATGAGCAATAATCTTAATTCTTTATTTGAAAGGTTTATCGTAAAATAGCTGCTGTGTGGATAGCGACACTTCAACAGTATTGAGGTGAAACTGAGAAAAAGCTCAACTAACCGTCCCTTCTTGCCAAACTCATATTTCCAAGGACATGGTTTCACTTCTTACAAGTTTAATACGCATCTGTTATATGGAAAAGTTTTCCAATTAGTCACAAACACTGTAAAGTGTTGTTTATTAAGTATAGTAAGAAGAAATAGTTCTTTATTGAAAAGGGGGGGGGGACCCCAAAATAGGATGACAAAGTAGAAAAGCTTAGAGGGTTCAAGGAAAAACTAATTGAAAGAACAGTCGTGGGATCTCATTCAGTGTTGCATTATTAACTTAGATATAAACAGGTTTTATTTATGTATTTATTTAAACAGACCTGATAGATATTTCATTTCCCTTTTCTGAATGCTGACTATAAATGCAAACCAAATGCTTCCTGGTGAATTGCCTTGGGGACCACACGTAAATGTTTCATTTTGGTAAGAGTATTGCTCAATCAATTTGAAGTATGAGTTTTAATTTGGTCCTAGGATTTTTTGGATCAGCTTTGGTTGTTAACTAAATGGGAAAAAGACAGAGGGAAACAGGAAGGCCCTGTAAGTTCTTAACCTTCGCAGCTGTGTTATTAAAAATTTCTATAAAAAGTCTTATCTTTTAACCAGAAGTGGTTATGGTTTGTAATCAGTTACCCCTGATTGATACCCTTTAATGTGGCTGGGCAAAAAAATACTGTGTCTCTCATCCCCTGACTTTTCATCTGAATTTAGAAGTAAGCAGAAGAATTACTACCTTCTTTGATATGTGGGTTGGTGAGAGCACTGTGTCAAGAGGTTCCCTGAGGCTGCCAAGCCAGGAAGCCTAAAAAAACTCATTTACATTAGACATTGAACCATTTGAAGCTTAAGCTGTTAATAGAAATGAAGAGAGAAGAGGAAATCTTCACTACAGCTATTAAGTAAAAACTACACGCTCATTTTAAAATCAGAAAAGACTTAATTCCTGCCTCTTAATTAAGTTACATCCTTTTGAACCTTGGGATCAGCTAACAAAACTGATTCCATTGCTTGGACACACACAGGAGCAAAACCACATACAGGTTCATTAACTGCCTGTTCCTGTCAGCTTTGTTATGTGCAAGAAGTTTACAGAGAATACGTCTCAGGTTTGTAGGATTTGGATCCCAGTGTTGCACAGTATCTGCTTTCAGGGATAATGAGATATAATAGATCACAAGGATAATTTGAAATCTATAGAGAATCTCAAACTCTCATTTAGCCGGGGGTTTTAATCTTTTGACTAACTCTTTTACCAGAGTTGATAATTATCCAAATTGATTTATTGGAATTTTGTTTTTCACTTAATTCTTTAGGAGCCCATGCTTTAAAAAAAAAAAGTGAGATTTTAAAAGACAGAGATAAAATCAGTTTGTAGATGACCAATTTTCTAATACCATCCTTGTAGTTATTTTAAACTGATGATCTTGGGAAATAAAGTGCCTTCATTATGCTTATGCTCAGAGAACAGTAGTTCTTAGAGAATTGAGCCTTTAAAAAATAACCTTCCTTCCTCCCTCCCTCTCTCTCATTCTCTCCCTCTTCCTTCTTTCCTTTTTTTCTTTTTCTTTTTCTTTCCTTTCCGTTTCTCTTCTCTTTTTTCTTTCTGTCGTGCACGTACATATATTTATAATGTGTATACTATTGTGTATAAAGTCACGTATGGCAGAAAAATGAAGAGTTATTTGTAAATGAAATTCATATGCTCTTCTACCAATGCACTGTGTTCATAAAGTGTGTTTTAAAATAACTAAAGTGAAAGTTCTCATGATTTCTTCCCATGTCCCTGAGTTATCCACACCCTCCTTTTTTTTTTTTTTGGAAGTGCCATGTTTCTGAGGTTTAAATACACATAAAAGCAGTTTGGCACTGTAAAGTGCTTCAAAAACATAAGTTTTCTTTTTTACCATTATCATTTTTAATACACATTGATGAAAGGACTGGTCTCAGGTCACTCCCCTGGAGCCATTGAGAAGTTACTGGGCTCACAACATAGAGGCATTCAGAGCTTGTAGGCAATGCTTTGTTGTCTCTAGAAGTTCCTTAAGGCACCGCTTTGAAATGTTAAGTTTAAGCTTAGTGGCCAGAGACATATTTCACCTAAAATTCTAGAAACCACATTTCAAGAATTACCAAGAGCGCCCCTCACTAAGTCCTCATTTGCTGGGCACTGTGCTGAGTGGTTTTGTTACCATGAAACACAAGTGTGTCTTTTAAATGTGTCATATGGCGTGGACAGGAGTGCGTAAGTCAAGAGTTGTTGGTCCCTAGGGACACTTAGGTTGGGGAAACCAAGATGGTGGGATCGTTGCATTTGGGTGATTGAAGGATTGTGCAAGAGAGGGATCCCTCAGTGTCACTCGAGGAGAGAGAAATGACAAGGAGGTCTTTTCAAGGTAGCGGATTTGGCTTGGTCGGAAGAGAACTGTCCAACAGCTAGCGCTCTTCTATACAGAACGGCGGAATAACTTCCCATCCCCAGATTTGGAGATAGCATCCATCTGATAGGTAGTCCCAGGGTTCTGAAATCAGGACAGAGAATAATGTCAGTTACTCAAAGTTCCCTTTGACCTTAATTTAAGGTTGTATTATTCTTCAAGTTAGCTCCTTGCTATAACCACTTACATCCTTTGCCAGAGCCTTCTGGCAGAACTCCTAGGCAGTTCCCATCGGGGGCTTTTGCTTTCTTCCAGCCCAGTGGGACAGGCGTACTCGTGACTGTGTCAGAATAAATATATGTTATATAGAACATAAGTAAGAACTTTTCTCTGGAGAAGGCAGGCAGACAAGAAAACATACTTGTCGACCCTGTGAATGATGGGCTCTGGAAGAAGGAGGCCCTGATGGGTCTTAGGACAGGCCTTGTGGTTCCGAAGAGATGGGTGGGGTTGCTGCTGAGCTGAGCTTGGGTAGAATACTCAGGACTGCCTATATCCTAAGCACCTTCCCAGACCACTGCCGAGGTTTTTGCATGGGGTGCTTGTGGTTGGTTCATTGGCAGGAATGGTGGTGGGGCAGGGTTCCTCGTTGACTTCCTTCCAGAGCCATCCCAAGGCTTGCTGTCCAGTGCCCTGCTCTGGGCTTCTGTCAGATGGGTCACGCCTCATTGGGAGCATTGATTTTATGTTTACATGTAAAGGGACAGAATATGAGATTACCAAATAAAATATAATTTCAAGTGTTATTAATGAAAGAATATATTACACTCACTTTTAATGAGATCCTGGTGTTGCAGAATGATTCCACATAATGAATCCCAGGAAATCAATGAAAACTTTAATTACAGTTGTGTGAGAATATTGCTTTGGTCAATTTTACTTGTTCAGTTTATCAATCCTTTCTGCCTTCCTCCTTCTTTAAGTTAATTGCCTTGATGAAGTAAGTATAAATGCGTTCTTTGTTAGAGTTTGATGTCTTTTAAGAAACATGTTAAAAATGCAGATTTCCTCCTCAATAATAATTATTATAATAATAATCCCAATCAGTTTTTCGTGGACATTACAATGTGTGCAATTTTAAATTAGGCAGTCTTTCCATTTTGTAAACCGCGTCATTGTTAAGTCTTAATAAAAGTCCTTTCCCTCTGTCAGTTTTTTGGCAAACCACATTCTGTCTCTTTTCAACTTAGGAGTTGACCTGTTAGTCAAAATCTGATGTGCTTTCTGTATTCCTCAGTCAAACTCTGGGGCAAATAAAAAGAAAAACAAGATACTTTCTCCTCTGAATTAATAGTTCTATTTTCGTGTAGCTACACTCCCTTTCTGGTTCTTAACAAAGTGAACGTTCTTCTCACAGCATTTTTATTTTTGACAGTTTAGTGATTATGAGATACGGTCATATCCACTCCAGTGGAATTTGCTCTTTCTTCTTAATTGTTTATAAAACACAGTACGAAATGTGGATGTGGATATTGAGAGATAACTAAAGTTATTTTGGGGACTCTGGAATTTACTAATTACATACTGAAAATGTTATTGTGCATTTTCTGTGCTCTTTTAACTACCATAGTTGTTTATAAATAGTCTACTTTGGGTTTAAGTTCAAGGCTTTAACATTGAGTCAAGCATTATTTTAGGGGCCCCGGGTGGCTCGGTCAGTGACGCGTCTGACCCATGATTTCAGCTCAAGTCAGGATCTCAGGGTCATGAGGTTGAGCCCTGCATCGGGCTCCGTGCTTAGCTGGGAATCTGCTTGAGATGCTCTCTCTTCCTCTGCCTTGCCCTTCCCTGCTGCACTCTCTCTCTCTCAAATAAATAAGTGTAAAAAAAAAAAAAGAATTATTTCAACTGATTGGCTCCATGGGTGGAAACAATTTACTTAGTTCATTTTTAGAGGGAATGCCCTGCTTTCTCTTTTCCTTCTGGTTCTCCCAGGGATACCATCAACCTGTCTTCCTGGTGGTTCAGTTGAGAAGTAGCCTGGGTGTTAACAGACTTTTCTTCCAGTCCTGGCTTGTCACCACACACGGAGGAGTTGCCTAACCTCTCTGGAGAGCTCTTGAGTTGTGCAGAAAGCAAGATGACTCATTCTGGGACACCGGCCTGTCAACAAGGCTTGGCGACTGGTGATGGCTTGTATCTATAAAGATTGAAAAAGCCTCTTCCCAGAGGTGAGCTGTTCTGAGTATTCTAAAAGGAGGTTTTTTGGCTCTGAAACGGGTGCTTTCCTTAGGAATCCGTACATAGATGCAGGGATGGCTCAGTGGGCCGTGAAGTGAGGGCCGGTCTTTCCTCGTCACACACAGGTGAAATGTCCTCTTCTTGCACCTGCGACGGCTGTGTGCGAGCCTGGGGTCCCTTGGTATTTTCTTCTGGGTGTAAGGCTCCATGTGGCTGTTCACTAGTCTGGACTTGGGTGAAATTACTGTGCTTCCGCTCGTGGTCCTTGAGCTAGAGCAGTGCACACTTCCTGGCCCAGGCCGGCCTCTTTTCTCCTGTTTGCCTTCAGCTCCTAATCTTCCGCTTGTCTTTCTGGAACCTTTTATCCAAACCCACTCGTTCCTGTACTTTCCCTGCTACCTGCTTTACATGGTGCCTCTGTCCTCTGTGCTGGAGGGAGATCTCCCAGGAGATGTGGATGTACACCACATTTGGGGACAACGTCGTTAAAGGAGGGACCTGTTGGCCAAAGGACACGTTCAGGTGACCATCTACACACGTGTACCCAAGCCACCTTTGCACGTTGTCATTGAGCCCCATCCAAAAAATACAGAAATGCCAAGAAACCTGTGCCCTGTCTAGGCCTTAGGGGCTTGCCCATATGGTAAAACAACAGAGAGTTTCTGTGTGGTGCTGCTGCTGAGACTAGAAAGAAGGGCGTGCCAACCAATTCCTGACCATTGGGTGGAGCTGTCAGTTTCCCGACCATTTCTTGTTAATGTCGGTGGTGGCCTCTGGTCCCTCCACTGCACCTCTTCCTCCTGGTTGGTGTCTCATTATGTTCTTTGTGTCTGACACTGTTTCCTTTTACCCCAACTGTGAGGTTGTGTTGTTTTTAAAAAAGATTTTCATTATTTATTAGAGAGAGAGAGAGCACACAAGGTGGGGGGAGGGCAGAAGGAAAGAAACTCAAGCAGACTCCCCAGTGAGCACCGAGCTGGACGCGGGCTCAGTCTCACCACCCTGAGATCAGAGCTTGAGCAGAAATCAAGAGTTGGACACTGAACGAACTGAGCCAGCCAGGCATCCTGACGTTCTGACATTTTTATACACTTCTTAACACCGCACTTCGTTGATTGATCTCATCTGTTCCATCGGGCCCAGTCATGGTCTCTCGGCGAGTGACTCGAGAGCCTTGCTCTCTCTCTTCATCTTCCGTCTGATTGCTGTACATTTTTACATGGATATCCTATGGTTCTTCAAAAGCAGCACATTTTCCTAAGACCGGCCAGCTCCGTCACCTTTCCCTGGACAGACTTCTTTCTGTTAATGTCACACTTCTTCTCCAGGCCACCTGGGGTGCAGCACTTCACCTTTCCTCCTTTTTGGTGGTTATTTCATTTTGTCTTTCTCCTGCTCGCAGTTACCAAGTCCTAATAAGTGACCTGGTCAGAATATCCCTTATATCTATTTGAGTCCCCTTTTACTACCTGTAGTCCGAGGGAGTTAACGGTAAAGCCTTTCCAGTTGTTTCTTCAGTGTCCACTGCTTCTAGGCTGACCTTCCAGGGATAGGGCACATCCTTGCCTTGGGCTGGCAGTGACTCTCCTTCCAACCAGACAACATGCAAACTACCCAGCTCGAGGCTCTGCCGTCTGGCAACCACCCTTCTTCCTCCCCTACTCCTTCCTTTGGACCTGGCATAACAGTAGCCCTGACAATCTAGTGGTGAACCACGCAGTCTGCTCCTGCCCAAAGGAGTATCTGGGGAGGGCCTCCCTAAGAAGTCATATTTGAGGGGCACCTGGGTGGCTCAGTCAGTTAAGCGTCCGACTCTTGTTTTCAGCTCAGGTCCTGATCTCAGGGGTGTGAGATCAAGCCCCACTTCAGGCTTGGTGCTGAGCATGGAACCTGCTTGGGTTTCTCCTTCTCCCTCTGCCTCTCCCTGTCCGCACCCTTGTCTCCCTCCCCTATGCCCGTCCCCCCACCCCCATTCATGTGCGCTCGCTCGCTCTCTCTCTCTCTCTCTCTCTGAAAAGAAAAGGAGAAGTCCTGTTTGAGATAAGATCTGAAGGCTATGGAAGGGGACAGGAATCTGCAGGCAAGAAAGCCTGGCCTGCTTATAGAGCAGAAGGCCCTCCCAATGGAGAACAGTGCATAGACTAGAGAGAGGTTTAAGACACATCCACGCAGCAGAAGAATAAGTTTGCCTTTTAGTCCAGGTGTAGTGTCAAGGACTTTTGAAGCTGAGTGATATGATCGCTTATATTTTTCAAATATAACTTGGTGAATGCCTAGGTGATTCAGTCTGCTAAGTGTCTGCCTTTGGCTCAGGTCATAGCCCCAGGGTCCTGGGATGGAGCCTGGTGTCAGTCTCCCTGTTCAGCAGGGAGTCTGCTTCTCCCTCTGCCTCTGCCTGCCACTCCCTCTGCTTGTCTTTTTTTTCTCTCTCTCTCTCTGACAAATAAATAAACGAAATCTAAAAAATAAAATATCATTTGGGAGAGAGCGGCAAGGTGGAAGCAAGGAGACCACTTAGGGGACAAGCTCTTGCCATTGTCCAGACAATATAATAGCTTGGACTAGATGACATGTTTCTCAGCCTTAGCCCTATTGATATTTGGGGCCAGAAAATTCTTTGTTGTGGGGGGTTGTCCTGTGTGCCAGAGGATGTCAGAGTCATCCCCGGCCAGTGTCTGCCCACCTCCAGTGTGACAACCAAGTATGTCTCCAGACATTACTGAAGGTCCCTGGGGGCAGAACACCACCTGGGCTGTGAGTCAGTGGGCCTGATGGTGGCAGTAGAGGTGGGTTTGAAACTGACAGTATTCACAGTCGAGGAGAGGTCGAGCAGGGCAAAAGACGAGGGACTCAGTAGTGCTTCCTACGTGTTTGGTCTGAAATCCTGGCCGATGGCGTCAGATTACTTTAGACTCCTGACACTGGTCTCTCTTGCCCCCGTGCCTGTTCTTGGAACTGTCCAACCACCCTTGATGTCCAACCATCCTACCATTCTCCTCCTTTTCTTACCTCCCCTCCTGCAGGTCCAGCTTCAGTGCCATCTTCTTGAAGTTTTCTCCAATCAGCCCACCACTGGTGATCTTTTCCAGTCAATTTCTACAGCACTGTATCGTACCGCCCCTAGACACTTTCTGGGCCTGTCAGCTTCCGTAAACCCCCTGGGAAAGAAGGACCAGGCCCTCAGGGAGGGAGCAGCATTGACGGATGCCTGAATTGCATGGCTTTGCTTCTGTCCCTCTGTTCCCACTGGTGGCTGTAGGATTATCATCTCCTTCTGTTCATCATCTAACTGTAATCTGGACCCCAGAACCACTTCTTTTACAGGTGAGCCTCTGCTCAGATGGTCTGGAATTGTCACAGCATTGGGACACTTACTATATGCTGCCCTGTATTAGAATTACTGATGTATGACTCATCTCCCCGTCAAAGTGCCTGTGAGCAGGAAGGAGCCGTTACATACCTTTATCCCATAAACTGCCTGATGCCCAGCACAGTACTGATGACAAATTTGGTATTCAGTAAATGTTTGTTGAATGAATAAGTGAATGATTGGATCTGGAACATTGTTTTTTTGTTTTGTTTTGTTTTTTTGTATAATGGCGCTGAAGGAAAATTAGCATTTTTCTATCATGAACACATGTACTTTTGATAATCAGAAAAAAAAATTTTAATTGTTTTTAATGAGAGAGGATTAGCCCGTAGTCTGTGTCACTACTGAATGGATTGGCTTGGTTTTTGGCATTTATGGTCTGGAGCGGGCTCCGGTGATAAGATGTCTGCTCTGTTTCTGTCTTGCAGCTCTGGTTGTCAGCACCACTTCAGCCGGATTTGCGCTGGCCCCAGGACCTTTTGACTGGTCCTGCTTCCTGCTTACTTCTCTGGGCACAGGCCTTGCATCCTGTGCCGCCAACTCCATCAATCAGGTCAGTGGGTCACTTTTCAGCTCGATTGTGATATTATTGCTTTTTCCTAGATGGTAATATTATTACATTTTTTTAAAAAAGTCTTCCCCAAACCCCATATGTAAATGGAGAAGTTCCAGGATCTTGGGACACTGCATCTCCTGGAGAGGTCTCTGGGGGACAGAGCTGATCTGTCTCATCTCTTGAGGTGAATGTTTTTGGGGGAGAGAGCAGTCGTGTATTTGCTTCAACTGACAGGAGTCCCTGGGTTAGAAGCGTTTCAGAGCCGCCTGACTTTCTGTTCTCATCCATTTCTGGCACATTCCCCTGAGCTTATCATTTTCTGTGTTCTTCTTTCTTTGGTTTGATTTGTTACACTTGTTTACATACATAGAAGTGTACTTCTTTTTTTAAGGTTGATTTATTTATTTCGGGGTAGGGGGTGGGCAGAGGGAGAGAGAGAATCCCAAGCAGACTTCCTGCTGAACGTGGAGCCCTATACAGGGTTTGATCGAACGACTCTGAGATCATGACCTGAGCTGAAACGAAGAGTCAGACGCTCAGTCGACTGTGCCACCCAGGTGCCCCAACAATGTATTTTAAACAAGCATATCCAGCTTTTAAAAAATCAGTAATTGAATATTCAGTAAATGTGGTGTATGTAATCACAGAATATATTAAAAAATTAATGAGCGTATTATTTTTTTAAGATTTTATTTATTTATTTGACAGGCAGAGATTACAAGTAGGCAGAGAGGCAGGCAGATAGAGAGAGGTGGAAGCAGGCTCCACACTGAGCAGAGAGCCGGATATGGGACTTGATCCCAGGACCTTGAGATCAAGACCTGAGCCGACGCAGAGGCTTTAACCCACTGAGCCACCCAGGCGCCCCGAGCATATTATTTTTAATGCATCCTTTTGTCCCCCTTTTATTTTACACATCGAAATAGTTTTCTATAAATTAGTTCTTCCCCACCCCCCACTAAACCTGGTCACTGTGATGTGTGCCCCCACGTATCCTTTGTCATCGGATACCAGAGTGAAGAAGTCTTGGCTAAAACTTAGGGAAAGTCTTTTCCATCACCAGAACACCCAGGAGGAGTTGGCCCAGTTTTAAAACGAATTCAGCTTACGAGCAGGAAAACAGCGTGGCCGAGCGGATGATATCATTTGGTATTCTGTAAAATGTGAGAATTTTAATTTGATGATTCCTCGGACCATTATGCTTTCACAGTGTGTTATTATCAGCTATTCGGGAAGGGATCAGTCTATTTCAAATAAAGTTTATTTTTTTTGTTACTGTTTTTGTTACTATTTTTAATGTCCAGACAGTCTTACAGGGAGATCCAACCCATCCTGCCATACTTTAAACGTACCGTCCCAGCTCGTAAACCACAGTGTGGTTCTTCCAAGCTGTTCTTCCTTCTGCTCCCCTCCCTTGTTGCTTGGCCAAGAGAAGAATCCTGGCTTCACAGTGAACATGTTTTTAATGAAATTTTGAATAGAAAGCAATACAAGCAAAGTGGATTTGTGTTGCTATTTCGGGTCTATTTTTCAAAACATTTTTAAAATTATTACTTTTATTTAGTTATAAATTTAGGTCATAAGAGTAAGCCAAAAACACATTTTAGCTTTCAGGTCCCTTTTTTCCGTTGAAGAGCTGTACTTATCCTTGAGATATTAACTGCTGTCTCCTGCTTAAATTAAATAGATTTAAACACAAATTTAAAGTGAAATTACAGACATTTTAAAAAACAGCAGCAACTAACTAATAAGCACCAAATGGTTCAGAAATCCCCAAACAGTAAACAAAAAATAATACAGAGTTGCCTTGAGTTTGAGCTGCCATCTCCCTCCCATCCCCCACCCTTAAAAAAAAAAAAAAGGTAGTTCAAGATTTTATCTTGGAAAAAAAAGTCTGTCACTAGCAAGAAAGTATCTACAGAGAAAAACACGGAATGAATTACATTTAGGCAGAAATTTCCAGAAGCTGAACATAAGCTAAGGTGTTAGAAATTTTTAAAAGTTTAGGGACATCTGGGCAGCTCAGTGTGTTAAGCCTCTGCCTTCGATTCAGTTCATGGTCTCAGGGTCCTGGGATCGAGGCCCACATCGGGCTTCTGCTCAGTGGGGAGCCTGCTTCCCCCACCCCCCGGCCAGCTTCTCTGCCTACTTGTGATCTCCTATTGTCAAATAAATAAATAAAATCTTTTTAAAAAATAAATAAAGTTAAAATGCGTTTGGCTGCTTTGTTTTATCATCAGTAGGAAGTGTATTTGCTGCCTTAGCGTGACTTGGGGTGTGTCCATCTCAAACTGCTGAGAAGAGCCAGACTATGGGATGAGATTCTTTCTGGAACTGACACATCACATTGTCTGCCTCTTCTGTTAGCATTTCCTTCTTAGGCTGGCTCCCTAGCCCCGTCTTGCGCTCACGCAGCTCTCCTGTTCTTTCTTCCTCTGGAACACGTCTACGTCCTCCTCCTCCTCAGTCGCTGGTCCTCCCCAGGCGTCTTCAGTGCTGTGCGTCACATGGGCCCTCAACTTCATCTTCTTGGATTCCTCATACCGCCTCCTTCCACTCGCCCTGGGCTCCAGTTCCCTTTGGAAACATCACAATACTTAAACATCTTAATGATCACCGTCATTGTGGAATCCCACTGTTATTATGCTATCAGTAACCTTCCCAAATTACAGTATTTTCTCAATTTTGTTGGAAGGATTTTAGCTCTAGTATTATGAAGCAGTTACATAAAATTAAAGGAAGGCAAGAACATTTTCATTAGGGCCTTTAATTAGTGTAAGCAAAACAAAGAGCACTGGACAACAAACCTTTAACTGGGTTTTGAATAGCAGTTAGATAAAGAAATAGTCGTTGGTGAAGGCAAGAGCTTCCCATTTTTTTTAGGGAGCTGACATCCAACTTAAAAAATGCCTATATGTGGTTTATAGGGATAAAAGTTTTTCATCTTCTGAGTTCTGTGGAAAAAAAAAATTTCTTTCTGTCTGCATTTATAAAAGGATTCGAATAACATTTCTTGTTTTTTTAAATACTTCTTTTAGCTCTTCTTAGCTCTGAGTGCTGCTCCTTTGGACCCTACTTCTGTGATCTCTCTGTGAAAGTAGGAAAAATAAAGCTCTGGAAAACAATTCCTACATTTGTTTTAGGGGGAGAAAATGAGCTTCAGCTTCTGATTTATGAAATAATGACTAGTGTAGTGTATAAATATGTGTGCATATATATGTATATATATATTCTGTATATGGAAACCACTAACATTAAAAAGTAAGAAGGAATTACATTCATGTTTTGTAATATATACACATGCCTCATTTGAAACCATAACGAGGCCTGAAAGCAGGTGTGCCTTCAAAGGATGAAATCTATCCATAAAATGTAGCCACTGAAAGATAAAATGTGATAGATGGCTTTGACTGATCAAATCTAAGAAACAAGCGACTCACAGTGAAAAACTGAGTAAATTCAAGTGGAATGAATTTAAAAAATTGAAAAAGATAAGACTTGTCAGAAAATTTTCAGCGTAATTGAGTATCGGACATAATAGATATTGTTATAATAAACTGTATTTGCGATTATTTTACTTACGTTACATGGAGATGATTTTTCTGTTTTAGAGGTTAGGAGTGGATGTCAATAAATACATTTCTGCAGGGTCCATTTCATTGGTGACCTGCTGTTCCTCCTGATGGACGCGCCCTCACTCTCTCAATCTGTCGTCACAACTTCGGGCTTCCAAAGCCTCCACACTCACCTCTGAGTGCTTTCAGAGGATGAGGTAGTAAAAGAGACATGGATGAGGTGAGGGCTGGCACCCAAAACATATATGGGACTGATTTCACTTGGAATGGAGGGTCTTAAGAAAGTAACAAATTGTTGACATTCGTACAGTGTTTTAGAGCTTACAAAGCATATTTACAGAAATTATTATTTAAACCTTACTACCCTGTGAGGCAGGTGGCATTACTGACATTTCTATTTGCAAAACATTCTGTTTTGCCTTTGAATTATTGTTCTTTTTAAAAATTTATTTGTTAATATTTATTTTTTAATAATAAGTATTAACAAATTAATATAAACATAAATTATTAACACACAGAGGGAGAGGGAGAAGCAGACTGCCCGCTGAGCTGGGGGCCCAATGCAGGGCTCGATTCCAGGACCCTGACTCATTATTGGAGCCGAAGGCAGCCGCGTAACCCACTAAGACACCCAGACGCCCCTGAATTATTCTTCTTAAAAGCAACATTTAAAGAAATGTGTTTGCAAATAATGTTTCCATTGCAGGTTAGTGAGAAAATATAAATAAGCAAAAATAGCAATAACATTCTTTATTTTATGTTTCCCTTGTACCAGGCACTGCTCTGCATTTCAAAGTTAGAGCAGAGGACAAGCGCATACCTCTGGCATTGTGGTGCTTATATCCCCCTGCCCAGATAGACTCACTCGTTAACATTTTCATTTATATTATAGTAGGCTTTTTTTTTTTTAGTACAAACAATCTCTACATATATATTAATTTCTCACAGGAATGATTTATGTGTATAATTACATATAGCTTCTATATGTCTTCTCCTTTAAATAATGTATCATAAACATTTTCCAATGTCAATATTCGCTATAACATGATCGTATATAGGTATATAGTGATTTGTTTAATCAGTCTCTCCTTATTTGATGTTTTAGGGATTTCTACATTTTTGCCCACATAAATAATGCTGAGCCAAAATTCTCATAGCTCAATATTTGAATGTGTCCTTAACTAAAATCTTGTGTTAAAAGATATGTGGCTTTTAAAATAAAAAGTTAAGGGATACATGGATGGCTCAGTCAGTTAAACGTTCTATTCTTGATTGGCAGCTCAGGTCGTGATCTCAGGGTTGTGAGATCGAGCCCCACGTTGGGCTCTGCACTCAGCATTGGGAGTCTGCTTGAGAGTCTCACTCACCCTCCTTCTGTCCCCACTCTCTCTCTCTCTCTCTGAAGAGATCTTTAAAAAAAAAAAAAAAGTTAAAAAGTTAAAATCAAACAAGATATGTGTTGCAAGTGTGGAGAAATTCCTTCCTGGAAGATCTTCTCTTTGTGCATGTGCTTGGTTTTAAATCACTGTATGCTTCCAGATGGCATGTGTGAAGGGCTTACCGCTGACCCTGCAAGTTAGGAGGTCTGGGCCAGGTTTGTAGGGAACCTTAGGTGCATCTTTTTAGTTCAAGTTGTTCTGATGACTTAGGAGGTAGAGTTGTTGGGTGGGGGCGGTGCTTTTAATGTCTATCGGCCATTTATGTTCCCTGGTACTCTCTGATAGGTGCAGATTGGATTATTAACTCTTTGTCAGGTAGGGTCTGGATATGTTCTGCAGTTTTCATTTGAAGTGCAGATGTTTCCTATGTTTGTGCCGGCAGAGCTTTTCATTTTTAACATAGGGATTCTCAACCTTGGCACTCTTGCCAGCGTGGGTTGGCCGGCTTTGTTGTGAGGGGCTGTCCCGTGCCTCGGGGACTGTCGCCTGGCATCCCTGGTTTTTACCCACTGGCTGGTATGAGCAGCACACCCCTGAGTTGTGACAAGTGAACATGTCTTCAGACGTTGCCAAATGTTCCCTGAGGACCAATGTTGCCCCTGATTGAGAACCACTGATTTCTCCTTTTGATTTCACTCTTAGATCTTTACCCAAGATCCTGGCTCCAATTTCTGCCTCAGACATTCTTTGGCTCACATTTCTGTGTGTGTAACTACCCACTGATAGCTGGGGCGACCATATGTCCTTGTTTATGCTTGTGTTCCTGGCATAATTATTAATGATGCCCCCCTTTCCCCTCCACTGTCCCAGTTTGGACAAGAAATTATAGGGGCTCTGTTCATAGCCCACCTGTGCCTTCAATCTTTCACTCGAAACGAGAGATGGTAAAAGCAACTTTGTTCTCAAAGGTCTGGCCTTGGGTTCTGCCTTTTGTCCTCCCCTGTGTGCGGACTGGACAAGTGGGGGTATCCTCGCTGCAGGCCAGGCCTCCAGGCCCACCTCTCCTTCAGCATTTCCCTAGTCACAGGCAGGATCCACTGCTGGGCGGAACTGTGGAGCTGCGTGAGCACACAGAAAAGGGAGCTTAAAGATTCTTCTCCTGCACTGTTTCTCTGTTTGCAAGTCGTTCAAGAATGTTGGCGATTTCCTTTGGGTCTGAACTTTCATTTCTACAGTACCCCCGGCAGGTACTGCTTGCATGGTTATCCCTGGTGGCCAGGCAACTGGTTCCCTAGGTGGGCAGCCTGGACACTGGCAGTGTCCTCCCCACGTGGAGTCAGAGTCCGTGTCCTTAGAGCCTCAGCCTGTTGCTCACGGTTCCATCTCTGGGAAAGCTCCATGTGTCTTCCTCCATGTGATGGCACTTTGAAGCTCTCACTCTCTAACCACGGTTAATAGGCACCTGTGACCTCACTGTGTAATTCTTCATCTGTATCTCTTCCCTGGAGAACTCTCAACGTTGAGAACTCGCAACGTTGATTGCGACTTATTTATGCTGTACACCCAGCACTTCATCCCCACAAGCATACAGCAGGCCAGTAGGGTGAAATTCCCAAGGGAGGCACGTTGGGAATAAAGCAATATGGATGGGGAAGCAGGGGAAGGTAGCAAGAAATGTTCATCATAACCACAATCGCAGCTAACACTTAATTTGCACTTGCCATATGCCAAGTAACGTTCTAAGCATTTTACATTAGCTCACCTCCTTAAGTCTGGGTTCATAGGATTCCCACCCCCTCCACCAACGGCTTTTTCGTAAGATCAAATAAACGTTGAATGAATTCATACCCTAGACTTAGCTGTAAGAACCACTGATGTTCTCAGGGACTTTATTTTGTAGAAAATTACAAGAAAGGCACAAAACCTAAGTAGACTTTCAGATCTGTGAGGTAGGTTATAATTAGAAAGTAAAGCTGATAAGGGTATGTTATCTCTAGGATCTAGTGTCTCTGGGAATGTTGAAGAGTTTTTATGAAAGGAAATGAAAGAGATCAAGAGGTGTGAATGAAGCAAGGTCAGGAAGAGACGTGTCTCTTTGTTTGATACTGACAGTAGTTGAGAGACTTTTCATGGCTGAAATAAGGTAAAAAGGAAGGGCTTTGGATAAAAAGCTCTGAATTATAGGGTGGGTAGGGCCACAGAAAATTCACTGCCTTTTAAACTCTGAAAGGAAAAACAGATAAAGATTTTTCTGTTTTCCCACTGAATGTGAGATTAATATCTAATGCATCTTTCTCATTCTCCCTTTCTGTGATGTCTCTTTTGTTTGGACTGTGCAGTCTGCCTTGAGCGATAGGAATTGACTTTCATCTTCCCCGTTGAACAAACGTGGTTATTTAAACTCCGTGGCGTGTTCTAGAGACTAAGACCAATGTTAGCAAACACCGGTGATGTGATTCAGAGAACATCCTATGTTAAGAAAAATCAGTATGAGAAATACACTTTTCCTTCGAATGTTATGATTTGTTTGGCTTTGATGTTTTCACCAATGGACGGACAACTCGCATTCATTCGGTGGTCTCTGAAGTCTGTGCCTTGTGGCTTACTCAGATGCTTCAAATTAGCTACTGCACTAGATCAGATCTGTCTAGAGTCTTTGAATAACACGTGGGAAAGAGTCTCCCATGAAATATGTTTTTCATATAAAGCAAATGATCAGCATTACTGAACAATGTCCAAAAGAAAACGCATTTTAAATGTGGAGTCTCTTTTCATGAATTTATATAACCCCAAATAGTTCCTGAATTGCATTTGATTCCCCTTTCTGGAATGATCTATCTAAGTAGAGTGAGTCTGGCTGGCGCTGGTGTCCAGATCCAAAATAACTCTAGGTGCAGTTTTGCCAGCAGACGCAGAGAGAACGATGATGTGAACATGTGTTTGTAGATAGTATTTTGTCATTTACACGCCACATTAGCGGGCTGTTATCTAATTCATTTTATTTATTTTGCTTCTTACGGCATCTCTGTGAGGTGGCATTTATTCCGGCGTCGCAGAGGAATAAAGTGAAGCTTCGGATCACGTGTCTGAGAATGGTCACATTGGGAGCAGAACCCGCGGACCGTGGTGGACTTCCAGGTTCACCACGTTCTCCCAGTTGAAATGTCCTGGTCCGGGCACCACTTCAGAACTGGGTTATTCCCCTTCCTTCTACCAGGCTAACTGCCAACATCCTTGCTACCAAGTGCTAAAGGGGAACGTGTCATAGTGGCCTGGTAGTACAGTCATCCGTCATCTGAGTGAAGGCGTTAGAGCACTTGGCCTTCGGAAAGCTAAGTGCTCAATTAACGTTCTCAATACTATTAATGTGAACACGTGGTCTGTGTCTGGCCCATATCCCCCACGCTGTCTGAATCTGATTATCCATCAGCGGTCTGCCGTGAGGGTCTCAAAGCAGAGAATGGGAGGGGAAGATGTGTTTCCCCAGTGGACTGAGAGACTTGGGTTCTACTGCAAACTGTATTGTGTGTGCGCGCATGAATATACACACACAGTTCTTTCAAGTGTGTATTTACCTGTATTGGAATTCTTCACATTTGAAAGTGTGGCTCCCATTTCACAGGTGCTGTGGAATGGTGTACTCAGTTCTGGTAAATCAAAGAAGTGCTGATTGAAATGGTTCACGAATCAGCGATGTTTTAACTGAGACATAATGGAAATAATACCAGTTGGGATTTTCGGAGTTATGATTCTTGGCTTGTGTCTCTGGGTAGCATGTCGTGATTAGATCTGGTTTGGGGGACTTGGAGATTTGCCCCCTTCCTGGATGTCTCCATGTTGTTCCAACACGAAATCAAGCTGAGTTTCTTCCCACGTGACCTCTCTTTTCTTTTTTGTTTTCTTTCTTCCTTCCTTTCTTTCTCTCTCTTTCTTTCTAAATATTTATTTTTCAGAGAAAGAGCATGAGCACGAGTGGCAGGCAGAGGCAGAGAGAGAGGGAGAAGCAGACTCCCCACCAAGCAGGGAGCCCGATGAGGGACTTGATCTCAGAACCCTGGGATCACGACCCAAACAGAAAGCAGATCCCCAACCGACTGAGTCACCCAGGCGTCTCTCCCTTCCTTCCTTTTTTTGTTTCTTTCTCTCTTTTTCTTTTTCTTTTTTTCCTTCTTTCTTTCTCTTTCTTTCTTTCTTCTTTCTTTCTTTCGTCTGTCTGTCTTCAGACTGTTTTGCCTTTCCCAATAGTCTGTTCATCTGAATCCCAATAGCCTCTCTGTTTCCTGCTGCGAACTGCAGACTGCCCCCAACCCCATTCTCTAGATTAGGGGGCTCCCCGCTGACTGAGGGCTGCTGACATGAATTCAAAGCCGACTGTGTGGCCTGTCCCCTGGAGACTTGTACGTTACCTTATCTCATACGCACTCCCCTTGCCTTCGTGACAAACTGCTTTTAAGGTTTAATACCTGACAAATATTGATGCCTTGATATTTGTACTGTAGAGTTGGAGACCTTTGATGGTTCTGAATTCCCTGCTCAGCTCCCGGACACTTGAAAGGAGCAGGAATAGGACTCAGGGTTTCTGGGACGGACAGTGAAGCAGATTCTTTTCCCCATGCTCTTTAACCCAGACCAGCTTTGGGGAATTCTTTGTGTTGCTATTTCCAGCCCCAAACTGCTTCAGGTGAGCGATTAGACCTTGAAAAGTTGTGTGGAAGTGGTTAAGTAAGTCCTAAAAATTCACATTTTCATGACCACCCAGTTCTGTCTTACTGATTTTCTAAGAAGTTTTAGAAAATATTGTTGGGCAAGGAGGGGAAATTACTTACCTGTGTGATTAATCTTAAGGAAAATTTCACTGTGTCATTTCCTTTAGATCCTATGCCAGATTTCTCCCGGAAGCAATGATCACGGAGGGAACAAAGAAATTCTAAAGGATCTGAATGATGGAATGTAGAGATAGGATGAAACAAAAGGGAATATTTGGTAGTTAATAAGATTTATGTATACTTGTAATCTAGAGTGTCCTTATGCCTTAAAATTTACAGTGCAGCCTTAAAATATTAAGATAATGTACAGGTTTAGCTTTTATTCCAACTGAGGTTCCTTTTGGACTAGAAGACATTTACCTGCTAGCTTGTAAGAAAGAAAACTAACACGGAAATAAAAATCTGGTAATGTATCTGAGTAACGCCATCCTGGTATTGCTTTTGACACATGTACGGTCGATGGTCTAGAATGTGCTGTTGTCCACACTGCTGTCGCGAGACAGACCTAGTGACAAGGGTTTACCAGTGTTGTGTGTCATTTTCGCGGGGGGCTTGCCGAAGCTCCGTGCATAAGGGTCCATCCCCCGAAGTTACCGTTGTCCTCTCTTAACTAAAGCTAATTGGGATTAAACCATAAAGATACCCATAGGCCAGATTCTTAGTCCTTGTAAGAATACTCTGGGATTTGAAAATCGGGGTATTAGTGAAGGACAGAAGATGCCGAGCCTGGATTCCCGCCACGATTTTCACTTTCTCTTGAGTGAAGGACCAAGTGAGTGGCAGAAGAGGTTATTTAAAGAAGTGCGCAGTTAACCTTGGACAGTTAGGCAGCCCCCTGATTCAAGGTCTGATGTGTTTTTTTGCAAGGGCAAAGGTCGATAAGTCTTTCAGCAGGTAGATACTCAGCTGTTGCAAATATCTCTAGGGTAAGTAAAGTGAAGTTATAAAAAAAAAAAGTCCTTTTTCATAAGTACTTGTTGAACATTCAGGCTTGAAGACGTGGCCTTTGAAAGACAGGAAAATGTGACTGGACGAGTTCTCACTTGTACAGAATTTTGTTTATTCTGTGTAGCTCAGGTTGAAATCACTGAGGCAGGGGAAGCTGTTGAAATTGTTTACCTGCCTGTTGGAAAGAAAGTTCAATACTCCTGGGACCAGAAAACAAGAGGTCATTAAAGTGGCAGAAAGTGCTGATGCTATATGGTGGTCTTTTCCTGAAAGTTATTTGCAGAAAGACCCTCACGCATTTATTGATGACTTTTGCTAGTGATGGAAAGATCTGTCCTTGCCCTGATGCAGCTCCCAGCTAGTAGAGCAAGACGGACATACAGGTAAGTACAATAAAACTATTAAATATGTTGGTACTGCAGTAGAAACAGGCAGTTCAACGTCCAGAGGAGGGCATAGGGGATGCTCGTTTCTACCTGTGGAGGTCAGGAAGGCTTCACAGAGAAGGCACTGGAGTCTCAGAAGGAAGGTTAGGTGGGTGTTTATCAGGTAGGTATATGTGAGAGGAGAACTTTCCAGGCAGAGAAAACATCAATGAGGAAAGACCCAGCGGATGTGAGATTGTATGAGTAAGAGACCATTTGGGCACCTGCATACTTTACAGTGTAGCAGAAACATAAAGTCCACGGTGCTGGTGATACTACCAGAAATTTGGCTAAAGAAGTTAGGGGGCGGGTCATAAAGGGCCTAGCGTGCCTTGCTAAGCATGCAGACTTACCCTGTAGGTATTGGGCAGCCATTGGTAGGCGTTAATAAGGACATAACACAACCCATGGCTTTCTGTTCTCTAAGGATAGAGAAGACCGTCCTAATGTTGACCACACACTCTGAGTGGCCTGTTTCTTCCCCAGCCTCTCCTCCTTCCACTGCCCACAGCGTAGATCACAGAGTCCGCCTGGATCTCTGCTAAAATGTCATCCAAACAACAAGCATTTCCTGAGCACCTGGTATGTGCCAGGCACTGTGCTGGGCACGCAGATACGTCACTTCCCTTGTGTTTTTTTTTTTTTTTTTTTTTTTCATAGAACAGCAAGAGTTGGGCAATGGGGGCACCTGGGTGGCTCAGTCGGTTAAGTGTCTGCCTTCCGCTCAGGTCATGATCCTGGGGTCCAGGGATCAAGCCCATATCGGGCTCCGTGCTCAGCCAGGAGTTTGCTGATTCCTCTCCCTCTGCCTGCTGCTCCCCTCTCTCATTCTCTCTCTCTATTGAATGAATAAATACAATTTTAAAATACTTTAAAAAAAAAAGAGTTGCACAATAAATACATTAAGAAGAACGTATAAGGCAGGTACAGGACTATGTAGAAAGGAAAAACAGATCCTGTTTCCAACTGCAACCATTGATCTCAGCTGTCCCATAGTGCCTTGCATGTGAAGCTGCTCAATAAATATTTGAACTGGGGGAGGGGGGGGAGTAAAAACAGTACAACCGTATCAGGGTCCTCACAGACTTCCTGATCCCCTGACCACGCAGCTTCCTTTTGTCTTGCTTTGTACAGTTTCAGGTGGACATCCGGCTGATCCTTTGTAAGCTCAGCCAGCACAGGGAGCTGCTCGGACGGAGTCCAGTAAGGACTGGCAGTCAAGGACAGCCTCAAGGCAGGGTCTGTGTCTGCCCCTTATTCGCCCTATGACTTTGGACAGTTGACTTAATCTGGCCTGACAGGTGAAGTTGGTGACAAAATGAAATGATAACATTGAGTTCTTAGAGAAGGGTCTGGTCCTCAGTAAGCACGCAGTTAATGTTAATTATTATTCCTATATATTAATAAACATTTGTCGAATGAAGAATGACAGTAGGGGGATTGGCTCTGTTTCCAAGTCGGTTTAGGCATTGTGTAAACAAGCCGGAGGAGAGCCCGCTTCAGTTGACAAAGTGGGTAAGAACCTGAGAGCCTGAGGGGCACCATCATGACAGACGCAGAGTCGAAAGGGGCCACTCGTTGATCAGGTATCCGTCCCAGTGAGGAGAGGACAGGTGGAGGTGATGTCAGACATGGGTGAAGTGCATCCCATGAGGCAGGGAGTAGGGAGAAGGAGTGAGTCTTGGCAAGGAAATAATCATTTAGCTTGGATTTGAGGGCTGGGCTCCAGGTTTGCTGTGCTTTCTCCCAGTGTACGTAGGCGGAGAGGAGTTGAGCCCTTTGTGGATCCCAGCAGATTTTGCAGGGGATGGAGACAACAAGCGTGCGGAGGGCTGCCCCCAGAAAGCTGCTGGTTGGCAGACAGAGGAGGGTGAACAAGTGGGGGCAGGGGAAGCGGTGCAGAGTGAGGGATAGTCGAGAGGACGGGACCTCTGGGGCCGCAGTGGTGTTTTCTGTGATGGGAAAATAGGATACTGAAGCGGAATGAAGGTTGTGGCACAGGAGTACGGATGGGTGAGCTTAGAATAGAACCCGCGTCCTTACCTGTGGGTGCTTCAGCCTCAGCCTCTGCTTGTTTTCCTCTGGCACCTGCTCTCCCCGCACCAGTGGGGCCTGCTTCCTTGCCAGCCCCCAGCCCCTCGAGAACTCTCCCACCGCACCATCTTGGCAGTCCCTGTGCCCTCTGCCTGCTCCTTCCCTTCTCCTCTCCCGTCCCTCTCTTCTGGCATATTCTTACTGGTTGTTGTCTATTTCCTAGAATGTCAGCACCTCGAGAGCAGAGACCTGGGTTTATCCATTGTTGGTCCCCTAGAATGTTGTGCCTAGAAAATAGTCTGAAGCACAGTAGGAGCCCAGCATATGAAGGAAACGAATCCGTGAGTCATAACTGTTGCCCGTTGTTTGGTGGGAGAAATAGGCATCAGTCAAAAAAAAAAATCACACAGATGCATGTCCAGTTATAACTGTGGTGAGTGGTGTGCACTGTGGCACCCAGAGGGGACACCTGACCTCTCCAGACGGGAGGAAGGGTCCGGTTTGATGCTGGCTGGAAGACCAGCCTGGAGACCCGTGCATGGCCCTCATTGCTCACTTTTGTTCCTGTCTACAGTTTCCTGCGTGGAGAGGGAGTTCCCTGGGCACAGATCTAGGGATCTAGCCGGGCCTCTCCTCTCTCTCTCCTCCCCTTAGGTTACTGAGTTTCTAGGACAGCATTTGCAGGAAGCATCTTGCTGGAAAGTGATTACAGGGAAGCCTTAGAAACGAGTTTTGTTTTTTTTTTCTAAAGCCATTCCCTGGTCACAAGGAACTCCTTTCAGTCACCCACAGTGACTTTTTCCATTTTCAGAGACACATGCTCTCGGCTCTCTTCCTCACCTGTTTTAGGGCTGCGTGGTGGTCTTAAATTGGAGCACGGACACAGCAAGGGAGCTGCCGCGTGATTGGTCCAGATCAGTGCAGGCCCAGTGTTGCTGGAACCTTCGCTTCCCCAGTACAAGCTGGACGCTTGGATTCTCATGTGAAATTTCCTGAGTTTTAAGTGTTAAATGTTGTCTCAATAATGACAAAATTTGCCTAGAGCCCACCCCCCATGCCTCCCCCAAACATACACACTCCAGCCATTGAAATAGGATATATAATTTATATAGTATCGTCTACCCAAATTTTTTAAAAAAGAAGATGTACCTTCTGAGAACAGAATTTTTAATGATTACATAACGAAAACGTGATTTTCTCTCCTCATTTTCACCACGCTGAGAAAAGCAAGGCGCAGAATATTTCAGCAGCTTCCTTAGAATGAAGCTGTGGGTGCTGAATTGTACTTTGAGATTTAAGCTGCTGGCTTTCTTGGCCATGTGTGGCTTCTCGAGCAGTACCATGAAGGAGCTCATTATTTTTAAATTAAAAAGGGGGGAGGGGGGCGGGTGGTACAGCTTTAGCATCCAAAAGGTAAAGGCGAGGAAGGTCAAATAAAAATTGCTTCAAGAAACACCTGGAAATCTCAAATTGTGTTTACAATGATTTCTCCACCGATGGCGGGCGTTATGTTTCCGAAAGTGCCATTAATTGTAATAGAGTAACACACGGCCCTTTGTGAAATTTAAGTCCACTGCGTATCAGTACCTTCAAAGACAATAAAAATCCCAGCCTGCATTTATCTATTCCCCTGTGAGGAGTTACCACAATGTATATTGTATCATTCCATGTGAAATTCTTTGGCTCAATCGTCTCTCATTTATTTGCAGTTGTCTGAGGTCAGCTTTCCATCGCGCAGTTGTCAAACAGCTGTCAAATTAAAAGACCAGATCCTAAAGTTCATTTACATTTCGTGCCATTCCATATCCGTACATTTCTCGGCTGAAGTATTTGAATAGTCGTCCACATTTCTTTAATCCTGCCCCTCATTGCCCTGTTTCTTTTCCTGCAAATGCCTATACGCACATGAAGTGCAATAACCCTAAGTATTTTTACCATTTTCCAAGCATTGTTTTAAAAAACCCACGTGACCTTTAACAACAACAACAACAAAGTCAACTTGAATTAGACAGCCAATTAATTTCACTGCTCTTTTTCGCAAGAAGAGAAAATCCAATCAATTTGAACATGTCACCCTTATTTTCGTTGTCATGCTGCTTTTCACCCTTACTTTTATCATTCCCGTCAAGGTGGAATCTAAATCGTAATTGACCGCAGAATTCTTAATTTGCTTTCTAAGTGTCGGCATAGGGTGGTGTAATAGTAACGAATTCAGCATTCATTTTTAATAATTTGTTGATCAAGGAAATACTCCCGGATATGCCACTGATGTTTTAACAGAAAGTGTCCCAAGCTGCCAGCAGGTGACATTGACGTGTGCTGCTCTAGAAACGAGGAGCGAAAAGACAAACTGAGGCATCTTAAAATCTTAAAGAGCGTATTTGAGCAACAGTAGATTTGAAACTGGCAGCACCAAATCCAAAGTGATTAGGAACATCCCACCGACAAGGAAGCAAAGCAGGGAAATTATTTGGGGAATTATCTGATGGGCCTTAGTTTAAGCGGTTGCCTTGTTTGGGAAGGTTGGCTGTTTGTGATTGTTGTCCTTGGGTTTTGCTGTCTCTCTCTTTTTTTTTTAAAGATCTTATATATTTGTCAGAGAGAGAAAGAGCACAAGCAGGGGGAGCAGCAGGCAGAGGGAGAAGCAGACAACTCGCTGAACAAGGAACCTGATGTGGGACTGGATCCCAGGACCCTGGGATCATAACCTGAACCGAAAGCAGACCCTAACCGAGTGAGCCACCCAGGCTCTTTAACCTGGGTTTTGCTCTTTAACCTTGACATGTCTTAGGCTCAGGTTTTGCTTCGCTTCGTCCCAGCTGCTATTAGAACCACCCAGGTGGGACGGCCTCCTCGTTCAGTTGGCTTCACGCTCCAGGGTGTTTGAGGGATACTGTAGAGTTGAGTCATTTGGTGGAAGAACTAGTCATGTGGAGTTGTTAGTTGTTAGATAGAAAACACTAAGATGGAAACTCTTAAGTTTAGTTATTAGATCAGTCAAGTGGTACGGCATATAAACATTCCCACTTGAGTTATATTTAACCTTCTGCACTAAGGTCACTAAACCAATATTTATTTACTCTTCTTTTCCATAAACTTGTGTGTTACACCGGGTTTAAATCCTTCTCTGGGTTTTGACACATTCTCCTCTGATCTCAGAGTTCCTCCTCTATTTCTCCATTACAACATTGCTTCTATAGCACATTATGATTCAGGGATCTGAAGGGTCCAGGCCTCTGAGCCCCTCTTTGGCTAAAAGGGCACATTTTATTTACCTAACTCCCTGACACTCGGTGAGTGGATGTTGAATAAATGAATGAGAAAATGAGCCAGCAAATGAGGGCCTACGTTCCCGGGTTAAAGGAGCCTAAAGAAACATTGTTGTTCCTTTGCTATTTTCTAACTTCATGGATACTATTATTTAAAGGTGAAATTACATTTTACATACGGTAAAGAGGAAGATAATCTCATTATGTGTACAAATTTTCCAGGAAATTTATTAGTAATTTTCGGAAGGATTAGCAGTGAGATCATAATAAAACAAGTGAAATTAAAATTGGATAACGCTGAGCAAGCAGATAAAATCAAGCTGAAGTGAATGACAGCATGAAAGTTATCTACGACAGCAATTGTTTCACACAATTCTAAATGAAATTGGTTATTAATTTCATCTCCTTCGTCATCTGAAGGTTTTAAAAATTATTCTTCATTAATTGGTCTTCCAGTGTGATTTGGAGATACCGTTACGAGTTATGTGTTCTCTGTTATTACAACAAATAGTGAAAACACACGCCAGTGATAGATTTCCTCGTCAGACACTTCATTACCAGGCAGAGAACTTAGGTGGGAGATACAGAAACGCAGACTCTTCATATATCCCACTATGTACCCAACAGCTCCACTTGGATTTCTTCAAGATAACAGAAATGTAACTTGTGAATGCAAATTCACCATCTTTTATCTTGAACCTGCTTGGACTGCCCGTCTCAGCTGCTGTTAACCAGGCCTATATGATGGTTGCTCAGGGCAGAGACTCCAGAGTCTTTCATGATCCCCAGTGTTCCCTCAGACCCCACATTCAGTCCTCCAGGAAATTGTGGTGATGGTGTGTGCGCGCGCGTGTGCACACACACATACACCCACAGACAGTTAGCTGCAGGGATTGTGGGGCGTGGCTGGAGGATGTTTGGACTCTCCACCTAATTCTCACAATCTTCAAATTACCAGGACTAGGACTATTGCCTGGGTATGTTTTTTTGTTTTTGTTTTTAAGATTTTATTTATTTATTTATTAGAGAGAGAGAAAGCATGAGCAGGGGGACAGGTAGGGGCAGAGGGAGAAGCAGGCTCCCCACTGAGCAGAGAACCTGATGCTTTGGTTGTTCCTAGGACCCTGAGCTGAAGGCAGATGCTTAACCAGCAGAGCCTGGCAGGCATCCCCCTAGCCTGGGTTATTGTAATTACCACCTAACCGGTGTGACTGCTAATACCTCAGCCTTCTCCAGTTGGTTCTCAGCACAACATCAGGGTGATGTTCTAAAACCTGGGTGGGATCACATCCCTCCTCTCCTGAAACCCTCCAGGCCTACGGGTACACTGTGGCACCCAGCCCCAAATTATGGTCCTTCACACTAGCAACTTGTTTTTGTTTTTGTTTTTTTAATTCTTGAAAAGAAGAAGATGGTCCTACATTCACAATACACGAATTACAAGCATTTATTAGTTGTTTGTATTTTCTTATTTAAATGCCATGATCATTACCTTGTCTTTGGTCCATTTTAGCATGACGATATTTTCTTTTTCAATGATACCTAAGAGCTTTTGGTGTATTTAGTCACTCGTTGCAAATATTTTTCCAAGCCTGTTCTTGACATTGCTCTTTAATTATGTTTATGTTGTTTTGGGACACAGCCAATCCTTGAACAACACGGGTCCACTTACACCTACTTTTTTTTCTATGAATACAGTATTCATACTGGAAATGTATTTTCTCCACCTCCTGATTTTCTTTCTTTTTTCTTTTTTTAAGATTTTATTTATTTATTTGACAGAGATCACAAGTAGGTAGAGAGTCAGGCAGAGAGAGAGGAGGAAGCAGGCTCCCTGCTAAGCAGAGAGCCCGATGCAGGACTTGATCCCAGGACCCTGAGATCATGAACTGAGCCAAAGGCAGAGGCTTTAATCCACTGAGCTACCTAGGCGCCCTGCCTCCTGATTTTCTTAGTTACATTTTCTTCCTCTAGTTTCCTTTGTTGTAAGAACACAGTTCATAATGCATACCACATACAGAATATGTGTTCACTGACTGTTATTTTATGGAGAAGCTGGCTTCTGGTCATCAGTAGGCTGTCCATGGTTAAGCTTCTGCAGAGTCAAGTTGAAGGTGGATTTTTTGGCAACACCCTTATCCCCTGTGTTGTCCAAGCCTGTATATTCAAGCCTTACATTTTAAAATATTCGAATCTGTCATTTTATAATGGCTTCTTCCTTGAGGAGAATAATTAGAAAGACCTTGGATCTTAACATGCAGATTCTTTTCAAAAATAGATTGTGGGTTGGCGACTTAACTTGCTTTGGTTTTAAATTGTCGGCGTCTTATCCTAGGATTATTCCGAAATGCCACTCTCGTAAGAGCTACATTCCTGTATGCTCTGGTTTGATGTTTGTTCCCAGAACCTCACCCTGATAAGTAGCGTATCTCTACTCTACACTACAATATCCAAGAGAGGGAGGCTTCCTGCAGTGCGTTTCTGTTTTCAAGACTTCTGTGGTGCTTCTCGTCACTTCATTATTCCAGATGAATCCTTGTTTTGAAGTTCTTAAAAAGAAAAATGGGGATTTTAATTAGAATTATGTTGTATCACGAAATTTATTTGAGGAAAGTAGACACATTTGCACTATTTGGTGATGTTGTATCACGAAATTTATTTGATGAAAGTCGACACCTTTGCACTATTTGGTGATGTTGTATCACGAAATTTATTTGAGGAAAGTAGACACCTTTGCACTATTTGGTGATGTAGTATCACAAAATTTATTTGAGGAAAGTAGACACCTTTGCACTATTTGGTGGTGTTATCCAAAAGCGTTTCTTGGGTTTTAAGACTTGCTAACACTCAAGGACAGGGAGGTCTAAAAGAACACTGGACAGCATTAAAGCCACGAATCAGTCGGGAGATGAATTCCAGTTTCAGAAACGTTAAAATATAAGGGAGAAAAGCATGTATAAGAATCAAATATGCTAATTTTGTCTCACACTCAACACTCACTATATTTGGCTCACACTCTATATTTTAGTAAAATATAATTGCTAAAATTTAGAACTTGTGTCTTTTTTCTTTCTTTTTGAGTGTGCATTGCAAAGTTTTCTTAGCTCCTAAACTTTTAGTTTATTTAAAATAGTTTCACTTTTCAACCATTGTATATCTCCCTGTGCTCAGGCAGCTTTTTTCCTCCTATGCAAGTATGTCGTCACATGTTCCTTCGGTTCTTTTTTTATGGTATTGAAAATTAAAAAAACAAGTACTTTCCAAAATTCACTTTTGGTGTGTTCCTGTTAGGATTTTTTTTTTTTTTTCCAAACTTACATTCTGCTGCTTCCCACTTACTCCATTGAGACATGTATCAGTTCCACTGTTCCTCCCCCCTTTATTCAGCCTCAACCTCACAGAGGCACATTCAGACATGGCCTTGGCACCCCTGCAGATGGCCTTGGCACCCCTGCATCATTTACTGGCGGCTCCAACTCCCCTCTCCACTCCCGTGGTTTGCCCCAATGCGTACGTTTCTCCCATCTACCTTGATGGTAGAGACCGTTCACCTGCTCTGAAGAGTTTTATCTCCCAGTCCCACTTCCTGTATTTTGCAGAAGTCTTAATGTTCACTCCAGTGAGGCAACTGCCTGATGTATTCAACTCCTGTTCTGCTATTTTGTCTTCAGCTGAGCGCCTGTTGTATACTAGTTACTAGGCAGCAGCGTTCACAGCGGTAAGTTAGAAACAGATGCGCTCCTTCCTCTCAGTGGACCTAATGCCCCATGGGGAGTAAGGAGGCAGGCAAAAATGAAATACTCCCAAGTTCTGTTTGAAAATTACAAGATGCTTTAGTGGGTTCTGCAAAGGAGAGATACTGCTGGTACTATTTGAGTCGGTAAAAGTGGCGGGCATGATGCTGGAGCTGAGATCCTGCAGATGCGTCGAGTTTTACCAGGCACATAGGGAGGAGGAAGGTTCTAGGGAGAGTGAATAACGTGTGCAGGCCCCATGGCAGAAGGGAGTGTGGTTTAGAAGACTGAGAGCTCCGTGAATGCACAGAAACAGGGTTGGGGACAGGGAGGGAGATGAAGCTGCGTAAGAGGACGCAGATCAGACCGTGTCGTGTATGGTCTGAGGGGCTATGTTAAGATTTTTATTTTTAGGGACGCCTGGGTGGCTCAGTTGGTTGAGCAGCTGCCTTCGGCTCAGGTCATGATCCCGGCGTCCTGGGATCGAGTCCCACATCGGGCTCCTTGCTCAGCAGGAGCCTGCTTCTCCCTCTGCCTCTGCTGCCATTCCGTCTGCCTGTGCTCACTCTCTCCCTCTCTCTCTCTGACAAATAAATAAAATCTTTAAAAAAAAAAAAAAAGATTTTTATTTTTATTTTTTTGGAAGAGCATTTGGAAGCCATTGTCTTGCGTTAGCAGAGAGAGAGAACATGATCTGATTTGTTAGTTGAACCAGAATGGACACAGAGGGAATAGCCAGGAGGCTTTGCTACACTTGAGGCAAGAGATGGTGATGGCTAACACTGGGGTGACACCGGAGGGGGCAAATTTGAGAGCTATTTAAGAGAAAACGAACAGTGCTAGTAACAGATCAGCGGTGGAGGAAAAAGGGAGAAACGTTGTCGAGGATGACTCCTGGGGTGTAGCTTGGAAAATCAAGTAGCTGGTGATACCACCATTCACTATTGAAAAAGGACCTGGGTTTGCTGGAAGGACTGTGAGTTCAGTCTAGAAATGTTGAGTTTACGGTGCCTTCAGTGTAGCCAAGAAGAAATGTCAAGTAGACAGATACATGGGGTCTAGAAGTCAGTACAGAAAAATGTGTTGCAGACAGAAATTTGAGAGCCATCTGCATAGAGGTGGTGATTGCAGCTGTGGACACGAATGAGGTTAGTTGTCCCCTTACTGGCCCTGAGGAGCCACACTCTTTAATGGCACTGGAAGAGGGTGACCTCGCAGAGGACACTGAGAAGAAAGCCAGGAAGAAAACCTAGGTACCAAGGAAGCAGAAGGGCATAAGGAAGAAGGGGGAGTGCCCAGTGGTATAGAAGGCTGGAGACTGAGACAGTGTCTTGGAGACCGTGATGAGGAGATCATTGGCGATCCCGAGGAAGAGCTGTTCTGGTGATTTGTTGGGTACGGAGGCCACGGGCCTCCCGTGGGGCAGAATTCCAGAAGATGTCATTCACTTGGATCAAAGTGAATCATACTTTAAGGAGTGGTGCAGGATAGTGACCACAGAAAGCCTGGTTGGAAAGAGAAGTAGAGGATGATGAAGGGGCTAGTGTATTACCCTCATGGCGGAGCGTTAGATGACCCTGTCTTCCGCCAAATGGGGATCGAGGTCACAAGCAGGTACACCAGCTGTCTTCCCCATTGACCGTGGTACTCTTGGCCACTGGCAAGTTCTTCGCCACCTGGTTCTGCATGTATGAAGTGGCTGCCACCGGTATACTCGGGACGTACCACACAATGAGCTCGTTGGGTGGCCTCACTCTTCGTGGGCTTTGGTGTCCAGCTGCTTTGTGTTGGCATCCGCGCGTGAGCTCCCAAGGGTTCCAACCAGGCAGCTTCTCTGAATCCCTGCTTTTGTAAATTAATTTGACTAGCGCTGGGAAGTGCCCTCCCTGCTGCTCACGATACAGGCAGATGTGTGACCATCAGAAAAAAACTTAAAAAGAAGATGACCCAGAGGCAGTGAGTGTGGGACACTTCACAGGGAAATGATGTGTGAGAGCCACGCGCTCTGTAAGCACGTCCCCACGTGCGGCCAGGCTGGGTCTCTCCAGCTGACGGCTTCATATCTTTAAAGCTTAGATCGTCCCAGGTACAGAAGTTACCTGGAGAGTCAAGATCTCTGCAACACCCCGTCTTCCCCTTTGGGCGTTGGTTGTGTTTGTTTTTCCACTGTCTGTCTTCTGTACCATTAATTTCCTTTCTTGACAGGTTTGTCTTTCTGGAATCTGCACGTGGCATCACACTCACTCCACCTGTAACTAATTTTCCTCCTGGTGAATTTTGTTCCTTAATATTTCTAGTGCTACTTTTACTTCTGTAATGATAGTTTTAAAATTACTCATCCATATCTTTCAGCTCTCTTTTCATATTGTGCCTACCTTAGCCAGCCACACTTCATCTCTCCTTGGATTTTGTGCTTTATGGTCTGAATTCTGTTATGAATAGGAAGTAAACACCCATTAAAAAATATGTATTTATTCCCAGATATTTTCTAAGAACCATGGTGAGGAAAAAATAATAAGTGGCAAAACTTAAGCCAGAAGCAAGGGTAACGGTTAGGGATTCGTATTTTAAATACCCTGTCCCGTTGCTATGGTGGCCCCAGCTCAGCCACTTCTGCTTTAAGCAGCCCAGTAATCAACATGAAACTGAAAATAATCATGAGTGCCAGCAGCTGCTGTGTCCTGATAGAAAGTCTGTATAGCCTTGTAGTTAAGAACACAGGTGTGAGCTGAGCTGTGTGACTGGGGCATATTCGTTAACCTTTCTGTGTTTCGGTTTCTTCATCTGCAAAATGGAGACAGTTACAGTAGTATCTGCCTGTAGCATGTGGTGACATTGGAGATGCGTAAATAGAACATTATTTCTACTCTTAAAACTCAGCGGGGGGCGCCTGGTGTCTTGGTGGGTTGAGCCTCTGCCTTCAGCTCCGTTCGTGGTCTCAGGGTTCTGGGATCGAGCCCCGCATCGGGCTCTCTCAGCTTGGCGGGGAGCCTGCTTCCTCCTCTCTCTCTGCCTGCCTCTCTGCCTACTTGTGATCTCTCTCTGTCAAATAAATAAGTAAAATCTTAAAAAAAAAAAAAAAGTGGGATGTGCCATTGAGCATAGAAAGTAAGTAAAGGAAACGAGGCGATCTACGCTATCATAGAAGGAAGGTTCTCTGCGGTGTGGATGGTGGACAGAGTTAGGGCAGAGAAGAGGGGGCATTGATTCTGAAGATGATCAAATGGCTTTAGTCAGAGGAAGGAACCTGAGCCCAGACCAGGGCTCTGGAAAGCACATATGCAGATGCACGCATGTGATAATGGAAGGACCTAGACTGTCAGGTTGCAGGAAGGAAGTCATTGGCGGTAAGACTGAAGCCATATTGTTGAGTGTCAGAGTGGCCTGGTAGGAGTTCAGATTTAATTCAGGAGGAAATAGAGCCATTGACACAGGAGAAGCCTGGAGGCACGTTGAGCAGTGAGGGCCTGACGACCTCAACTCCAGCAAGTACAGGCAGTGGGAACTCAGAAATGATCACCCAGGCAGGGGAAGTCCCTGTCACCCAGTGAAGCCAAAATGCAGCTTTGCCATCCGTGGTCTTCCCAGATCTACACTAGGCTACTTTTTGTAGTTCATCATACTTTCTTCAGTGAAAAGTTTTTTTTAAGGAGTGAAAAATCAAGAAAAATTTGATACAGTTATAAATAAAACTGGTGAGAGAAAGCATTTCTCCTGTATTTTGTGATGAGGGATTAGCAATGCTTTTTCACGAAATTGAAAAAACAAAAAATTTTTTTTTTAGAGCTGCGAAACTTTCTATTTAAATTTTTAGTTCTCGCTTATTCAATTCTCTAACTTCCGCTACCTAGAAATTTCACCAAAAATGTTAAAATTGGGGTGTATTACAAGTGAAACAAACTTGGCTAATGATCATTTCTTAGAAAGTCTAACTTTTACTTGAGTCTCTGGAACCTTTGGACCAGGAACGTTTTTTAGTTGCTGGTCAGATGACAGTGGCCACCATCTCAGTGGAGAATAAACCCAATCTGGTTTATTTGGTGGTTTTTCTTGGTGTTTTGTCTCTCTGTAGACTTTTTTTCTTTTAAGATTATTTATTTATTTCACAGATAGAGATCACAAGTAGGCAGAGAGGCAGGCAGAGGAGGAAGCAGGCTCCCCGCTGAACAAAAGCCCGATGTGGGACTTGATCCCAGGACCCCAGGATCATGACCCAAGCCGAAGGCAGGGGCTTTAACCCACTGAGCCACCCAGGCACCCCTCTGTAGACGTTTTTAACTTTTGCTTGTCCAACTTGCTGAAGGAAGGCTGGGCTGAAATGGTCAGCGGTCTGACTCTTGGAAGAAGAAATTCGTTTGTGTCTGTGGACACCCTGTGAGACCTGATCTCACCTGAGTTGAAATCTCACCAGTCTCAGAGTTGTAAGTAGGGAGCTGCTCCCTTTTCTAGTCCACATGTGACCCTCTTCTGCCAGGTGCATGCCCAGTAATCTGCCTCCACCTTCTCTCTGATGGGCTGCTAGATTGGTTCTGTTGGGTCGGTTCCTGCCTCTGCTGGAACAGCATTAATGTCTGCCTTCAGCAAGGAGCCTCCACAGCTCCATACCTACACGCTGGCCCAGTGGTCCCTTGTCCCCCTGTCTCTTGTATCTTCTGGTTCCTATTCAGGTGGGTTATGCTTTGAGCTTCCCCTTTGGCTCTGCTCGCAGCAGGTAAGCCCTCCAGGTGTGTGCCGTGGGTGCCTCACTGCCCCCCACCCCCCGCCCCTGGCTTGGCCACTCTGGAAACAACCCCAGTCCTATGATGATGATAATAGAGGGCATCACCTGAGGTCACGGGGCATTTTACATACATCATCTGATTTTATCTTCATCAGCGTTGTTTTCGCCACCTGACAGCGGAGCAGACAGATGCCCAGAGGAGGTAATACTTCGCCCAAGGTCGTTTGGCCAAATAGCAGAGTCTTTCCGGTTTTGTAGAAAACCGGTAGAAGTCTTTCCGATTTTGTCTGACTCTCGAGCTCTTCGCGGCTTGACTCTGACGTACTCGGCTGACGTCTAACCTCGTTTGACCAAACCTTCACTCGCGCTTCATCTGTTGTGATTCTCACCTTCCTGTCGCCGTCAGCAGATGTTTGAATCTCACCTGTTCCTGTGATGTTTTCTACTTCGTGCTCTAAGGCCTCTTGTGCCTCTCTCTCTGTTCTAGCTCCTTGCAGTAGTCCAAGATTTTTTGTAGATGGAGGGTGGACTGAAGCCTTGGTGGGTGGGTGGCTGTGACTGTGTTGAGATCGAGGAAGAAGAACGCCCTTGACTGAGCAAAAGAGGTGCCGCCAGGTGGCAAATGGCGCTGTGATCTTGGAGAGCTGGCCTGGTTGTTGCTGCAAGATACACCGCACTCTTCTTTAGCAACCGAAAAGCCAAAGTACTGGACATTGGTACTGGACTGATCGATTGGCCAAAATACCATTGCTTCAGTAAACCACATTAAATTAATGTGTTTCACGATTATGCATCTATCAGAAACCAGTTGAAGCTTGCCTGAGCCCGGACAATCCAAGGCACTGTTTCCAGTGCTTGCCTCTGAGGGAGTTGCCTCTACATCGAGTACATGTAGAAGCCTTGATAAAGGGCTTGCGAGGGTGCCTGGGTGGCTCAGTGGGTTAAGCGTCTGCCTTTTGTCTCAGGTCATGATCTCGGGGCCCTCAGATCGAGCCCCGCACGGGGCTCCCCTCTCAGCGGGGAGTCTGCCTCTCTCCCTATGCCCCTCCTCCTGGACTCGTGCTCCCTCTCTCTCTCTCTCTCTCTCTCTCTCTCTCCCACTCTCACATAAAAAAAAAATAAAATCTTGAAAAAAGGAAAAAAAGGGGCTTAAGAGCCGCATTAGAACCCATTCGGCTGTAGAACCAAAGGACCATCCACCTTAGAGGATGTGGAGAGAAGCCAAGGAGTGATACTGGTACTATAATGGCTTACATCTCTAGAGCACTCTACAGTTTACAGAGCTAGTTCATACATGGTCTTTGAGGTGGGGTCACCCAGTGAGCCCAGCAGGAAACCAAAGCTCAGAGTTCAAATACCTTGTCTTGTACCAAGGGGGTACAAACTCAGGGTCCACTTCTAAACCTGGTTCTTCTGTCCGCTCACACAAGAGACATGATCTGGGGCAGTGATTCCCAGGATTTCTCTTGAAGCTGCAGATTCACAGTCTGCTATAAGGAATCTGAATCTCCAGGTCATAAATCTCTTCTCAGCAGCATTAACTTGATAATATTTTTGAGATTATAACACTAGAATGGACTCACGTAGGCAATATTGTTGATGTGTGAGCTGTGAAAATCAAAACTTTCTTTAAGAATTCAGATTTTCCCGCCATTGTGGATAAAGTAGCCTGGAGCAGGATGGAAACACATGAAACTAATTTGTCTGATTAAAAAGAAAAAAAAATTATACAAATCATAAAATTAGGAAGGCAGTTTATAATGGAAGGCATTAAATAGAGAATGTAAATGTTATTTCTGTGGTCTATTTGGTATTACATTTTAATGTAAATAATGTTTCCCGAAGAAACTGTGAAATTGATTAATAAATCCCCTCTCCTCGCCTGTGAGGCAGCCGAAAGCTGGGGCGCTCTGTTCCCGGAGAAGGGTTCTCGGGCTCACAGGGGTGTGGAAGGGCTGCCAATATGAGAACAACAGGTGCGTGCAATTTATGTTCAAGAGTAGTTTAAGTATCTTTAATCAGTCCGTTTTAAGTCAAACCATATGATATTCAGACAAAGACATGTTTGCCTTCAGTATCAAGTACTTTTGCCTTTCCTCCGTGCTCCATATTAGTCGTCCCCAGCTGTGAAACTAAGCTTGCCTTTTGTTACTTAAAAGCAGATAAAATGTTTACAACAGTTACAGTTGATTGCATGGTGGTTAGTTTCACATTCCTCACTCCCACGGTGCCCAGTGTGACAGTGGGTCTCTAAGGAATTCATCAGGTACCTGCCTCTTGGTTTCTGCTCGGTCCAGCTATAAATAGGTTAGCTGTTGCATCAACTCCCGCAAGATGACCACTCTGTTAGATGCACGCAGCTCTTCTCTGGTACTGGCAGGAACCGGCTCATCTAAACCTCGTGAACCATGAGCACGCGCTTTAGAGAGATTTGTACTTACAGTTCATTACCCTTCGTTGCCATCCCTCCCAGGGTAGAGCAGTGGGGGAGACTTGCCTCGACGTAAAGCCCTGTCCCAAGAATAATCCCCAAGAAGCTGCATTCGGGATTTTTCCTGACTTAATTCCGCTAGCGCGGAATTAAGAGGTTAAAGTAATATTTCCACAGGACACTTCAGAGTTGATTGTGTTTCTTACTCCGCTCAGAGTATTAGAGCTTGGGTGTGCCGTCGCTGGCCCTGCTGTTCTTGGTTGGCGTGGATTTGTTCTCAAGAGTTCGTATGCACGTGTCATTTGTTAATGGGCCTCTTGGTAATTAAGATGGTGTATTCATTTCATAACACCCGGTTGTTAGGTGATTGCTTGTGGGAATTACATAAAGAGGAAAAAAATGACCTGTCATGTTCTTGCACTCGGTGGTCCAGTGGCGGGGGAGGGGGGACCCTTCTCAGCTTCCTCAGCTTCCCCCCTTGGGCTTTGGTTTCCTGATCTGTCGAAAGTGAAGTCTTGGTTCCCACCCTAAGGAGGGATGGGGAGGGTTAGGTGTTTCCATGCTGTGCCAATCCGTGGTAAGTGCTGGCTATCATTTGTTCCATGTCGAGTCACCATCCTTTTATAAGTTAAGCTTGAAACAAATACCCTGTAATTTTAGAAATGTTCCTGTTTGTGTAAAATTATTTAAACCTCCTTCTTCTTCCTCTTGCATTATCTGTTTTCACTTCGGTTTGAGATAGAGAATGGCCCGTAAGAGAGGTGACAAATTGATTTATGAGATGCCGGTTGGTTGGTTTTTTTGTTTTTTGTTTTTTTTTTTCCTTTTCCCCCCTGAAATGTGAACCTCGTCTTTAAATGTGTTTACACAGGTTGTCACCAGTGAACGCACGTTGGTAGAATAACTACAGGAACGTTTCTACCCTGTCACCTCCAGTTGGAACATTTCATGGAGGCGCTGAAAAATTAGAAGGTTCCAGTCCCACAGCTGATAGGAAAGGACAGCATGGCCTCCTTGCCCACCTTTGTCATCTTATTAATAACAATGTTACCGAGTCCTGCAGGCGCCCAGAAAGGAAGTGGAGGTGCCATTTGCCACGTTTGCAGTGTGAAACTTGCCCTTCGCTGAGTTAGCCCTGTGCAGGGTCCGGGGGCTTCCCTGCCTCTGGGAGGGAAAAACACTGGGGCTGTTGAAAAAAAACATTTTTCCTCGAATCCCAAAAACCACATTGTAAAATTTAAAACACTCTCAGAGACCAGTATTCTGAGCCAGCAGATGAAATGCAGCTCTTTTGAGAGGCAAATAAATTTGAGAACGGATTACAAAGAGAGATGCCCGTGGGTTTAAAGAACTGAACCAGGACTCCTACAAGTATGAGTGGTGGAGGCCTGTGGCCATTCATCTTTATTGTATGTTCCCTGAGAAGACTTCCCAGCTAGTGTGCTGGGTAGTAGAAGGCATCCAATTCACTTTCAGTCTTTAAAATACATGTCAGAACTTAAGTAGGGTAGACAGCAGCACTAATCATATTAAGCACAGTGTCTGAACTCACGGGGAATGCATAATTAATGCATTGTTTTAGAGGACCTAATATATTAGTCAAGGGCAAGCGCTTCAGAGCCCGTTCTGTGGGCGAGGAGGAGGGCTCTCTGGTGGTGCTGCTTTGCAGGGCCGCGGCCAACCGTGCTCACTAAATCTGTTTTGTTACACCTCTAATACGCGCCAAAGCCATCAGACAACCCCCATTAAAGTGTTTGCCACAGAGAACTCTCTCTGGGATAGTAAATGCTAATTCAGTGTCAATTAGAAAAATGCTTCCAACAAAACACCGCGATTAATAAAGGTCCTTGTGTTGATTCATTGCTGGGATTTTCTTCCCTCTGTTCCATATAAGGATCCATCTTTCATTACCTGCTATTTATTATTTTAAATATGTTTAGCTTGAAGGCACTTTACCATTTCATCTTTATTTTAAAATGTACCCAAATGTTTACTTCTCCATCAATATCCATTTAAACTGAAGCTGTTTGGGTCTCACTAATTTAAATTCCTTTAGTCAAGCCATTGAATAAAAGGTTCGGTATAAACTCCTGAATTAGTGCATTCAAACACACTTTCAAAAGTTTCTGATTTGTGTAATCCTCTTCTCGGTTTTAAAGATGTAGAATGCACACGTTAAAAAGAAATTCAGCTTTAAGAAACCACCCCTTAGCACCGCTAATTAACAGCTGAAAACTAACTTTTCTCCACCACTTTCAGATTTTATATAGATGTGTTGAAATTTTAATAATGGGATTCTTACTTTCCCATGTATACAGTTTTTAAGACATCTGATTGAACGGTTTAATGGCAACAGTGGTCACGATTCTGTTTTTCTTACTGTTTTGGTGAAAATCATTTTTGTTAAGCTCATTGGTAGGGGGGTGTTCGGGGAGGAGGAGGAGGGGGGTGTCAGCCAGGTGGGGACATGTGATGGGGGAGAACTTGGTCATGTGCCTTTGGTAAATTGGTGTTTTATTTAATTCTCTCATACTCCTGCAGTAATAAAACCACATATATATATATAATATATATACATTGCTGTATAATGTTTTATTAGTGTTTAAAAATGACAAGGAAATATTTAAGTATTAATCAGTGTAAGCATTATTCACATATACTAAATCATATTGATTTGGTCTCTGATCTGCTTTTAACTTTCGAGAAAAATAAGTTGTTAGTAACCATGATTCATGTTTCCTTAATTAATAGAATCATAGATTTGGTGCAAAGGACTGAAAGTCCCAGGCTTCTTATTTAAATCTTTGAAATATAATCTTGAAAGAAAATAGCTTAATTTGACCAAGACTGTGGTAAAACTTTGGAATTAGCTTTGGCTCTTTTTAAGAGAGTTAGTTTTAACACAGATTATGGAGCAATGTGTAAATTTTAGCTATTTGCTTTCTTCACTAAACCAGCTTCTCTACTGTAGAGGGGTGTGTGTGTGTGTTTTTTTATTTGATGTTTTGAATAGATTATTTTTTGAAGAGTATTTTTTCTGTAAGCACTTTCCTGGTGCTCCCACTAAGTCAAGTCAGGGCATTGAGACATTCTGGTGGGGTTGGCGACAGCTCAGCCATAATAGGCATATCTCAGTACGAATTTATTATTCATGCCTCAGTTTTCTCAAATATTTACATAGTGCTGGCAAAGAAGAACAGGGGAGATATACTCTGATGGAAAGTCTTAAAGTTTGTAAGTGAAAATAAGATGAAGTCAGTTTAAATTGTCCCTACCTATAGGTAGTTTTAAGATCACTTACAAAACTTGAAATGCCGTAAAGTATTATACTCGTTCGGTTCGTGTAGGTCAAAAACTAAGAAAAAATATAAAGCTAGCAAGTTCCAGTAAATAAAATATTTTATGTACGTGTGTGAATGTGCTGATCAGAGAACTTGTGCGTTTTGCCCTATGCTTAAATTAAAAGGTTAATATTGTTACTCTGTTGTTCTGTATTTTAAAATAATTTTTTTTACACACTTAGATGTTCTACTAATTACACGCTACTAAGAAGCTATTATTTTGCCCTCAAGTACCAAAACATTCTAGGAACATGGCCACATCAAAGTTCATGCCACCTTCAGAAGTGTTTTTAATTTTTTCAAAAGTTGCATTTTTAATAGTAATTTGGATCTTTAACTCTGTCTGTATATGTGTGTGTGCGCGTGTGTGGTTTTTAAATTACAGCATGGAACCTTGAAGGCCTAGCCTGTACCTCAAATTTGTTGCAGATGCTGTATATAAATCTGATTTGTCTTTTTTTTTTTTACAGTATAGACATTTTATGTTTAATTTTGCTCTCTTTGGTACCTCTAATAGTTTAATAGGCAAATTTCACTCAATGAGGTGCTTAGTAAAAAGCAAAGATAGGAAAACAAGCTATCTGACACTCCTACGTAGAATTTAAAACTCAGAAGGATTATGAAATTGTGCCATTTTATCTATTTTAACTCCTCAGTTTTGAGCATTTGCATTTCCAGCTGTTATTTATGGTTTTGGTTATATGCTTATGAGATAAATAATGTTAGCTTCGAACATTGGAAGGAAACAGTGCTTACTTGACAAAAAGCTATCCCTGTAGCCATTAATAAAAAATGCTAAACGTCAGATAAGTATTTTTGTTTTCAGTTATGACTTGTTTATAATACCTGTTTCCTGTTCTTCTAGTTTATATTTCAGAAATACACTCTCTCAAATATTCTTTGGCCGCAATAAACCATCAAAATTGGGTGACTTAGGACCCACATTATCCAGAATCCTCCTAACAGAATGTACATATTCTAGGGATTCCCTAATTGTTTTGCATGCATGGATTCTTGTAAAAATGCTTTCAGCTCAAATATTTAGATAATTAAATAAAAGGGTACTGGCGGAGGGGGACAGGGTGCTCTGAGAGGGAAGTTAAGTACATTATGGGAGGATTTATGATTGTACAGCTGGACCGAGTTACGGCAGGCACAGAATCTAAACAAAAGCATTTCACTTTAAGAAGAGCCTATCTCAAGGTATGTTTCTAAAATCTGTATTTCTACCTCTGTTGTTTTTTTTTTTTTAAACACCTGTTCTGCATTAGTAAAAATAAATCTTTTTCTTTAGATATAAGATATTGCTAGGGACATTAGGCTTAGTTTTTAGTTTGCAGAAATGAAATTTCTTCCCTTTGATGAAACAATACTTCTATATTGTTACGGCCGTGTGTAAATAATGGAACCTTTCCTCAGCTGATGAACCCCTTACCATGAAGAACTGTTTACTCAGGCTCTCACTGTCTCCTACCTGAATTCCATTGTTTGATTTCTGGTTCTACACATACTGTCTGAATCAGCTTAAAACTTCCTGTTGCATTTACCTTCTTTGTAATCTTTACTGGGATCTTCTTCTTAGTGCTGATGTGAGTAGAGCCATTTTTACTTTGTCTTATGTGGGTAAACGAGCTTGTTCAACCTTCTGTATTTTTGTTTGCTTTTTCTCTATTTCCTTAAGGCCTCTAGAGAAAACTCATAATCACCTCTCAATGATTTTTTTTCATTGTGCGGTAATTACGTACTGCCGGCCACATGTCCCGTTAGCAAAACATGCTTCCTGGTTGTACTCCAGGAAGACAGTCCTCTTTACCTTAAAAAGCATCCCTATAGAAAAGTCACCTTTCGCGGAACTCTCATAGCTAGAGGATGGGAAAGACTACGTGAAATACGGCCAAATATGGTTGTGTTTCTGTTCATTGAAAAATCAAGATTTCAGCCTGCATGTCAGCTCTGTTTAGGAAGTTCTAAAGTCGCCTATAAGAAACCCAGATAAATTAGGTGGTGATACTCCTTAATCCCGGGTGCGTATACTTGTGGGCCCTAGCATCATCTCCTGGCTCCTGTCTCCCAGGAGAATACAGGGGATGTGCCACAGTCAGCCAGTGCCCGCCTGGCATTGCAATACAAGTCGAGGAAGGAAAAGCCTTTGGATGTAAGTGGGAGGTTTTTAGTCCCCAATTAAATTATGCTGGAAAAATAAGTACCCAAGGGGTAAATGTATTCCGCTTCCTTCAGAATAATTCCACTCCTGCTAGGAAAACACTGCTCCCACATTTGTAAAATATTTTTACAAGTCAGGGCGCTAGATATGTTATTGTTATTGTGTGATTTTTACCTCTTTAAGATAAAATCTGAGTCCTGTCTGTCGGTGATTGGGGGATTTGAAGCCCATTCATTGCCTCTGTAACGGAGCTTTGTAGGCAATTAAACATTCTCAGAAACTTCTAACTAAATTATTTGTGGTAGATGGGAACCTACATGATGATTTACCGGTTCCGATCACACATTTGGGGGTGGAGCAGGCCCAGATTCAAATTCTAGCCCTGCTTACTTACTAGGTGCCTGGTTCAAATAACTACTTAATCTTGTTGACCCTCAGCTTTTTCCATACAGAAACTGAGGCCTCTAACATCTGCCCTAGAGGATTTGTTTCTGAGAATTAAGTTAGGCCTGTGATTTTTAAAACTTCCGTCTTGCCATCTTCTTGGACACTGTCTTTGTCTTCTTGGCCATCGTCTCTGTGGTCACCCCTGCCTTTGCCGCGCCCCCTCTTCGTGGCCTTCGTCCTTACTGTCTTCACTTTGTTGTTGTCCCTCCCTCCTTTGCTGTGTTTTTTCCCTCCTCATCGTCCTGCCCCCCCATCTCTCCCTCAACCTTGCTCCTCTTCTCCCCCGGCATCTCCTAGAACATCAGACCTTCCAGGAACCTTCCCAGAGCCGTGGGGACTCTTCCAGCACTGAAAACCCCAGAGTTCTCAGGGCCATGTTCGAAAAGCCCTGACGGAGCAGCTGGTCTGTGGTAGCTTCTCCCTAAGATCAGGAACTTAGCTCCGCACCGTGTCCCCAGCGGCACACTTAATCACCTTCTTCTCAAATAAGTGAACGATTGGGATTCCCTTGTGACGTGTTGTTCCAATGGAGTCAGGTCATTTAAATGAATGGCCAAGTGGCCATTATTTGTAAGCACCTTAAAAATGGCAGTTTATTGAAGAGGAAGTCTGGTAGTTGCTGTAATTTAGAAGAATAACCACAAAGCAGCTTACAGAAAACTAAGACGTGTCCACAGAATGACTCTGTATTTATTACTGATGATGACATAGGTTTGTCTGTGTATATATATTTTAACACCAGTGACGTTCACTAGATGTTGCTAAGTGAAAGCATATTACAGAACAGCCTGTATGGAAGTGGAGATAAAACTATATGAGCTCGTTATAAAGATATAAACTGTATTATATCTATATAGAATCATATTATATATAAATATATATATTATAACTATTATATATATTATTTATAAACATATATTACATATGTATGTTTATAAAGATATAAACTGTATTCACTCTTTATATGTGAGTAGGAATACTATGGTTTTTCTTGTATTTTTTTCTGTATTTTTCCATTCTCTCCGATCTAGTAATTAGAAAACAAAGCATGACACTTGCTTAAAGCCCAGGAAAACTGTTTTATATATCAAATGATGAAGAAACAAACTGCCTTGCCGGTTGTGAGATGGGGTTCTGAAAACTGCCGTCAAACGGAAGGTTATCATTAGTCTTAATTACAGTTCCATAACTAAACACACTAGTCAGTGCTCTCTTGCAGGGCTTTTCCCAACGTGTCACAGTTTTGCATGTTTCCTTCTCAATCAAATACACCAGGCCCCAATTTCCTCCAATAACGAACAACTGAAGAGTGCGAGCTCTAGGCCCAGGTTCTCCTTTGCAGTTTCTCTGATCACTGGGACCAGTGCTTTCAGTGTTTCATGTTCCGCTCAGTTTGCAGATACAAGAGAAGACTGAATAAAATATTTAAGTCATTTCACTAGTCGTGGAGACCAAAGAAGCAATCCCACCAAATGCAGATGTGACAAGGTCTGCAATAACCCAGCTTTATTTTATCTGTCAGCCGATGTGCCAAAGTTAGAACTCACATCCCAGAAGACCACTTTAAGTCTATCGAAATGACATAATGTCCAAGGAGGAACATGCAGATGTTGAAGACTGAATGGGAGATGAGAAGAATAAGTTCTAACATCCCTCTGATACTGTGGAATAGCCCCGTTTAAACACAGGGACAAAAACCGATGTGCAAGGCTGATACTCAGCCGTTACGCGTTGTTCAGATGGTTGATAAATAGCTCCCCTTTGCCCCTTCCTGGGACTTCCGGACTCCAGAGGAGTAGTGACAAGGGGGTCACTGTCCCTTTGGATTGGCCCCATGCCTGTGCTGTCCTCGTTGTTGAATATTTTGAATTGCCCCTGCTCTGGATCACTTACATGTTGTGGTGAAAAAGATTGCACCAACAGTCTTTTTAGCACAACTTCAGTTTTATGCAGTTAAACCTCAGCCCAAGGGAAAACCTAGACGCAACCAAACAGGATACGATACAGAGAAACAGAAAGTGCCACAAACCCACCCATCTCATTTTACCTAAGGTTGTATAAAAATATGTCTCTGAAAAAGCACTTTTGAGTAAATAATACATGTGGAAATATTATGTAAGCTGTGAAAAACTATTTAACGTAATTTACTCATAAGCCCACGAGGCTGAAAGATTGAAAATATTCCGTGAGACTAGGTGGGCCGCCGCTAAAATGTTGTTAAAGGAAGTGCAGGTTGGTGATCCGAATTGCAGGCCTTCGCTGAGCACTTAGTATCTGCCAGACACTGATGCCTTACCCGCACAGTTCCCACAACAACTCTGAGAGGCGGGTGTGATCGTCCTGTTCTAGAGCCAATGAAACAGCAGAAGCACAAAATGCCCCTCCGTGGGCTTGTGTTTCCCCTGTGTTCCCTGGCTGGAGTCGTACACAGCAGGGAGCTTCTGCCTCTTTGACTCTTCTGCTTTCCTGGGACACCAGGGAGATGTTAAAACTACCTTCTGCGTCAGCTGAACCCTGTAGCAAAAGCCAAGGGAGTAGGAAGGGGACGGTTCCAATTCACAACTTACTTTCAGTGAGGAAGGGGAGTCCCCTGTGAGGGGATTCATTCTGGCCCTGGCTTTGCACAGTGAAACCGTTTTAAATAAGCAGATGTGACCGGACGATCGTGTTATACCATGAACCATACTGGATAGAGCCCAAAAACACGCAAAACATCCCATCTGAAATATCCTCCTGGTGGTCCTTTAGAAAGCAGTATTATTAGGAACTACTGCAAAGCAGAGTTTTCCTCTTCAGTGATAATACCCATGTTGTGACCGTGGGAGGGTAGCATTTGCCCAGGAGTACCTCGAAATCGACAAGCCCAGCGTCCTGAAAAATGCAGGTGTGTATCTTGCCATACTGACTTCATTGGGCATGGAAAGTCACTAGGAAGGGGACTGAAGCCACAGCCAGTGGCTCCTTGACACAGTCCTTTTCATTCAGAGGGTCTTTCTGACTACAAGAAGTTGGGGGATTAAATGATAAAATGATGAATAAGTAGGTTGTTTATAATTTCCTAGTAACTAGACTTTTCTTTTCAGGAGGTGCATTTTTATTCTTTATATCTGTGTCAAAGTACTTAAATTTGCTTTTGTTGGGGTTTCATTTTCCATCCCATTCCTGCGCTCTGCGCGTTAGAATTTAATCATGAACAAAATGCGACATCATTCTTTACCCAAACATCATGAAGTCATTGCCGATGAGGTGAGGAGATAAAGTAATTGGATTAGAAATGGGCGGTTTAAGTTTACACCATTTTATTATATCAGGAATTTTTGATATTTGAGCCGTAGATCTCCACAGCTGTGCGATCGCTTGTGCCCGGGATGTGTATATGAAACCGGGTCCTGTAATTTTGTTATTTTAAATGCTGAAGGAGGGTAAGGGTAGATGCTCAAATCTATTCCCTAAGAAAACTTCGTCGGAAGTAAAACAACTGATGGATCAATTTATGCGACACGGAGGTATGACCCTTGTATTACTAAATAGTCCTTTCTTTGATTCTCTGCTTTCCGTCACTTTGAGTTTATAAGCTTTAATGAATGGTGGCTGTGCTGTATGAGCGTAATGGTTTGTGTTTAAACATTTTCTGCCCGTAGCTTTCCCCTAATCTTAAAAATACCATTTTACGTCTTTTCTTTTAGTCTGACAAATATACAGACCTAGTGTGGACTATTTGTTTATAAAGTGTTAAATTTGCGGTAGGATATATATGGAGGTTAGCCCCCTAACCCATTAAATTATTTGAGAAGGAGAAAAAGAAATCTGTTGCTTAAGAAACACCGATATCAAAAAACAGTTCTGGTTATTTTGAATTTTTCCTGTGTTTATGCTGATGTTAAATCATTGCAGACGAGATTTTTAGGTAGTAGAGGAAAAGTGTGCATTGTTATTATAGAAATTTAATAATCTAATCACGTTGAACGAATTGTACAGTTAGAATTTGAACTGTTATTTTTATTAGTGTCATTCATTTTAGGTTTATTTAATTCCTAAATGAGCCAATATAAATCAGTTTTAAGGGTATGGTTGAAAGTTTTAAGTTAAAAATTTGTAATTTACCTTTGGTAGCTCATTTATAGAGATGATGTTGTTTGTCAAGTTCTTTACAAAGGAATCAGAAAAGGCTTGGGTTAACATAGACTTTATAAAATTCCCTGGGATTTCCATCAAATTTATTAAAAATAAGCCACATAGACAATAGTGTTTTTATTAGAAACACGTTTATTAGAAACATGTTTTAAAACTCTGTATCATAGTAATTAAGCTCTATATTCATTTAGTTAGGTTGGGCTGCAGATACTTTTTGTACTTTGTACGAAAACAAAAAATCAAAATGTGATAACTGTTGAATGTGTTTTTAAAAATAATTACAGTATTTTAAAATGTGTATTTTACATGTAAGCAAGGGAATTGTTAATAAAATACTTTTGTGACTCATACACCAATGGAAGCTTTGAGGGAGCCTCTGGTTATCTGTTTTTCTGTATTAGTGTAGCTACAGTTAGGTTATGTTAACTTGTACTAACTAGGTCTGTGAGAGGTTCAGATTGTGGACTGTTTCTGAGGAAATCCAATGTTGTTGTTTTTCAGATTAAAATAATAAAGTCCTTGAAGAGTTTCTTACTATTAGGAGTAATCTTTGAGTGTGGGTATTGTGTCTGTTTTTGTATGCCCCATTGTAGCTACTAGTTTAAGCAACTGAATTAACAAACATGATTTGTAATTATGACATGTGAAGTAAAGTACTTGATAAAATATACTTGAAGATACTTAAACATTTGATTATCAAGAATTTCAAATACTTGCCATCGAAATATTGTGAAAACTATGAAAAAATGCTATAGAGAAAGAGTTTCCTAAATGGAGATCAGTTTCATCCTGAGTTTAATATGGATGATGAAAAAAAATGATTAATTAGTAAAGTTTAAATTCATGAAGTTTTTATCATAATTGAAATAAAGGAAACATCCTCTTAAAAAAGAGCCTCTAAATCGGATTTTTCATTAGCTCCAGTGTAAGTAATCTTAATTAAGGAAGTGTTAGCCTGAGTTACCATAAACGAGACTATCTGTTATCAAGTGGAAATCTTTTCTTTTTGTAAAATATGTTCTGTAGCAGAAATAATGAATGAGTTGCATTTTACAGAGAGGAACTCTGGTGTCTATATATTTGTTCTTTGAGTTCACGTTTCTGACCTTAGTTCTTATTTGCTTTGGGGTTAAAGAATTCCTTTGACCCCATAAATATTAATAATAATCCTTCAGTTACTTATATTTAAAGGCCTCGTGATTTTAGACTCCATAATGTCTTCAGGTTCAACAAATGTTAGTGCTCGAAAGAAAAAGCAGCGATTCTCCAAAATCCCTTACATACAGATCTTTAAAGAGTACAGTTTTTCATGTTTCACTGAGTTGTCCCTGATACTGGTGACCTTTAGGAGTATTATTGATGGAAATATTTACACCCTTGTTAATGTCCTCTTAAAGACTACGAAGGAGATAAAAATAAAGTTGACTTCTCCATTCGCTTCAGCAAATAATTTCTGTGTTAGAAGATGTTAGTTTTCTGGAAAACAATTAACCGGGTCTTAGAACTACCTTAATGGTCATTCAGACTGGAAGATGAAAAGCCCCCGCCTTTGTCGGATAGTGTTTCAGCGCGGAATCACTCTGTTAAGATGCCTAATTTTGTTCTGTACGGGGGACACAGACGTTTTCATCTCCGCCAAGGGGTAGCAAGCCCATAAAAAGAAGATCAGACCTGTTCCCAAAGAGTATGTGTGGCGTAGTATACTCTTGGACAGGATTTTGAAATCAACTAGTTATTCATAAGCTAAGAAAGCAGCAGTGCCATTCATTTTCATCCACAGAAAGTATGCCTTCCAAAGTAGTTGTTCTTGGACTAGACAGGAGTGAATTAAACATATTGGGTGGTTTCTTAAATTGGACTTTTTATTTTGAGATCATCATAGATGGGCATGTAGTTGTAAGAAGTGAGAGAGAGCCCATGTCCACACTTTCCCCCATGGGAACACCTGTGGAACTCTAGCACAATATGTGACCCAGATACTGACTCTCCCTCATGTGTGAAAAAGGCTCTTTACTTCTCTCCCCCTGGCCAAAGCATAGCACCATTATTTTTCTTTTATTCTGAATAAAGGCCAGCAGTACATAACTATACACATAAAAATTATCTTTAAAAGTTAACCTAATAAATATATAATAGGATTTCTGTTATTACTTCAGGGGCACAAAGATTCCTACAGTAAAGCTGTTCATTTTTGAATAGTTAAATCTTAACGAAATTTTATATGGAATGGTTCTTGGCTTTCCTGTACAGTTCAGTTAATTGGTCTGTAGACAGAATTTGTTTGGATTTTTAAAATCAGAATCATCTGTAGACTATATTAAGTAGAAATCTCAGTCATCTTGGGTAATTAACCAATAGCACAATGACAAAATTTCTTTGGAAGGAATGCAGCCATTTTTGTTAGGAATGAAAATATTTTAGGGTTGATTTAGCACGCACATCATTGATTTTAGATATTAGATTATTCTCAGATTTTACTGTCTAGAAAGAATCACCTGGGTTACTGAAAATGCAGACTCCCTATCTCCACTCTGCTTTCTAGAAGTTCCCAGTGGGGCCTAGGGATTTGCATTTATAATTAAGTACCACGGAGGGTTTTGGTGTTGGTCATCAACCCCCCTCCCTGGCCGCCCCATGAAATACACTTTGAAAAACACCTTAGATAGTCTAGCATTCTACTGTAGAGGCAGGAGAATGTTTCAGTTTTCCCTGTGTATAAAGAACATCATTTTCATTTTCTAGATTTCTGTTCAAATATGGAATTACTGTCTTTCATAGTCTTCTTACTTACTACACTTTGTAGATTTCAGTTTTGCAGTTCAGTAATACCTCTGCCCTCCAGCTAAAATCTTTTTTCAAACCTATGGCCAAGAACTTGGGGGATGCGAAGGTATCTGTCCCGTAAAGAAGGGAGCTAGGGATGGAGACACCCTAAATGCACCTCGTAGAATTGCATTTACGCAAGCAAGCTGGTGGTTTTGATTTTGTTTTCCATCAAGCCTATTTTATTTTGAAGTAATGACAGAATTAATTGAAAGCAAGGAGTAAGGATTAGAGATGAAGGGAGAGAGGAAGGAAACAGTAGCATATGACAAAACAAAGAAAACTTTAAAGGGATTTATTTTTAAAAACACCTTTGGAGTTAGAGTGGTATCATGCAACGGCGGTCGTCTTACATCACTGGAAACCAGGCGAAGTGATGCTCAGTCCATTGTTTTGAAAGTTCAGAATGGGGAGAAGTTTTAGAAACATTTCCCTCAAAATCTGATTTTAATTTGACAAACGTAGCTATTCAAAGCAGAAGATAGCTCCGTGAGTCTAGAAAATTCATATGCGTGTTCCATTTTACTGCCCAGAGAGGAGAGAAGAGTGAGGTGTGACTTGCTCCCTTGACTTTGGAAGAACAGGGTTTGAGAGAGGGTTTCTCAGGAAAAGCTAGGTAATTATGAAGACTTGTCTTGGACTTTTTTCTTGCTATTGACAAAAAAAAGTCTTCATTTGCTTTCATTCCTGTCTGGTTTGAGTAGCCCTCTCCATTTGGCTTGGCTGTGCCCTACTGGTGTTTTCGGAAATTCCTCGCCATACAGCGCAGTTGAAAAGATGCTCTACTTACCTGTTCTCCTGATACGGACGCATCACAGCTTATAGTGAATCTCTTACATTTTCCTGCTAGTTTTTTTTCCTCAGGTTAGCTGAACAAGAGCTCCCATTTGACCCACAGCGTTAGGATGTGAGTATATAGGGAAAGGAAATGGAGAGATGTGTGCAGTTGCAGTCTGTTCATACAGATCTTTGCATGTGCTGACTGGCCGCACTTGAACAGTCAGCATTTTACCCACCTCAGGGTGGTCGGTGACCTGAAGTTGTAGGGTGTACTCTACATCCTCTGTTCAAATCTTTTCACCGGTGTCTTTATATTTTTCATTTAAAATCACCCAAACTTCATGTTTACTTCAGTTGTCCTAAGAATTTGGTTTTCGGGGTTTTGTTTTGTTTTTTAAGATTTTATTTGTTTATGTGTCAGAGAGAGAGAACACCTGGGTTTGTGACCCAAGCTGAAGGCAGACGCTTAACCAACTGAGCTACCCAGACACCCCAGGTTTTGTTTTTAAATCAGTAAGAAGGTTGGGGCACCTGGGTGGCTCAGTTGGTTAAGCAACTGCCTTCGGCTCAGGTCATGATCTCAGGGTCCTGGGATGAAGCCCCGCATCAGGCTCCCTGCTCAGCGGGGAGCTTGCTTCTCCCTCTCCCTCTGCTGCTCTGCCTGCTTGTGTCTCTCACTCTCTCTGTCAAATAAATAAATAAATAATCTTTTAAAAAAAGAAAATGAGTAAGAAGGCTTTCTGAGGCTGCATGAGGGCATAAGACATTATCTGCCTAAAGACGGTTTTAGGTCGTTCTTTTAAATGGTCATACCTGCAGTTTGGAAGGATGTTCTAAAGCTGGCCTCCTCACTGCCAGCCAGAGTGTAAACTGGGGCCATCTTTCTGGAGGGAAATTCGGGAAGCATAGTTCAAAATGCTTAAAATGTAAATTCCCTTCAACCCAACACTTATTTATATTTCTAGAATTTTCTAGAATTTTTTTCTATCAAAATGGATGCAAATACTTTATGTTACAAATATACTAGACAGAATTTCAACGTACAAAAATGGGCTCGTTTAAAGAAAACTGTGTTTTTTTCCAGATACTGGGATGCTATACAATGTCTTAAGAATCACTTCCCAGGGGGGCGCCTGGGTGGCTCAGTGGGTTAAGCCGCTGCCTTCGGCTCAGGTCATGATCTCGGGGTCCTGGGATCGAGTCCCACATCGGGCTCTCTGCTCAGCAGGGAGCCTGCTTCCCTCTCTCTCTCTCTGCCTGCCTCTCCATCTACTTGTGATTTCTCTCTATCAAAAAAAAAAAAAAAAAAAAAAAAAAAAAAAAAAAAAGAATCACTTCCCAAATACTATTTAATGACACAAGAAGTTTATGAGTGTTAAATGAAAAAATACTAGCTTTTAACAGTATATATGTAATATAGCTAGTATAGGTTTGAGTGGTAGATCCGAAAATATTTGTACCTTTTCACCCTGCAATTCTCCTTCTGTTTGTTTAAGATTTTATTTATTTGACAGAGGGAGAGACAGAGAAAGGAAACACAAGCAGGGGGAGTGGGAGAGGAAGAAAAGCAGGCTCTCCTCTGAGCAGGAAACCTGATGCCATCCCAGGACCCTGGAATCATGACTTAAGCTAAAGGCAGATGCCCAATGACTGAGCCACCCAGGCGCCCCACGATTTTCCTTTTGGAAAGTAATGTATCCTAAGTGAAAGATAATAAATAAATACTTACACGTCTTTTTAAAACACTGAACAGAGGTGAACAGATTGAAAATAATTCTCCCTGTGCGATTTATTACATATTTAATGTTTTAATACAGAAAATTGGTTGGATAGTATTAAAACATCACGGTTAAGATGCTTATGTGAGGCCATAAGAACTTTCTAAAACACATCACTGGCAAAACGATAAATAATGAAGGGAGGAAAAATAAATAGTATTAAGGTGGAGTGGAAAGTCTACTATACTATATTGAGTGTCAGAAGAAAGGGAGGATTTGAGTCAGAACATTCTGGGAGGAGAAATCTCTTCCAAATTGGGAAATCATTGCTTTTTTTCAGTTTTAAATGCAATTTGTAAGTCTAAAGTAATTGTCATGTCCTTCAACAAATTGCCCATTTTCTGTTTTGTTTGTTGGTTTGTTGGCTGGATTTTTGTAATTCTATCAGAGCTCTTTAATTCCAAAATGTTCTTGAATAGCAGAGGCAATTCAATATATTTCAACATATTTCTAACAACCTAGCAATCTTCTACATTAAAATTAACTCAATCTCAATACTGTTTCCAATTCTTTCAACTATTTCTCAAAGAGATGATCATTAAAGGAGACAGAGGAATAGTTTTGTTACAGAGGAAATAACATCACTCAGTAATACTATGTTGGTTTATAGTTCTTGTCTAATTTTTTTCAGTACACACCCACAAATCGGCGTTCTATATAGGAGATGGCATAATCTGGCTTCTTCTCTTCATACCAAGTCATGAACTATTTGCTTTGAAAAATTTTTTAAAATTCGATCGATTGTGCCATTACATGGATCAAGCAAAATTTACATTGACTAAGCCCGTGTTGTTGGATGCTGGGATTCTGTCTAATAATTTATAAGTGATGGCATGGCCCGTACACGTACCAGTGGTTCTTTCTGTAAAGAAGAAAGTCATTAAAAACATGTTCTCACTGTGATCCTCCTCAGGCTGACTGCTGTTTTCCTGGCAAGACTGGTGTTCTTTGAATTATTTGTGAAGTTCAACCCTACAGGTCTTGGGTGCCAGCCACATAAGTAAACATAGAGTTTTGCCCCGAGTTCTCAATTGCTTTGTACACCGGTGCCTGGTGAGCCAAATTTTGGATGTACCAGTGTCAAGAATCCTAGTCTGTCCTTCCGCCAGACTCATTACTGGCAGATGTTATCTGCATTTCTGTGGATCCTATCATTATGCCTCTTATTATTTCATATGAAAGTATCTTATCTCCTGAGCTAGGCTGTGAGCTGAAGCCAGGGTCTGGATTTCACACTGCCTTACGGCCTCTTGCTGACTCTTGCCTCTTGCTGACTCTTGCCTCTTGCTCAAGCATGAAATGCTGTATGGTTCATGGGGTAGAGATTAAACACAGGGACTATGGAGTCACACTGTCTGGGTTCAAACCCAAATCTTACGACTGGGTTACTTACTTTACTTTCCCTCATCTTTCAAATGCTGGTCATAGCACTATGTACCTACCAGAAACGCGGTGAGAATTACCCGAGGTAGTGGTTAACGCACAGATCACTTTGCACAGGCTTGGGAACAGTCAACCCTCAGCACGTAATAACTACTAGTGGTACATGGTTCCTGAGTTAAGAAACAAATCAGTGCGTTGCAGTAGCCTTATCAGCATAAAAAACACATGTCCCATTGATGCTCTGTATTTTGCTTGTCTGTTATATTCATTCAATTATGAAACAACCATAGATTTTCACCTGCTTTGATAAAGCTGTAAATGGTTATCATGAGACGCATTTTGCGAACACTTTAACGAATGCTCACAATATTCACTGGGATCTGCCAATTATTTTTTCGTAACACACTTGCTGGTTACCCTGTATGCAATCTATTTCCTGCATCACTACATCCATAGCTGTGAACGTGTACTGTTTTTTCCAGTAGAAAACTGATCAAAATAAAAGGCTTTATAATTTTACAGTGGAAGTTCCATAAGAAAGTTTCAAATGAAACAGCCTAGTTAGATTTTTTTAAATTAATTAATTAATTAATTAATTATTTGACAGAGGCAGAGATCACAAGTAGGCAGAGAGGCAGGCAGAGAGAGAGAGAGGAGGAAGCAGGCTTCCCCCCAAGCAGAGAGCCTGATGTGGGGCTCGATCCCAGGACCCTGAGATCATGACCTGAGTCGAAGGCAGAGGCTCTCACCCACTGAGGCAACCGGGCGCCCCTAGTTAGATTTTTTTGCCCAAATGAGCCAATGGGATTTCTTGGCAGTAAAAACTGTGTCCTAATTGCAGACTTTTATGTTTCCTTCATCACCATCACAACTCAAAGTGGAAAAGCTACAGATGTGCATACTGAAGCCTTATTAAACCAAGGAGGATCCTTTTGTTGCCTCCACTACTTAGTACCAAAAATGGTTTCAGCTTGTAACATTTACTGGATCGGGGCCTGTGCTGGAGGGGGGGCATCTAAGTGTCTATAAATTCTTGAACAGACTAGAGCATGCTACAGTAATAATAAATATAAACCAAATATTCTGAGGAACGCGGACTTAGCAAGCTGCAGCTACGTATAAACAAGTCAGGCTCTGGGAAATACCATTTCTGGAAAAGTGTTCCCAAAAGTGAAGAGACCTTTCATAAAAGGGGCTTCTTCTGGAAGTCTCTTTGACCTGGGATCTTTGTAAGGACCTTCCACCCTCACACTCATCTTCCAAAGCATTTGTGGTGAACATTTTACATTTCTAATGTGTTTTTGGAAAACCTAAAAGAAATATTTTGGTTTGGGAAGTATAATGTAATATTTTTGCTTTAAAATTGCCCCAAACCATGTGCAAATCCTTTTTTTTTTTTTTAAGATTTTATTTATTTGACAGGCAGGGAGGCAGGCAGAGAGAGAGAGGAGGAAGCAGGCTCCCTGCTGAGCAGAGAGCAGGATGCTGGGCTCAATCCCAGGACCCTTGGACCATGACCGGAGCTGAAGGCAGAGGCTTTCAACCACTGAGCTACCCAGGCGCCCCGATGCAAATCCTTTTTTAAAGAATATAGACACATGTATTTGTGTGATTTATTCTTTGTGTTTATTTCTCTCCTTTTTTTCTTATAATAAAAGAAAACTTTGGAAAGAGAACAAAAAAAACCATAGACCTACCACTCTGAAACAAATAGTAAACTATAAATTAAGCCATTAATTTATAATTAAATTTAGAGTGAATCATTAATCATTAAATATAGAGTTCCTCATTGCCTTGGTAAAGAACATTTTCCCTGTTCATTTACAAGTGATATTGAAATAATATATTCTCGTTTTCCTATTCCTGCTCATGTTTTTATTTCTAATTTTAAGCCTTTTATATTAAGAGTAATCTCATTGACCTGTTATGAGACCATACAGAATTTAGATTATTAAATGTGTAATATATGTGGCCAATAATCTTCAGCGAGCCTGTTCTTCATTTAATTGCAGCATTAGATCTGGTTTCTTGGTCCCACAGCTTCCAAGGCCTTCACTTGCGGTGGTATTTTCTTTAAAAGAAAACTTCTAATAGAATTAATTTTAAGTCATCACATTATGATAAATGGTGAAGGCAATGATGTCTCAAATATATTTAACTTAGCATTTTGAAAAAAAATAATTGATTTAAACTAGATTCTGCTTTATTGCTGTTCCCCATGTATTCTTTTATTTATTTATTTTTAAGATTTTATTTATTTACTTGACACAAGTAGGCAGAGAAGCAGGCAGAGGGCACAGGGTGTGGAGCAGGCTCCCTGCTGAGCAGAGAGCCCCATGTGGGGTTCGATCCCAGGACCCTGGAATCATGACCTGAGCCAAAGACAGAGGATTTAACCCACTGAGCCACCTAGGTGCCCCTCTCATATATTCTTTTAAAAACTCACACACATGGATATTATCTAGAATTTTCAAACATGATAATAAGTTATAGTACTAATTTATCTACCTGTTAAAGATCTGTTGACAAAATCCCAACTCTAAAATGTGGTTTGTCTTATTAATTAGTATTATACCTAGAAAGCCTACCTTTTATAAGAAAGTTCGGGTCATTTAGTCTATTCTTAATATGGAATGAAAGTCACTGGCATCTGTGTAGACTAAGCTAAATAGGGTAATGGTTAGGTAATTTGGCATTGCAGACTGTTTTCTTATAAAGACATTTATTATCTGACATTGTGTTGTATCATTACAGATTTAATTATAAGGGTCTGTTTACCTTTATTTGCTATAGATTTTGTGGGAGTGATCATGGTTGTTGTTACTTAACGTTTTATCCTGGCACATAGAATTGAGAATTTCTCTGCCTCCCTTAAGAGAAGCAATATATGATCTGAAAGATTTTGTGGTGTTCTTTTTTTTTTTTTTTTTTACTATAAAATTGCATTAAATTGAGAACTGTGCGCCATTTGACATTTCTAAAGTGACATCTCTCATTAGAAATGCCCTCAATTAAGTTTTAAAATGTTTTATCTGTAAAACATGACTTGGATATTGTTTAAAATTCAGTCCCGAGTCAGCTTTTCATCCTTTGTTATTTTACCATCATCACTGCTAGTGTGGGGCCCAGCCAGGCCTTGCTGTGTCTCCCCTTAACCAGGAGTAAGAAAGGGAGGACGGGCATCTCTTAGCAAACCTGCCCTCCCACTAGTGAATTTAAAAAGAAACTCCAAAGAAATGTGGTCAGTTAAAACTAAAACCTTGTTCAGAAGTATTTCCTTAAGACATTAACACTCTCCCTTTAAGCTGTATTTGTCAGAAAATTAGATTGCTACTTTACACAAGTAGTTGTGCAAACATAGAAAAGTGTGTGTGTGTGTGTGTGTGTGTGTGTGTATTCCTAATATTCTAAGAATTGCCTCTGAGACAGAAGACTCTGATGCCGACAGGAGCCTTACAGGCATGTAATCTCTCATAATTCTTCATTTTTAAAAATGCTTAATTTTTTTATGTCGAAGTATAGTTGACATAGGGTGTTATTAGTTTCAAGAGTACAACCTAGTGATTCAACAGTTCTGTGTATTAAGCCATGTTCACCACGATAACTGTAGTTACCGTCTGTCACCATATACCATTGTTACATCTGTTGTAATTCTTCAAATATTGGGACTTGATGACCAAATGCCACTTTACCTAGCTGTATAATCTTACTAATAAACTCATAGTCACAAATCAGTTACTGTAATTCACAGGCATTTTGAAATGTTGCCTGCTTTCTGGGATCCAGCTTATATTTGGCAGAAAAGTTAGAAATAGTTAAGTTTTCTTTATGCCATTTTTAACTCATTAAAGTAAAACTTTTGAAGAATGTTGCCCTTGAAACGCTCAAGGCAAATCTCTGAACCCTACTGTACCTTTTCTTTTTTACCAAAAAGTAAACATTTTTACCAGTTTGGTCCCAATTGGAGGAGGACTGGAAATATTTTTTACGTGGATTGACTTCTTCGCTGTTTTCAGATCATTTTGGAACGTGGTGTGTGCACATAAACACTTCTCAGAACAGAGTGACCGCGCTTATGGCATATTACGGTTTTTTTGTTTGGCTTTTCAGGAAAGAAGCCACATACTTAAACTGTTGAGGGTTCTGGGCTGTTACCCAAATGTCCTGTGCATTGTGTGTGACAATTGTCTAGCCCTACCAGAGGAATTTTCAGCCACTTCATGGCTTTCAGCAGAGGGACACTAGACCCTCCTCTGCCGTGTGGATGGTCGGGCTCCGCGCTTGGACGTACATTCTGAATGTACCAATCTCAGAATTAAAGCATTTCCCATAAATGAGGTTGAAGGGAAAGCAGTGGGAACATAGGAACAGGAACCATTGTAAGATCTGTCCGAAGTATGTCGCTAGTGACCAGCGTATAACACTTCCTCAAGCCCTCGGTGCAAGTGTCCAGGGTATTTTATGCGCTGTGTTTATCCTTTCATGCACTCAGTGTTATTTCTCATATTTATTTATCTATCATGATTTTGATGTAATAGTCATCGCTTTGATTCACCGTACGATTTTTTCTAAACTGAAGTTCACAAAGAAGCACATTTTGTATTACACTTGCTTTAAACCCGACGATTTTCACTAAGTTATTTCAAATTCACTGTAGGGCATCGGTAAGAGAATATTCTAGGATTGTGGGGGAAGCGGGTAGCGGAGAAATTCTGCTAAAGCTGAAATCCATTTTAAATGTTCTCCCATCACAGAATCTCAGAGGTGGAAGGAACGGGGAGGGTCATGAAAAGGAGAGGTCCAGGTCCCTTTGCCAAGACAACATTTGCTAAGAAAGTCGGTGTCTCCTAGCAAACCAAATCCTTTCCCTTTTCAGGCGCACAGTCTCCAAAGTTCAAAAATAAACTGTAATCTTAGAAGAAACGTGTTAAGCTTTCAACATGTTACTGAAATTTTACAAAAAGAATGTGTTAACTGTTTTTTCGAAGGTGGATATTCTCTGATAGGCAAAATGAATGGGACGTGTATTTTTTTTCCCATTCCTTCCCCCATGACCCCCCCACGCCCGCACCCGCCGCCAGCCGCCTCCCTTTTGCTCCCCGTTCCCTTTCTCTCCGCTCTGCGATGATTAAACCAACAGGTGCCAGGGGTTGCCGGAGCAAGCTGGCTTCGTGCCCACATGCGTACAGTGGAGATATTGTATCAGCCCAGGTTCTGGTGTCTGGCTGTGTCCTTAGGAGGAAAAGGATAACCCAGTTGAAATACATTCTGCAACTCCTCAGAGATTAAGTGTGTTTCCTTTGCTTTATAGTCCAGAATTTTCCAGTTTCTTTGTTGGGGAGTTCTCAGATTGCTTAATGATTTCTCTAGCCCCTTGCCCTGGCCCGTCATGACCAGATGTACGTTAGAGCCACAGCTGACCCTCTGTAGACTTGCCCGTTTTATTGCGTGTGGTATAACCTTTCCTTCTCTGAGTATCCTACGATTCTCCTGCCTCAGAGTACTAGAAAAGATGATTTTACTTATTTCTTGCCTTTTAAAAAACGGTCATGTCCTCGTTTCTTTCTACTATTTTTTTAAATTTTTTTTTCTTTTCTTTTTTTTTTTTTTTTGTAAAGAGGAGCATTTAAACTCTTTGTGGTATTTGAGGGAGCTGTTTCCGAGGTCAGACTCCTGTCATATTATTTTATCACGTTCATGTTGTCAGTAAGCACGCCTGTTTTGTTTTACAGTTCTGGAGGGATCCACAAGGATCTATTAATACGATAGCCTTGTATCCACAGTAGAGCAGGAAGGAGTATAGCACTGGCCGAGAAGAGATTTTCTCATGTCTTAAGCCCTGCTCTAAAAAGTGTGTCTGTGTGTGTGTGTGTGTGTGTGTGTGTGTTTAATTTTCCAGTCTCAGTGTCTGTTCATATCAATAGCCTGTAGTGGGTTTTACTGCATTTATCTGTTCTTCACGATTGGCCTTCAGAGTAAACTATTTTAAAAATGGTTTTTTGCAAAGATGGGATCATAGTCCTCGGCAGCTGTTAGAGAGAAATTCCTTGGAGCTTATTTGGAGGTTTTGGAGGCTGCTCAACCTCACCCCGGACACCTCCTGCTACTGATCACGCTGGCTCAGATGGGGGCCCCAGACTTCATGAATACTGGCAGGAGAGACCAGATGCTAACCTTGTGCTCAAGTCAGGTTGTGGGGCTAGGCGGAGATCACACGTATTTAGGTACAGATGGGGGTAATCCAAGCAAAAGCTGCAAGCTGAATGTGCTGGAGAGGGAAGTGGTAGTTGATAGATCACTTTCCTGAGAGGTGGGAAGGCCCAGATCGCCTGCCTGGCCAGAGGGATTAGCCCTGGGAGGGAGAGGAGGCTGAGGGTGTCCAGTCCGTGTCCGCAGGAGTAAGAGCAGGAAACGACAGTGTCCTGTTAGATGGCGTGCATGGAGGGAGGAGCCGGGGATGCCTGAGAGCAGCCAAATGGGGAACCTCCTTGCGGAGAGCGCAGGCCGAGGTGGTGGGAGAGGTTGTGTAGGCCAGCCAGGGTGCAGAAGCACCCTGTGAAACCGGGGGTCGGTGGGGAGGGCAGGACCCCCAGCACACCACCGGCCCCCCCAGAACCCACTTGGGGAAAAGCCGACTGTGGGGCAACGCAGCAAGTCCGGGGGTGGTGGCAGCAGCAGCCTGAGGCATGCCCTCTGTGCTGACGGGGGTGAGTGAGGAGCTGGCGGCTCCCGAGCGGGTGCACAGATGGCTCAGACGGCGGAGCAGGGAGTGCAAGGCCGGCCCACCGCTGCCCGCCTGCCAGGAAAGATCCCTTTGGCTACTGTGTGAAACATTAGTACCCGGGATCCCTACTGGCACCAGGAAGTGGTTAGGAGGCTGTTGTAACCTGGGGGACAAGAAGTGGGGTGCCGGAATTCAGGGAGAGGCTCTGAGCCTATGCAGGGGAGGGAGGGTGTACTTGAGAAATGCTCGGGATCAAGGGTTTGTCCTCCTGTGATTCTTTGGGGGGCTGAGTGGGGAGGAGGAGTTCTCATCGGCTGAGGCTCCGTATGTGTGGGTTTTAATGCTAGATGAGTTAATTCTTGATTAACCTAAAGAGGGTCTCTCCAGATATTGTATTTGTATCATTTATGCAGAATGTTTTATCATCCTTTTTTCCCGAAGTAGGAAACACATGGTCTTCAGAGACAACTGCAGAATACAGGGGGTAAAGGGTAATAAATCACCACCTATCTTTCTACCCAGAGACAAATCTTGTAAATATTTTGATGTATGTTCCTTCCACCTTTTTCCAGAAAGCAGTGTTATGAATGGAGATCTCTCAGGCGGGGGACGGGGTGACCTACTGTACTGATTTTGAAGCTGCTCAAAATTGATGAGACTTTCTGAGTTTTGTTGCTTACAGGATGTGGTACTTTGGGTCTCTCCTAAGTGCCGGGTGACCTTTTAGGCCTTTCTGTTACTCTCCTTTAAGAGTGAAGCCTTGAATACAGCTTCGTAAGAGATAGATGGCCGGAGTCGAATGCTGCGGGAAGCACTCTGCCCTGTCTCCACCTGGGGGAAAAGCCACTTCTGAGCATTACCGCAGCACGTATACACGGGTTGCTGCAGAGGCCCCTTGGGGAGGAATCCATGGGAACAAGGAGGCTTGCTTACCTTGTTTACTCTAGGTGTGGTAGGACATTGGTCGGAGGACTGGCTGACTGGGGTTCTTAGCTGATTGGTAAGCCCCAAGTCATGGCCTATGCAATCCTGCTGGATAACGGGCCTCTCCCTGTGCAGTTTTTTTTTTTTTTCCCCCCCAGCATCCCTTTTAACTTGGTCTGAGATTGACTGAGACATTATCTTGGACCTGGGAAGCTGTGAGCCACATTGGATTGACAAACACTTGTTGACAGCTTTGACAAGACGGATGGAGAAACAAACTGCCGGGCCAGGTTCACCTGTTTGTTTCTCTGTTGAGTCTTGAGAAGAATGTTGCTGTCGTGATTCCGCATAGGGGAAGGAAAAGTTGTGCCTCGTTATCAAAGTCAGTATTTTCTGAGCCTGACTTCCAGACATCTCTAGAACACGTTTTTTTGTTTGTTTTGTTTTGTTTTGTTTTGCACAGGGTTTAACTAACCACAGTTAGAATAGGGAGATTCATCACGTGAGACAGGTTATATTTCTATCTACTCTTGGTATCTGTGTCATTTTCACTCGTGAAAGTCAGGAGGATCTTAAGTACGCATTATCTGTGAAGGTTAATAGGTGCATTTTACATCTGAGCATCATCTCTCTGGAGTCATAATAATTACTAATGTGAAAGCGTGGTATAATAACTCATAATAGGCATCAAATAAATATTTTCCATTGGTGGGATGGTGTCCTGTCTCTTCAGCATATGAGTATGAGGCAAAAACAGTGATCCAATTACTATAGTATTAAGTAGAACTGTTAAATTCATTCCCGAATTGATTATGAGACACAGATTAATATAAATTACTATTCCCGTATTGATTAATGCCTTTCAGACACTTAAACTGGGAATTCCTTTGCTGCCATTGGCAAGTTACTTTGTAAGTATGACGTATGAAATGAAGTGATTTGGGGTAGTTAGTTTTACAGTGAGTCATAAATAATTTCACTGCTTCCGTCTGCCTGACATCTTCCTACTTTCTTCTGGTAACACAATTTTTCTTTCCTATAGAGAAGATAACATTTGCTGCTTGAGGGAGGTAGAGCATCATGGTGTCTCTCCATCAACACCTCTTCCCGCTCATAGGATAGTCTCCTCTGCACCTAGCCATGAGGATGGTTCTGGACTTGACTTGTAGAGCTGTCAGGAAATCAGCTTTCTGCCTGGGTTGCCAGGAGCATGGGAGTCTAAGGCTGCCGGTGCCATTTTGGCTGCTTTGTGGAAAGGGCCTGTGAGCAGTAATGTTTGCCAGGTACATTCAAGAAATGGAAAGAGCCGGAATCATGGTGGCACATTTGACACCGAATCTAGTCATTCCTAAAAGCAGGTACTGCCCTGTTATAAGAGAGAAAGTTCCATTTCCCTTTGTGCCACTTTGAGGTAACTGTCTACCTTTAGCAGCTCCAGGGGCCTGAGGGAGTAAAACAGAATACAGGCTCTCTGGAGGGGAAGAAGCCAGAGGGAGCATATGACAATTGGAGGGAAGATGGTGAGGTAGGGCAGCTGAGTACAAAGGTAGAAGTTTAAAATGAAAAGAGGTCCAAGGGGTGCGTGGGTGGCTCAACAGGTTATGCCTCTGCCTTTGGCTCAGGTCATGATCTCAGGGTCCTGGGATCGAGCCCCACATCAGGCTCTCTGCTCAGCAGGGAGCCTACTTCCCCCTCTCTCTCTGCCTGCCTCTCTGGCTACTAGTGATCTCTCTCTCTGTCAAATAAATAAATGAGATCTTTAAAAAAAAAAAAGAAAAGAAAAGAAAAGAAAGAAAGAGAAAAAAGAGAAGAGTGCCAAAAGACTACTAGAGTTTTACGAGGAAGGAGACTGAAAACCTTGTTTTGAAAATGAGCATAAATAGAAAGTAAGTTGTTTGCTAAGGGAAAAAGCAAAGTATTACTCCCTTCTGCATAATACAGTGTTCTACGTTTGAAATATTTTCCAGTCTTCGTGTATTAGGCCATTGGAGTCAAGAGGTTCAGTCCCATACAGGGTTGACGGGAAACTGCCAAGGGCCAAGATGTAACCTGACCCCAGGAGTCCCTGTTGGGCCTCTTCTCCACTTCCCTTTATCCTAGTCCGTGGCCACAAACAACTGAAAGGAAGGGAGGACATATTTTCCCTGGCTTTGGTTTGCAAAATCCGAGGAAAGATTCTTAGCGGCCCAGTTCCAATCAGATACCCGCTCAGTAAGCCAACTGCTGCGTCCAGGTGTGGATGCTGGGTTATAGGGCCATTTGAGACCCAGTGATCCGAGCCTTCCAAAGGCAGGTGAGACATTAGCCTGGCCCCGGAGAGAAGCAGTGTGGCCTGAGCAGCTGTCCAGACTGTGTTCACGACAGTGTATATCACTTCTGTCAGTATTCCAAGTAGTCAGGGCATATGGAAAAGGGGAACAGCAGAATGGTATATCGGAAGGGTTGGCAATACTGGATTTGTATTTGGTTTTAACACAAGTTGCAAGAGTTTCACTTCACTGTTCAGAAGTCGTTGGAGCCAACGGAAATGATAAGAACGTTATGAAAAACTTACAAAGCACAGGAACGAAATGTGAGTAAATTAAGCCCGCTGTATATTCTACAGCCTCTAAATTTCTCATCTAACTATCCTATGTGTTATGTTTTGGAAATATGCTTTAAATATCTAAATGAAAGCACTAAACCTAACTGAAAGGCATTGTAGAAAATGCATGAAAAATGGAATAAAGTGGCGTAATGAGTCCTTTGGGGCTGGGAAGGATTGTTGAGCGCTCATTGAAGGGAACCACCGGTCTTGGTTCACATAGTCCCCACAGTCTTTCTACCCAGCAGTTGCCGTCCTGCTAAATGCAAGCCCTCATGGAAGTCAGACGCTCCTGCCATGTTCTGGCACAGAGGCTCGCACTGGATTGCACGTTTGTGCTGGTTCTAGACCTCAGTTCCCATTTGTGGATGGCAGACCTACCAGAAACGTCGACAAGCGAGTATCCTTTCTTCATCCAGATGAAATCACTCCTGATGTTCCTGAACTAAGACTTGAAAACTGCCAAAATAGTTATTTATGTAAGAGTTTCTGTGTTCCATTAGATAACACCTTACCAGCGTTTGAATAACATGGTTTGTAATTGGAGTCCTCATTACTCCTGTGAAATTAAATTAATAGGTTATGAAGGAAAGATTATCTCAAATACCTATAGAATGTGTTTGAATGGAGGGGTTAGGGAGGGAATTTAAACAGACAGAACATTCTAATTACATGTAACTTGAACGAGTTCAATAAAGAATATAGACTTTCAGGGGCAAAGAATTCTTTAACACTTATAAATCATGGGAAAATGAAAGTAATACAATCTATAGACGTATGTATTCTTTTGCCCTGATGGTTCATTGAATAAATTTCTTGTGCATATTTGCATAGCTCTCTTTAACATTAAGAGTTATAAATGCAGTTATAAAATAAAAGAGTTATAAATGCAGACGCCTGGGTGGCTCAGTCAGTCGGAGTCTGCTTTCAGCTCAGGTCATGATCCATCCCAGTGTCATGGGATCAAGTCCCACATTCAGGTCCTTGCTCAGCAGGAAGCCTGCTTCTCCCTCTGTCTGCAGCTCCCCCTGCTTGTGCTTGCTCTCTTTCCGTGTCTTTGACAAATAAATAAATGAATAAAAATCTTTTTTAAAAAAAGGAATTATAAATGCATGTGTCTCAGGAAGCCTGTCACTCAGAACTCCAGATAAGATGAACATATTAAAAAGTCAAACTCTTAAATAGTGACCCAGTTGACATTAACAGAGAAGAAGCCCGTATTGCGATTTGATCAGAGCACAGGGGGAAGGGAGGGAAAACGGAATGGGAAGAAATCAGAGAGGGAGACGAACCATGAGAGACTCTGGACTCTGGGAAACAAACTGAGGGTTACAGAAGGAAGTGCAGTGGGGAGACAGGACAACCAGATGATGGGTACTAAGAAGGGCACGTGTCGTGATGAGCACTGGGTGTCTTATGCAAGTAATGAATCGTTGAGCGCTACATCAAAAACCAGCTATGGCTAACTAAACGTGATAAAACTAAACATGATTTTAAAAATTTTTTAATAAAAAATAAATTTAAAAATTAAAATGCAAATATGATGATAAGAGAATTAAAATTTAAAAAGGGGGGGGGGGGCGCCTGGGTGGCTCAGTAGGTTAAAGCCTCTGCCTTCAGCTCAGGTCATGATCCCAGGGGCCTGGGATCCAGCCCCGCATGGGGCTCTCTGCTTAGCGGGGAGCCTGCTTTCCGCCCCCCACCCCCGCCTGCCTCTCTGCCTCCTTGTGATCTCTGTCTGTCAAATAAACAAATAAAAATTTAAGAAAAAACGAATGTCAGAACCACTGTGAGTGATGTAAGGGTTGTATTATGGGGGATTAAGCTGATGCGGTCCTGGGAGAGAAGCTGTCTGGTGCTAGGCTGAGATAAGCAGGACTGTCAGGAAAGTAGGAAGGTAGGAAGCCACCTGAGATCCGCAAGGCTGAGCTGAAACTCATCTGAACAAACCAGAGCACGTGTCCATCTCTAGCTGCATCCAAGCCCGCCTCCGAAGAGCGGGTGCATTTCTCCATGCAGCAGCGCACAGCCTTGGCCCGGTCTGAATGAGAGGTGGACGAGCTCGGGGACTGGCTGCAGCCCAGGGAGCTCCTCCAGGCCACCAGGGTGACCAGCAGACCCTCCGCTGTGGAGTTGAGCACAGCTTCGACTTCAGCTCCACCTCCCAAGCCCTGGGCCAGCTCTGTGGCTCCCCTAAACGTCCAGCTGTGCAGGCACGGGAATGTGGGCCAGGTTGGCTTCTGATTTAGCTGCCTTGGCACAGCACAGACCCAACAGGCATCACGGTTCGTCCCTTGTCAGCTCAGCTAGCGCTCAGACACACCTCAGTCAAAATTGGCTTGCAGAGAAGGCAATCGCAAAATTGAGTTTATGCCAACGAAATGATCCCTCTTACAACCCAACATCCACTAATCCAAAATTCACCAGCCCCTTTCTGAGTCTTTGGGTGTTGTTCCTTCCTCTTCAAGCTGGGTCATAGTCCCCCTTGAAGTTGAACAGCCTAAATTCTGAGACCCAAGATGAAATACTGTTTAGCATACATTCAGTACTAGGAAATGGGAGAGGGGAATAAAAAGTTTAGTTTATATACATAACGATCATATGAAAATAAAAGTGTTTGGCTTCCTTGTTTCTGCCCCTAGTCACCGGGCCACAACTGGTATTTGTAACTACCTTTTCCTGCCAGCCACTCCATATTCCCTTTGTCCTTGGCGAACCCCTCGGACGGTTGTAGTTCCTTGCCACCGGAGATGACCCAGAACTGAGTTCTAGAAGGGTCTGGAAGTGGAGCTCTTAAGACGTTGCTAGCAGGAATATAAATGGCACTTTGTGAAACTGTGTGCACTTGAAAAGGCCCTTGGGCTAGAGGGTGAAGCAGGATGTTGATTCCTCTCCCATCTCCATGGCCACAGCCTTGTTAGGCCCTCACCCTCCGTCACCTGGGCCGTTTCAGCCAAAACCGTCCTCCAAGGGGCAATCCTAGTGACCTAGATGCCCAAAATGCATCTCCTACGTGTTAGCATGGCGTGTGAAGGTCTCCACAATCGGGCTCTTCCCCTGCCTCTGGTGCGTCCTCTGCATCCATCCCGCGACACTGATGGTAATAGTTAAACGAGTCATTATTACGTACCTGGTCCGTGCCAAGCACGACGCTGTGTATCAGTACCTTATAATCCTCACATTAACCTTGCAAGTTGCGTGTTACTACCCCTCATTTCACTGGCTATCAGACAGTGTCCCCTAGCCACTCGTCATTGGCAAAGCTGAAACGTCACCGTCATCTCTCCCTGCAGAGCCTGGGAGGACCTTTATCCTCTGGGCTATCCTGAACTCTTTCTAGCTACTCGAGCATATCATGAAATTTCTGCTGCCGCCCACCCTGTGCCTTTCTTTCTGTATGTTTCCTCTTGCGTCTAGACTGCTCTTTGCTTCCCTCCAGTCCCCTTAAAGCATCTGACTCCTGCTGAGTTTTGAAGTCTGTTTAAGAGGGCTGGAAGAATGTGTGCCCTGCCCTGCCTGCCTCCCAGGCTGGTTCAGTGCCCGTGTTAGCACAGCTCTCTCTTCCACTATACTCTGCACATTATCATAATCATCTGTATCCCGGTCTTTCCGTTAGATTATAGGTCGGCAGACCTTTCTCGGTAATTGGCCAGAGAGTTAATATTTTAGGTCTTGTGGGCTATGCTCTCTCTGTTGCAACTACACAACCCAGCCTCTGGGGCGTGAGGGCAGCCATAAGCAAGACAGACAGCGAGTGTGGGTGAGTTCCCACACAGCTCTGCTAATGGACACTGAAATCTGACTCTCCTATCATTTGCACATGTCACAGAATATTCTTCTGCTTTGTATATATTTTTTTCAGTCATTTAAAAAACAAAATTATCGTCTTGTGAGCCATACCAAAGCAGGAGCAGGCAGCTGGATGTGGCTTATGAGCTTGCCGACCCCTGTGTTATAGTATGAATTTCCGGAAAGCAGAGCCAGAACCTCATTGTTAGGGTCACCATATCTGTGTATTGCCAGATTGGGCTGCTTTGAGAGCGAGAAGCGTTGCTGTTAGTGGTGCTGGGATCACAGGTGTAAAGGGGGAGCTGCCCTGGGCAGAGAGGGGTGGTGATGCCAGTCACAGTGTCGCCTTGTTGGCTGTGTACAGTTCCATGTGGGTCCTCATTACCTCAGCCCTGGTTCTTGACTTTAGTGTCCCATTTCCAGTGGTTGATTCACAGGCTTGGGGATGTGTGCAAGGTTCTGAAATCGTCTAGAGCATGAAAACTTTACTCCTACAACAATTAGCTTCCTCTGAAGGAAGCAGCTGTATACTTAACTGGTTTTCAGAGTGGATAGAACTGAAACCATGCATATTCTGGACAATTAAAGCTTATAATTTTTTTTTTAAGATTTTATTTATTTGAGGGACGCCAGGGTAGCGCAGTCATTTGGGCATCTACTTTCAGTTCAGGTCATGATCCTGGGGTCCTGGGCTCAAGCCCTGCGTCAGCTCCCTGCTCAGCAGGGAATCTGCTTCTCTCTCTCACTCTCCTGTCTCTCTCAAATAAAATTTTTAAAAATTTTATTTATTTGAGACAGAGAGCAAGCATGAGTGGGACGAGAGGCAGAGGGAGAAGCAGGCTTCCTGCTGAGCAGGGAGCCCAACGGGGGGCTGGGTCTCAGGACCCTGGGATCATGACTTGAGCTGAAGGCAGATGCTTAACTGGCTGAGCAACCCAGGTGCCCCCCTTTTGCATAAAAATTTTAAATATGTCTCTCCCTGAGAATTTTCCTCCAAGTACCAAGAATATAAGTCTGTATGATCAAAATTTAAATGACATTTACTGTGGACAAAAGTATAGAACTGAAGCAGAAGAGGAGAATTGTTTCACATTATAGTTAACGTCTTCTCTCTTTTGTTCAATCTTTTTGCAGTTTTTCGAGGTGCCGTTTGATTCAAACATGAATAGGACAAAGAACAGACCTCTGGTTCGTGGACAGATCAGGTAAAATCATGAATAGAAGTCTCATGCGTCTTCTAGAACATTCCTTTGCTCGTTCATCCTGAATCACGTCCCAGTCTTTTGCCTTGAGTTGTGAACTGAAAATAACACCCCTCCCCAAGGGGTGCATTGATTTGGGTGCATGGTACTTTTCAAATCTCCCCAAAATGTACTACAGAGCCCTCAAAATGGATCTAAGATTTGCCGTTCTGTTGTGGGAGTAACTCATGCAATGAATGTCTTTATGAAATTCCATTTTGAAATGCAGACTTGTTTCACTTGTAGTGGCTGAGGATGAAAACACTCCATTAACACAAATGATTTCAGACAAATCCATATAGGGTCTCAGAAGAAAGATCTGTCTGAAGCCTTACCTTTTCAGACAAACTGATAATGCTGTTATCTGCCGAGGAAAGCACTACCCCCATTACTCTCCTTTCTACCAAATTCAATTAAGTAGAACTAAAAGGCATATAAATATTTTAATATCACTAATGGTTAATAATTAAACATTTTACTTCCTGGAGACCTTGAAACTGGCATTTAAAAAAATTTTTTTTTCAAATCCAGTGGATATCATAAGCCAAGAAGAAGAAAAAGAAACAAATGGTTTTACTGACAATTCTAAATCAGCGAACCTTCTCCTGTTTCCACAGGCAGTGCCCTCATGGAGCTTTAAATATAGCAGGGTAACTTGTGGATCAAGTAGTCAACACATACTCAGTAAAACCATAAAGGAAACAAATGTAGGTATAGTCAGAAGTCTATGTAAAGATGACTTTTAATATTAGCTGTCGGGAGCCTTTCAGTTCTTCAGTGAATTTAAAGTACCATTATGTCATAAAGAGCAAAGAAAACACATAAGAACAGAAGTCTCATAGCCATTGATAACTCAATTTCCTTTTTTGAGATATAAGTAAAGCCATCTGCTGCGTTTGCATTTAAAGTGTCCAAAGTGCTTTTATCTGGGTTGTTCTAGAAGAGCAAATGCAAGCTCTGGGACCCATCTCAAAAGCTAGAAGCTGCCCGTGCCGCTGGTCAGATCACAGGGATGTGCTTACTTCCTCCTGCAGGGAAATCAAGCTTTCCCCGAGAACCAGGGGAATGTGGGACAAGCCCAGCAAGTGGCCTTCAGGCATCTAATGACGATCAGATAAAGGCGTGCCACTGTCCACATCTCCTCTTACTCTTCCCAGTGTGGTCGTTTCCTGCACCCACAAAAGCCACGTCAACCCATGCATCCAGGGAGGGGCGCACATGGCCTTGAAGATTGGCATTGGCAACGCCCGTCCTTCACAGGAGAGAGGCTGCCGCACAATTACTAGTCTTGTTAAACCGGTACCGTCATCTTTTGTTTGCAAGATGACCAGGCAGAATCTCATCTACAATAATAAACATTAATTGCTACCTAAAGAAGCCTCTAAAAGGGCAAGTAATAGGGCCGAAAAAAGGACTCCGACTTAGGTATTTTATGAAACAGGTCCAAGGAGCCGTTCTCAGTCTGGGGAGAGGAAATCTTGCCCTGAGAATCATAGTTTTAAAACTGGGGACTTTATATCTCGCCACGTAGGGTTTATTATAACCTGATAAATGACTAACTACTACGCAGATCTAGGGGGTGGCTGTTGGGGGGTATAGAAAGTCCCCCAGACCATCCGTTAGCATCCATTTCTCGGCTTTGCTGGTTCTGACATTCACAGTGGCCCTTAGGCATTTAGGTGTAAAGCCCAGCCAGTTTATTTTGAAATTCTCTGTTTGGTATTCCCTGCCCCATTTGACTCTGGCTGACCTGCCTTACCGAATCTATCCCACTTCACAGACTTTGCAGTTGGGCGTGTGAAGTGTCGGTTCCCAACATCATTAACTGGTCTGGGAAGGAAGTCCTGGGACGTCTTTGCTGATGACAGCTGTTTCTGTCCTAGTACCTAGCTTGGCTTCTCTCCATTCTGAAGAAATGCTACAAGCATATACAGGAAAAAATATATGTTGTGTTAATTTTCTTTTAAGTAATTGCAGTTTTTTTTTTTTAAAGATTCTATTTATTTATTTGACAGACAGAGATCACAAATAGGCAGAGAGGCAGGCAGAGAGAGAAGGGGAAGCAGGTTCCCCATCAAGCAGAGAGCCTGATGTGGGACTCAATCCCAGGACCCTGAGATATGACCTGAGCCGAAGGCAGAGGCTTTAACCCACTGAGCCACCCAGGTGCCCCAATTGCAGTTTATTTTGAAAGTTTTTACTGGCATAAATAAAATTATATTCTAAGGAGTTAAAGAAATAGACGTAAAGAAAGAAACGTATGCCTGGACTAGTTGTTCTGGTTTTGGGTTTTTTTTTTTTTTTTTTTGAGAACCTGGAAAATCAGTACAGTTGTGCACACGTGTCACTGCCGTTCTCTGAACTTTTCTTCGTTTCTTCCAGAAAAACATGGCAGGGTAGGTGGGCGCTGAATGCTTTATGGCACTGACCCAGAAGATAGTGCATTTTTGCTTGTTTAATTTAGTCTTTATTCCAGGCTTAAAGGTATCGTAAGACTGTTTTAGCAAAGCAGAGAAATGTGTAAAGAAAGTCAGGGTTACAGAAAATAGAATACGGGATAAGTGGTAAGAAGGAAAGCATCTCCAGTTCACATAGTTGATAAGGTTGAACTGTGGCTTTCATTCTGCATTCCCAGTGATATCACAGCTGTACCATAAAGGTAAGCGCTGCGTGCCTTATTGATACTTAATTCCCCCGCAGCACCATAAGATAGATGCTGTTGAATACTCCCAGTACGCAGGGGATCCAAGTAATACAAAGAAGTAGCAGAATAATACAAAGAAATTTGGCCTACTCCATTGGACTCCCTGCCCCGAGTCCCTAACAGCTACACCTAACGGTCTCTGAAAGTCTCTTTGTCCTTGAGAGGAAAACACCACTCTAGGGAGACCCAACGTCTGCCTCTCCATTCTTAAAAAATTAGACAGGACACTTGGTGATGATCTTAGAAGAGTGTCCTGTGTGACATCCATGGAGGAGGCAAATCCTTTTCTGAGACATCTCTCCATGCAAGCCCGGCCGTGGGTGGGTGGGTGGGGCGGAGATCCTGAAGATCAGCTCCGGCTGAGAACCACTTAGAGTGAATGACCTTGAAGCAGGGTGTATTGAAGAAGCTCGTGGCCAGACATGTTGGCCTAAGGGTCATCTCTGACGGTTCACCTTGATCCAGGGATGAAAGATTTACTTATTTTTTTATGTGAGAGAGAGAGAGTAAGAGAGCATGGGGAGAAGGAAAGGGTGCAAGAAGATCCCAGGCAGACACTCTGCTGAGCGTGGAGTCTGATGCGGGGCTCGATCGCAGGACCCTGAGACCATGACCTGAGTGAAACCAAGAGTCGGACGCGCAGCCGACGGAGCCACTCAGGTGCCCCTGCTCCAGGGGTTCAACGGAGCCCATGAAAGAGAGAGGAGAGAGGATGCCGGTCTCAGCCCTGTGTCGGGCAGTATGGGGAGCGACCTCTGCCGCGGGACACGATTGTACAGTGGGCTAGAGGTGCAGTGGCTGTTCATCCCGTTTGCCCAGGGCAGTGCTGGTTCCCAGTAGGATTGCTGATGGCATCCCACTCTCACTTTGAGTAACGTCCAGGCTGAACAACAACTCAGTGTCACCTGGTAGAACAGGATTCCCTTATTTTTTAAGTATACTTCCTATAAATTCCAATTGCCTTTTTTTTTTCCGACTAGAGGAGGAAAATAAAAACACTGAACTGGAACATATGTTCTAAATCAGTTTATAGGTACCCACCATACCACATACCCCTCCAAATAGCTTTTTTTTTTCTTTTTTCTTTTATTTATTTATTAAGATTTTATTTATTTATTTGACAGATGGAGATCACAAGGTAGGCAGAGAGGCAGGCAAAGAGAGAGGAAGAAGCAAGCTCCTCGATGAGCAGAGAGCCTGATGCAGGGCTCGATCCCAGGACCCTGGGATCATGACCTAAGCGGAAGGCAGAGGCCTAACCCACTGAGCTACTCAGGCGACCCACGGCCTGGACATTTCTGACAAAAATGTCACAGTTCTGAATGACTTGTCAGGAGGGAGTTGGGCTTAGAGCTCCCTTTTGATTCTCTGGCAGAGAACAGAGCGCAGACTTCATATCACACATCCGGAACTTTCACGAAAGGGTGGGTCAACTCACCCAAGGAGTCAAATCCACAAGTCACGTAATGAAGGTTAATGTCAAGAGAAGTTAATCTTCCTATTGGAAAGTCAGATCCAGTGTGATCCAAGTCTTAACTTGGTGATTGGAGAACATTAACCAGCAATTTTTAAAAAATCTATATAATAGAAGGCATTTCCATCTTTAGATGTTCTTCATCTGGTCAGAGTCTAGTGAAAAATGGTACCTAACAGACTCAAAGCTTAGGCAAGTCACTGATCAACCTTTCCCCACCACCTCCCCCTCCCCTAGGACTGCCATTCCTACCTTGCAGCATCGCTGTGCAGGTGGTAATAAGATCCATAAAATCATGCAAATACATGTGCGTTGTTGGGAAGAAGGTTTAAAACTCAAGAGAAAAAAGGAGTCATTTGTAGAAATTTCACCTCTTTCCAAAATTTGCTTTAAAATATAAATATTCCCCAAAGAATAAATAAATAAAATAAAACAGAAATATTCCAATACCTATCAGGCAATAACATAAAGAAGAAATTTAGATTAGTTTCTAGGGTTGGGGAGAAAGAAGCAAAACACTTGGAAAAGGAGAGAACTCAGAAAGTGGCAGGTGTACTTGGTTCCGCAGCTGTGCCAGTGTTGGTACGCCCACCCAGCAGTGGCATTTCTGAATCGTTCCTTCTTGCTTACCACTGTCAGGACACGTTTGTAAGAGAAGGTCGTCCCAGGAGAGGAGTGTGCCGGTTGCCAGGGCTACTAAGAGGTGGATAACGGGCTCTCCATTCTCTTAGGACGGCATCAAGGAGGTAGCGGGCCGAGCGTGTCAAGGACATGAAATGTTGCCGTGCGTTCAGTTTACTCCGTAAATGTATTTCTGAATGCACCTGCCAGCCAAGCCTCGTGCCGTACCCGGGGGTGCCCTGGTCAGCGCGGCAGGAGGGACGTGCCGGGGGAGGGGGCAGCACAAAGAGGAGAACCCGACCCAAACCGCGGAGGTTGGGGTGGACTCAGCGGAGGGGTGAGGTCTTGAAGCCGAGACCCAGAGGATGGGCACGAGCTGACCCAACCTGTTCTTTTCCAAGTTCTTTCCGTTCCTTCCTCCTCTGGCCGCACCTTCTTTGGTGGTCGCTAGCCTCCTCCTGATCTCATTCTTGGCAGACAATGCACTCGGCACTGTCTATACCTCTGGCCCAGACTGCTGCTCTTCTGGGTGGAGACCCTTTGAACATCTCTTTTGGGGCTTCCAGAGGCGTCTCAGCTTCCGGAAGTGTGTATCTCAGGACGTCACTGCCTCTCCCATGCTGGCTCACATTCCAGAGTCAGGCGCCTGTAGGTCACTCTAGACTTTCCCTCCCGCCCCCTTCATCCGACCGTGGGCGAGACTGTGTTTTTCCAGTGCCCAGCAGCACCCTGGCGTCTGCCCTCTCGCCCCACCAGGCTGGGCAAAAACATCCCGGGTCGCCCCGCACTGGGCAGAACATCCCGGGTCGCCCCGCGCCTTAGAACCGCGCCCCAGCTGGTCTCCAGCCGCTCTTTCTGGCTGCCTTCGGCACCTTCCCCTTCAACGATCCCACCGGTTTCTGCCTTAAAACCTTTGGGCGTGGGCGCCTGGGTGACTCTGTGGGTTAAAGCCTCTGCTTTCGGCTCAGGTCATGATCCCGGGGTCCTAGAATCGAGTCCCACATCGGGCTCTCTGCTCAGTGGGGAGCCTGCTTCCCTTCCTCTCTCTGCCTGCCTCTCTGCCTACTTGTGAGCTCTGTCAAATAAATAAATAAAATGTTTAAAAAAAAAAAAAACAACCACCTTTGGGAGTCTGCTAAATAGATCTACAAGAAAATACTTGTTTTCAGTGCTTTACTGCGTTGTAGAAGGCCTTTTGGGGTCTGAGCCTTCCCGGCCCTCGCAGCCTCACCCCCTTGCGATGTTCACCTCTACTCACTCACCCCTTTGTGTTCGGTTGTGCCCGAATGGAACCGCTGCTGGCGTCACCTGTGTCACCAGGTGTGCGGACCTTGCGCTTCCGGGCCCGGCGGGCGTGGCTCCAGGCGCTCCCTCCGCGGGAAGGCGCGGCCCCGCCCAGGCTGCAGCGATGGGGCTTAGTCGCTTCCTCGCGGAGCCCCGGCTGCTCTGCGGTCGTGCCTCCGCTGCAGCACGCAGTAGCACGTGGCTCGCGGTTTCCTCTGACTCCTGCTCTGCTACGTTACATGTGTTCTTCCGGGACAAGGGCCGGGTCCTCCGCCTGTGCGTCTCCAGCGTCCGCGATCACTGACGCGAAGCCACTTGTCGGGCACCTGCCCTGTCCCCGGCACTATTGTTAGTGCCACGATCCCGGCGGGAACAAAGCAGGCAAGACTCCCTCGCATCACGGAACCTGCATTCCGGCCATCACGCCGGGCACATCGCTGACACTTACTGAGGGGTGGGGGCACCGATGGTTGGACGGATGGATGGACACGTTAGAGAAGTAGAAGGTGACCTCCCAAGTGCGGGAAATACAGAAGCGGAGACTCTGAGTTAGAAATACCTGGCACACAAACCATAAGTGACTCTTAATCCCACAAAACAAACTGAGGGTTGCTGGGGGGTTGGGATTATGGATATTGGGGAGGGTATGTGCTTTGGTGAGTGCTGTGAAGTGTGTAAACCTGGTGATTCACAGACCTGTACCCCTGCGGATAAAAACATATGTTTATAAAAAATAAAAAATTAAAAAAAAAAAAATACCTGGCACAGGGCATCAGGGGAATGAGGAGGCCCTAGCAGCCTGTGAGCAGGGAGCGGGAGCAACCGTGGGGTGGGCTGTAGGCGGTGACCAATGAACCAAGTTCGGATGGGACAGGCATAGAGTGAAGGGGAGGTCATATGAGGCGAGATGAGCGTGAGGAGTAAAGGTGCCAGGAAGGGAGTGCAGAGTATGTGTTTAAGGACAAAAATAAATGACTTGGCCAGACTCCGGGGGAAGGATTTGAAGGAGCGTAGTGAGGAAGCAAAGCCCAGAAGGAGACAGAGATCAAAAGGTGCCTGCCACACCGGATTGCGAGGGCTGTCCTGTAGGGATGGGACCGTGCTGTGTGTTGTGCTGGGGCTCCTGAGCGCAAGACAAGGAAAAGAGACAACAGGCCCATGTCTTGGGAAGGAAGAAATGAACTCTTCCCTTCCAGACAGTGTGAGGGTTAACATGGAAAATGCAAATGAGTCTACAAAAAAACTACCAGAACTACTAGTAAGTGAATATCGCAGGGGGACGAGACGCCAGGTCAGGACACAGAATCTGGCTGCAGAAAGTGGGCAAAGAGCTCTTCCACGAAACGCAAAAAGCACAAACCATAGATGAAGTGTTTGGAGAATTAGACTTCACCAAAATAAAAATTTCTCCTTTCCAGAAACACTTCTGAAAATGACCAGACCAGCCGCAGAATAGGAGAAAATACTGCAAATCATGGAGCTCATTATGTCCAGAATACGTACAGAATCACTAAAACCCACTCATAAGAAAGCAACCCAGTTAAAACATGGACAAAACATTCATCTTTTTCAGAAGTCAGAAGTAACCACACGCCTGAAATGTGTGAATTTTACTGTGCGCAGAACAGCTGGATTTTCGGGGCACTTGGTTTTTCCCTGGGGCCCGTATTGATGTAGACTGCAGAGCATAAGAAGTTGGAGTCACCCTGCCTGGTAAAGCAGGTGGGGAATCTAGATTTTGAGTCCAGGCGTGGTAGTAAACTGCTGTATCCTCTTCTGGAAAATGGGGAGACCACCCTTACCTCATAGTGTTGGATGAGAACGCGACCCTTCTTCTAAAGCAGACGGCGAGTGACTGTGTGGTCATCACTGTGGTGGTTACGACTTTCCCACAGCCGTGTGCTGAGCACATCTGGGTATTAGGCTCCGGCTACGTGCTGGGATATGACTGACATGACCTGTTTCCTGCCCTTGTTACTGTCTGGTGGGGAAAGTAAACCATGAACAAATAAATTTTGTTTATTTATTTTTATTATTTTTTTAAAATGTTTTTGTGGGGGGGAGGGAACAAGTAAATTTTAAAAGGTCATTCTCAGTGGCCATCAGTTGTGCCACAAAAATAAACGGTAATGCAGAGCAATTGGTGGAGACCCTTTGAGAAAGGGAAGTAGAAAAACAGTGTTCCTGAGGGAGTGGCGGATGCGTTGAGACCCGAGGGGTAAGGAAGTAGAGAGAGCGGCAGGTGCGAAGCCCAGGCAGTCAGGGTGGGCCAGACACGGAAGAGTGGAGTGCTAGGGGATGCGGTCGGAAGTGCAGCATACTGAGAAGTCTGGCTTGAACCTGTGGGCAGTGGGACACCAAGAATGCGTCCTAACAGTGGGATCGCTGTGATCGCCTTTATGTGTTTAAAAGAACTTCAGAATGTCCCAGAGCATCTCAGGAGTGAGCAGAGGCCTGGTCCGGGCCCAGGGGAGTGGATGACGGCGTGGGCTGGGGCGGTCGTGGCGGAGGTCACATTCGCTGTCGCTCCGTTCAGCTCGCGGCTGGCCACCGTTGCCATCAAATTCACTTGGATCGTGTCTGTCTCTCAAAGCCTTTCCATCTTAGTGCCTCCATAAAATGCCAAGTCTGTATATCGAAGGTATCGCTCATTGTTAATAAAAGGAAGACTGTCTTCCTTATCATCTGTTGGGAAAATACGGTTTTTCCTAGTGGATGGAAAAATGACTCTTCTTTTTTTCCCTCAATATTAAGGTGACGTGTTTAAGTCCACCTCAGCCCTTGCAGGCCTACGAGAAGTGCTTGCTCACTCTGACTGTTCTAGAGAATGCTGTGGCCTCCATAATAATTGCAGGTGACTCACAGAAACATCTTCCTGCAGCTTCTGTTTACCAAGTGCAATTCCTGTGGAAACATTTGACCCCATGGCTCTCCCTGCTTTTTACTTCCGCCCTGGGGCCTCTGTGGCAGAATTACTTATCAGAGTCTTTAATGGCTTGGGGGCCACTTGACGAATCTGAGCACACTGTAGCTCACGTCCCTTGGGAAGCATTCCAGATGCTTGTGGCTAAACGCGGAGTCCTGGTGCCTTTGGCTAGCTGGAGAGCTCCGGCATCTCCGTTCATCCAAGGATGCATGGAGACCATGGCTCCAGAGGGTCCCAGTGGCGCCTCACCCCAGAGTTTATCCCCCATCAACTTGGAGTCAACAGCCTCTGTTGCCCTGGGGCTGAGTGTCAGCACAGACTCGTCACAGCCTGAGCAATCCACAGCTCCGGTATCTGGGGACATGTGTTGGTGAGGAACTTGTCGTAGGAAAAACCAGGAAGCATGACGCCTCTGAGCCTCCCATCTCCCTTCCTTCCACCCCCTTCCTTGTCATGGGTGTCCTGCACCTGGAGCTCCTTCCACTCCCCAGAGCTGCCTGGCTACCTGCAACATTGGTCCTCATTGGGGAAAACGGATCTGGTAGTCTGAGGGTGGCCGAGGTGCGGGGTCAGAGGAGGAGCGGAGGTTAGAAGGAGATGTCCACCTTTGTCCTTACTAAGATGCACGCCAGTCCTGCGTAGGAGGAATAAGTATTGTTGCATAGCAGGTAATAGCTGCCGGAAGCTGACACCTGGTCTTGGCAGTTGCTGGGGGCCCCTGAGGCCCCTGGGACCCTGTTTCTACCTGTGGTCCCCAAGCTCGAAGACCTAGCTTGCCTGAGAACATGTGTTGGGCTCAGCCCCTCCCCGGCGTCTCAGGCCTCTTCCAAACCCACCACCCCATTGAGGCCCTTCCTTCTGACTTCATATTTGGTTCATCTGTCTTGGAGAAAAGTCTGCTGCATCAGCTGCTGTCTCTAGTCTTTCTCTTCCTCGCTCCCTGTCCACCTCCACTTTGCTCTGTACTTGCAACTTCATTTTCCTCTCAGCACCTTGCCTCTTCCGATCCCACTTTCTCCTGAACAGATTCAGCATCAAAATGGCAGCCTCAGCCTTAGCCTCCGGGCCTGGCGGAATCCTCTGCCCCGTCACAGAGCCTTGTGAGAGGAAACAGGATTGTCCCAGCTTGGGCCAGATGAGTCATCCCAAGTCCAGTCCCCTGGAAGCTAAGGAAGGGATGCAGGGGGGCCCTAAGTGTGTGGCTCAGGGTGGGAGCGGGGACACACATGGAGGACCTCAGGCTCCTTCTTCCACTGAACTTGAGCTTGCTGTTGGCCAGATGTGAGTCTCAGGCACTCATTCTGCTTTGTCACTTTATAGCTGTGATGCACCCCCCCACCCAGTGTACGCACTTCATGTCAGATTCTTTCCGTGTTTCGCCTCACCTGCAGAGGTACGTGTCCTTCTCGCCGTCCTCCGTGTGCTTGGCAGCTGTGGGAGTGTTCCCCGGTTCTGTCAAAGCCAGAGTTTTCTGTTTGAGGTTCTTTTTTAGGGTCTGTTCAGGTTCCACTTCTGCTTTATGTCTCTTTGTTTTCGGAGAAGACAGAGGGTTGCAGGCATCTTTAATCTGCCATGTTTACCCATTTTGAGGTCCCTCAGACTTAAATTTCTAATGTATCCTAAACACGTATTTTTTTGTTAAGTAATAACCTTTTTCCTGGTCTGTCCTAACTAAAACGAATCGTTCTTAAGAATGCCAAGGTCTAGCATTTCTTCTGTGTATTTTAGAATTAAATAATTCCTTTGTCCTATTCCTTAAGAATTTATTGATTACCAATAATGCTACCAGCACTGGCAGTTCTGTTTTTATAATGCTCAAAAGGCTTATAATCTGGGTGAAGAAATTAGCCAGATGCATACAGCGCTTTGTAGGCAGCCGTGCAATACGCCCTGAGTGAAATGAAGGGATCAGGCAAACAAGACGGTCTCTGGGAGGCCAGGAGAGAGGAGACCAGGTAGGGACAGCCGGGGCTGCGAAAGAGCTCCCTGAACGCGGGCCTGGGCCAGGCCTCCTTCCTCGTTATCTTGAAACACATGTGTATTTTGATGACCTCTCCTGGAATTAGCCATTTTCCAGCATGGTGATTCCGACAGGGAAATAATGCATGTCCACATTCATCTTGCCAGCAGAATGGATCGGGCGAGGGTGATCCATATCTGGGAAGCTGTAGGTGTGGGCTGCCGGCGGGAGAGATAGAGGGCGAAGAGCAGACGGAAAGGTTACTGAGACAGGACGAATGGAAACACTTGGGTTCGGGCTCGGCCAGTACCTGCTGTTTAAATCAATGACGACCGTGGAGTTTTCGAAGTGAAATGAATGGATTGTTTAGTTGGCATTATTAACTTAAAGAGCGGGGTTTAGCTTAAGCATTACAGGGATTTACAGGAGACATTTTTCAAATTTACTGAAGGTTTTACCAGTAAGCACTTAAGCAAATGTAAACATTTTGCGGGCTGCAGGGGAGCCGTGACTGTCATTCATCACCCAGGCCCGCTGGTCCCGCAGACGAGTACCCAGACCCGGCAAATGCTCCATAGAAGTTTCTGAGGATTGTTATGATTAGTCTCTGGGCGCGCATACCCTGGAAATGTAGTAAGAACGTAAACATTTTGTAAGTATAGAAGTGTCTTTATTTTTTAGTGTTAGCCAGTCGTTTGAAGTGGCAGGAGGAACATATTTGGTCTCAACTTAAGAATCGTGGTGCTAAGGTAGAGACTCGTGTCCTAAAAATCATTCCCCATGACGAACCACACAGGCTGGAAACAGAAAGGTTTTAGACACATCAGTGTGCTTCGCCATGGCAGTGGGCCGACGAGAGAGGAGCCCTGGTGTGTCCTGGAAGTGAATTTTCCTTTCTCCCGTTGTCAGAGGAAGAAGAAAGCATTTACAGTTATTTTGAAGCGTCGCGAGTTGCGAACATTTTCTCGTCGGCCGTCCCCGGGATGGGGGGGTTCTTTAGTTCCCATGTCTCATCTTATAACCAAAAAGCACTCAGATGTTCTCATGAATAAAAATATGAAGTGTTAACAGTCACATCTTCGTAGCCCAGTTAATCCCTTGTGCCCACCTGAGCAGTAAGTCCTAGGAGCCAACACCTCATATGAATTGCCCGGAGTCAGCGTGTCTGACATCCTCTCACTTTCCCTCTCTCTTAAATGAGACGAGGCGTGATGGAGATCTGGCACGATGGAACGCCATTCCCATTGACCGGTGGTCCGCAGGGGGTGGTCTGAAGGTGGTGTTTGTTCCCTCTTGGGCGTGGCCTGTGAAGGTCTGTCTCAGCCAGCATTTGGGACACACTGGCCTTGGATACGGGGAGCAGAAAGATGAACGGTCCAGAGTGCAGGCACCAGAGCTGTTCGGATGTGGTGGGATGGGCGGGAAAGGCAGCAGCTCTGTCCGGGGCAGGACCGAGACAGCTAGGAGAGCCAAGGCCATGCAGACCACCTGAGGGCCGGGGCGAGGGGCAAGAAGGAGAACAGGCTGCGGGAAAGCGTGCTTGGAGGACTTGTCTGGATGCCAAGGCTGAGTCTCAGAAGCTGGGAAAGAAGTGGCCACATGAGACTGAAGAAAGTGCGGAGGAGTCAGCTCTAGGGCCGTGGAGCCATCTGAACTCCATAGTGGAGACCTTTAACCTGGGCCTCTGAGGGCTAAACGGCAGCCAACAGGCCAGATCCTGAAGAGACATTTTTTTGTTTGGCCTATTGTGCATTTCTGCTGTGGCCAACACTGAAAAATAGAAAAGCCCAGGTTTCTGGACTTTTTTGCGCATTCCCACGTGGTATCTGCCAGGCAGACCTGAGAACCAATTCCCACTGTTCATCACCACTCGTGTTTCTCCAGGGAAGCCCCATTTGCTCCTTTACTTTGCCAGCCTGATCCCTGTGACACATCCCGGCGTCTGCAGACACTACCCTCACCACAGGCTCTGGTCGTGGACCATAGACTCCAATCCTGGACCATAGACTTCAGTCCAGGACCATAGGCTCTGGTTCCGGACCACAGGCTCTGGGCCTAGACCACAGGCTCTCTGGGCCTGGACCACAGGCTCCAGTCCTGAACCACAGGCTCTGGTCCTGGACCACAGACTCCAATCCTGGACCACAGACTTCAGTCCAGGACCATAGGCTCTGGTCCCGGACCATAGGCTCTGGGCCTGGACCATAGGATCTGGTCCTGGACCACGGACTCTGGGCCTGGATCACAGGCTCCAGTCCTGAACCACAGGCTCTGGGCCTGGACCACAGACTTCAATCCTGGACCACAGACTTCAGTCCAGGACCATAGGCTCTGGTTCCGGACCACAGGCTCTGGGCCTGGACCATAGGATCCAGTCCTGGACCACAGGCTCTGGGCCTGAACCACAGGCTCCAGTCCTGAACCACAGGCTCCAGGCCTGGACCACAGGATCCGGGCCTGGATCACAGGCTCTAGTCCTGGACTACAGGCTCCGGGCCTGGGCCACAGGATCCGGTCCTGGACCACAGACTCAAATCCTGGACCACAGGATCCAGGCCTGGACCACAGGATCCCGTCCCAAGCTCTGTCAGCAGTGGAGTCACCTGTACTTTCGTCTGGTAGTAGCATGTGCCTCCAAGTGCTCTCCAGAGCTACAGGATGGGTAGTATTACCCCCTAGCCTTGTTTCTTATAAACTGTGTTTTATTAACGCTTTCCAAAGACTCCTTAAAATTCTGTGACCCTCACTTTACGGAGGCAAACAAAGCCGTTTTTCGAAATAGAATCCTATAAATTAAAAAGGGGTGGGGGTGGGAAAATTAAACCATCTGGCTCAACCAAGGAAAAGGAAAAATATGGGGGTATTATGGGTGCTGGGGGTCGTGGAAGAGTTCAGGAGTTTGAGAAATACACTGAGACACAGACTTCAGTCCAGAACCACAGGCTCTGGGCCCGGACCACAGGATCCGGTCCTGGACCACAGGCTCTGGGCCTGGACCACGGGCTCCAGTCCTGAACCACAGGCTGTGTAGGACCCCCTACACAGAAACTTGGTTTCCACGAACGGGATGAAACTGCAAGAATCTCTTCTTGAAAATCCCAGTCTTTGTGCAGTTTATCCTTAGTTTAGGCTGAATGGAGGTAGCATAACTCAGGAGGCCCCATTTGCTTTGTCCTTGATGTAGAGGTCACCTTGTACTCATAGGTCAACAGTAAGGCTTATCTTTATTCGCCCCACCCCTGCCTGTCTTATCTCCCTCCTGCATTAGTAAGATTCCTTCAGCTGGTTTTGGAAACTCATTCAGCTCAGACCTGCTTTGTTTTCTTCCTTGGGAGGAAAAAAAAAACCATTTCTTAATATAATGCTGCAGCCCCACTCCTGAATGTAGTTATGCCGAACATTCGTGCTTATTCTTGAATTTCTCTTAAACACCTTTTTAAAGGATTTATTTATTCATTCATTCATTTATTTATTTATTTATTTATTTGAGAGAGAGAGAGTGCACGCAGGGGGCCAGAAGGTGGAGGGAAAGGGGGAGAGAGAACCTCAAGCAGACTCCCCACTGAGCACAGAGCCCATCATGGGGCTTAGTCCCATGACCCTGAGATCGTGACCTGAGCCAAATTCAAGTCAGACGCTCAACTGACTGAGCCACCCAGGTGCTCTTAAACGTGTTTATAAATTTAATTTTTAGGCAGGTTACCATCATTTTATACGTAATTGGTAGCTTTTCCCAAACTGCTGTAATTAATTTTTTTTTAAGATTTATTTATTTGACAGAGATCACAAGTAGGCAGAGAGGCAGGCAGAGAGAAAGGAGGAAGCAGGCTCCCCACCAAGCAGAGAGCCCAATGTGGGACCCGATCCCAGGACCCTGAGATCACCACCCAAACTGAAGGCAGAGGCCCAACCCACTGAGCCAACCAGGCGTCTAATTTTCTCTTAAGATATATTTTGTGTCCACATTATCTTCACCTATTCCTTAAATTCTGAATTTTCGTCAGTCCTTGTGACCTCTGTAACTTGAATCTCATTCAGAAATAGAAAATTCTGGAATAAGATACTGGGGAGACATTTTCAAAACAGTTACCTGTAGAGACTTCCCCCCAGAAACTCAGGTCAGAGCTCCAATGTGGGATTTGTACAGGAAATTAAAGCTAAATTGGCTTGCTATGATTAAGCTTTGGGGTTTTCTTTTGTTTTTTAAAGAAGGAGATTTTATTTTGTAATTTAAAAACCATTTATTCTGGAAGAATGATCAAGAAGTATGAAATTAATTTTTATGTAAATCAATTACCTACAGAGCTGCTTAAGTATAAAGCCTTCTTGACTTAACGTAATGTTTCACGGACCTCTCCGACACATGTCTTAGAACACATCTCTCCAGTAAGCTATTTCAAAGTCAAGTCATTTAAATTACGCTTATTAAGTGCGGTAAAATAGTCAACAAATTAAAGCGTGTATATTTTTTCCTCATTTGTTCCCAGTTTCTACAGAAAATTCCAGTTCAAAACTGCCACTAAGGACTGGTGTCTACTGAACAAAGAAATACAGTATTTTAAAGGAAGAATAAATAATTCATAGAAATGTACACACAGATTCTCCTCCTCTAGTCTGTTGTTTCTTTTCGGAAGTAGCCTTGGGCAGGAGAGGCAGAAGGAGAGGACCCCCTGTGCATTGATGCTCAGTAGAAAGATATCTCAATTTGAAATGTAATTCAGTTTTGGATATGAGTTTGGGAATAAATCATCATTCACCTCTCGGCGTGAGCCATGAACCTGTTTGCCTGCGTGAATGAAAATGAAAAAATCGTTTTAGTTCAATGGCTAGATCCTTTTTCTGCCGCCGTCCTACCTCCCCCATAGTGCTGTTTTCTTTCTTCATCCGTTTATTCCCTTTTATTGAAAATCAGAAATTGTTCGCGATACCGCCACACACCGTTCGTACGCTTTGCTGAGCTTTCCCACGTCAGGTGCCTCTGGTGACGACCGTTCACAGAGCTGCGGATCTCTTCTCCTTCATAAAGGCCATGGCAGTGTTGCAGGTACACAAGAGCACCAACGTTTGAAGGGGGGAAGAAATGTCTTCCATGTGATCCATTTAGTGTTTCCTGAGGCTGGTTTATTTTATCTTTATTTTTATAATTTGATACAGTAGAGTTCGATTCTTAAGGTTGTTGAAAATAAAAATAGTTTTGCCATTCTGATTATTATTAGAAAATGCTACACAGGGCACCTGGGTGGCTCAGTGGGTTAAATGTCTGCCTTCGGCTCGGGTCAGGATCGCAGGGTCCTGGGATTGAGTCCCAGATCCGGTTCCATGCAGCAGTGAGCCTGCTTCTCCCTCTGCTCCTCCCCCCACTCATGCTCACTCTCTCTCGCTTAAAAATAAATAAGTAAAACCTTTTTAAAAAACAAAAGAAAATGCCACCAACCATCATACCTTTATAACTTAAAATCGAGATGAAATTCTTGAGTCTATATACTTCTGTTTTCGTATTCTAATGTATATCCATGTGTCTTGGTAAGTTTGAAGAAATTAAATCAGGGGGGACAATTGACTGCAAGTTTATCAACCCCTACCTCAGTTCTGCCTCCTTTCTATTTAGATAATGCCGTCTCATCTTGCCAGTTCTTTGGGTAGCAGGTGTTACGGTTTGAGAATTCATCATACTCGCTTCTGTTTAACGTCCGCCTTCCTTTTGAGGCTAAGCTTCGCCGTCTGTTTTGTTCACTGCTGTATACCCGCACTTAGCATAGTGGCTGACTGTACCAGCAGTGAGAGGAATCGTAATAAACGCACGAGAGACCACGTGCACCCGGGGCGCTCATTTGGTGAGCACAGTTCCTGCTTTTAATTTTTAACCCTGAAATACTTCCCATTCTGCAGATGAAGAAACTAAGACGAACAGGGTAAATAATTTGCTCAAGATCATACAGCTCCCAGGGCGCCTGGTTGGCTTAGTGGGTTAAAGCCTCTGCCTTTGGCTCAGGTCATGATCCCAGGATTCTGGGATCAAGCCCCGCATCCAGCTCTCTGCTCAGCAGGAAACCTGCTTCCTCCTCTCTCTCTGCCTGCCTCTCTGCCTAGTTGTGATCTGGCTGTCAAATAAATGAATAAAATCTTTTTAAAAAAAGAGAGAGAGAGAGGGAAATGGGCGACCTATCCAGGCCAGCTGCAGTCACCCCCGGAGGCAGGGTGGAGAAGGAGGCCTGTAGGTTCAGCCTCAGTTGGTCGTCTTGGCCAGATGTAGACCAGATGGGACCAGCACTGCACTGGTAATGGCATAGTGGGGAATCTCAGGCTTTGGCATGCCTCTGGGTCACCTGGATCCCTAACAAATCCCTAGGTGACGCTGATGCGGGGGTGGGTCTGGGGACCACACTCCGACAGAACCCCAGGCCCCACCAGGGAGAGTTAGCTCAGCACAGGGAATCCCAAGGAAGCCTGCCTGGCCTTTCTTCCCATTTTGCTTCTAGAAATCAGGCCTCAGGGCAGCACGTCAATGGAAGCCACCTGCTACGGATTTAGATGATAAGAGGAGCAAAAGGACTAATGGGGAAAAAATGTTTAAGAAAAAAATTTAAGCAAAATTTTAAATAGTAAATGATAAAAAGAGAAATAACTGGGTAGAGTGTGTGTGTGTTTCTCTCTCTCTCTCTCCCCCCAGGTTTGGGATACTTTCCAAGAACCATCCAGAAGTAGGAGAGAGCAGATGGGTAGATGGGGGTTTTTTTTTGATCAAGGGCTGAGCACTATGATTAGTAGGAAGAGTATATTGAGTTGTTGACCTAAAATAACAAGAAGTCAATCTTCAACAAAATTAGCCTTCAAGTCTTTGAGATGTAGCTCGGACTTTTATGTGTACTAAGGCAGAAAATCATAGTTGTGTTTAACCGAGATGAGCAGGGAACACACTTAACGAATCCTTTTCTGCACCAGAAATAGATCTCTTTATTAAAACGACTAAATTTAAGCCACTTTAATATCACCATGATTGTTAAAGATTTCACTTCAAATCAGACTTTAAAAAATAGCCGGGAGGCCACTTGGGACACAGTCTTTTCATCCCAGAACCATCATTGTGGATAATGCCCTTCCTGCCGGCCGTGCTGGCCTGGCTAGCCATTCTTTTCCTCAAAAAATGCCTAACACCAACTTCTCCCGTGAGGGGAGCCAAGGTTTGTCTGTCTTCACTGGTCCTCCACAGCAGACTGAGGGGTCCTTGTCAAAAGCACATCTGATCATTTTCTCCCCCTATTGAAAAAGCAGAGAAAACTTTTTTGACCCTGCATTTGCCCCAGAGGCGATGTGCAGATAGATGTTTCAGCAAGGCCCTCCCCTGCCCCTTGGGCTGCGCCTCCTGCCTGAGACACTCCCTCCCATCTTGCCAGGCCCTCTCCCGCCCACCCAGCACTTCTTGCTGGAATCCTTCCCTGCCCGCCCCCAATACCCGCACGCCATCCATTAGTGGTCCCAGAGTGACAATCCGCTTAACTGTCTCACTTCATCTAAGTGCCCCCAGGACAAAGACCGCGGCTGTCTTGCCCCCCAGCTTGTATCCTCTGTCCATGGTTCGTTGTGTTTTGTGTTTTGTTTTGTTTTGTTTTGTTTTGTTTTGTTTTGTTTTAGAATATAGTGCTTCCCACAGTTTTCATCTCAGGAAATGCAATAGGAAATTAGGCTATTTCTACAATGGGGTAAACCGAAGGGGCTTTTAAAAATTTATTTTATTTTACTTATTTATTTGACAGAGAGAGATCACAAGTAGGCAGGGAGGCAGGCAGATAAAGAGAGAGGGAAGCAGGCTCCCTGCTGAGCAGAGAGCCCCATTCGGGGCTCGATCCCAGGACCCTGAGATCATGACCTGAGCCAAAGGCAGCGGCTTAACCCATTGAGCCACCCAGGCGCCCCCAAAGGAGCTTTTAAACCCATAGGAAGTGGCTCCCAGCAGAAGGCAACAGCCTTTACTCCAGTCGCCTCTGAGCCTCAGCAAACCCAAGAAATCAGAGTCAGTAAACCGAATTACAGCAGCATGCCCCCACATATCAGTTGAATTAAATAAGCGAGCCAACAAATAAGTCCGAGTGTAGATCCTATTTCCAAGTTACTTTATCTGTATAGTTGGCCCTTGAATGACACAAGTTGGAACTGTGCAGGTCCACATATATGCAGATTTTTTTTTCCCAGTAAATCTCTTAGAAAAATTTTTGGGAATCTGCAACAATTTATGAAAAAAACAGACAAACTGCATAGCACAGAAATTTCAAAAAAGTTTAAATGGTATGTCATCAATGCGGACATAGATGTAAGACACTAGTCTACTTTGTCAAATGCTATCATAAATATACACACATCTATTATACAAAGTTAAAATGTATCAAAACTTATACACAGAAGTGTTTGCAGAGTGTGCATGGTGCTGTTTGAGTGGAGAGAAAGGTAAACAAATGTAAAAGATGCAGAATCGAATCATAAATAAAATTAACATCATAATTTCGTAACTGCCTCCTGTTGCCCTTGTAGTGAGCTCACATGTCACCACCATCCCCTTAAAATGCCGCGCGCGTGTGGTGCTGATCATCTCTGCACGAGCAGTTCATGTCTCCAGCAAATTGGGTATCATAGTACAAAGGAGTCTCTTGCAGTTCTTATTATCAGTAGTTAAGTTTGGGGGGAGTCGAAAGTTATACGTGCATTTTCTCTTTTTTTATTTTTATTTGTTTTTGGAGAGAGTGTGTGCACGGGTGGTAGGGGAAGGGGCAGAGGGAGAGAGAATCTCAAGCAGGTCCACACCCCGCATGGAGCCCAACTCGGGGCTCGATCTCACAACCCTGAGACCAAAATCAAGAATCAAACACTTGACCCACTGAGCCACCCAGGCGCCCACGGATTGGATCTACAACTGTACACTGGGGTCAGCACCCCATCCCTCTCACTGTCTGAAGGTGATCTGAGTCTAGGTTTCTCATCTGCGAAATGGGAATAATCCTGTCCAAATAAACGTGTTTTCCTTTGAGAGGGCGCCTGGGTGGCTCAGTGGGTTAAAGCCTCTGCCTTCAGCTCAGGTCATGATCCCAGGGTCCTGAGATCGAGCCCTACATCGATCAGTTCTCTTCTCAGCAGGGAGCCTGCTTCCTCCTCTCTCTCTCCCTCTGCCTGCCTCTCTGCCTACTTGTGATCTCTGTCTGTCAAATAAATAAATAAAATCTTTGGAAAAAAAAAAAAAACACGTTTTACTTTGTTATGTTTTTGTTTTTAACACCATACCCAGTGTTGATACGGTTTCTAGAAATAGGCTTTCTCATGAACTGCTGGTGGGAGTGTGAGCTAGTCCAAACCCTCCCGGGGGTATAGTATAGACTGGCGATACCAGTCCATTCCCTAAAAATGTGCCTGTCATCTGGCTTAGCTATCTCATGTGTGGGAATTTATTCTGGGAATTTATCCTAATCAGAACTGTGAACAATAGCTATCTATAAGATACTTATTCCCATGTTATTTCTCATCTTTTTTTTTTTTTAAGATTTTATTTATTTATTTGAGAGAGCATGAGAGGAGAGAGGTCAGTGGGAGAAGCAGACTTCCTGCCGAGCAGGGAGCCAGATGTGGGAGCCTATCCTAGGACTCCAGGATCATGACCTGAGCTGAAGGCAGTCGCTTAACCAACGGAACCACCCAGGCGCCCCTTTTGCTCCTTTCAAAAAGGAGAAAAATATGATGTGTCCAGAAGGGGTATGTTGATTGAACTAATCGTGGTATATCCCAAGGATATACCACATAGGCCACTATTAGCTATTGATGGTACAAAAGAATTCCGAGTCGCACAGGGCAATTTTTTTTTTTTTAAGATTTTTTTCTTTATTTATCTGACAGAGATCACAAGTAGGCAGAGAGGCAGGCAGAGAGAGAGGAGGAAGCAGGCTCCCTGCAGAGCAGAGAGCCCGAGGTGGGGCTCGATCCCAGGACCCTGGGATCATGACCTGAGCCAAAGGCAGAGGCTTAACCAACCGAGCCACCCAGGTGCCCCGCACAGGGCAATTTTTAAGATATATTGAAATAAAGTAAGGAACCAAACGACAGTTCAGTATGTCCTATTATTTTTAAAATAGAGATATCATTGAAAAAAAAGGCAAAGAAGATAGAAATCAGCGTGTTTCACTGAGGAGAATTTCCTAATTTTCTGGAAAGAACAGGTATTACTTCTATAGTAGAGGTTTGAGGAAAACAAAATCATCACAGGAAAATAAACTTCACAAAGTTTGCAGTCGGAGCACCTTTGCCCATAATGTGAGAAAACTGGGAAGTTCACGGATTCAGGCCTCCTTGTACCAGGAGGAAAAACGTGACTCTTGAGCCTCCAGGTACTGGGATGGTCGCAGCAAATAGCCTCCTTTTTGCTTATGTCGCTTGTCACTCTCCCCAATTTCCATCCGTGCCCCTGAGCACACAGACTGAAACACCAAAATTAAGCCTCGTGATTTTCTAGGATGCCCACAAAGGTCAGAAACTAAACTTCCATGTGAAATTGCCTATCTCAATAAATTAAATTCATGTGTGCTTTTCTAAAAGGGCTTTTCATAACACTAATACCTTTGAATCCAACTGGCTTCCACAGACCCAGGAGAAGGAGCGAACAACCTTCTTTTTTTTTTTTTTAAACACAAGGTCCAATTCAGGAAAAATAAAAATGTTTATGAGCCACATTTTTCTGCCACCCAAAATAAAACTCCCTTTTTACAGTCACATAGGAAAAAAACAAAAAATAAAAACAAACAAACAACCCCCCCCCCCCCGTTCTTATAAGCTATAAACGACCTTATTGCAAGAAGGACAAGAGTTGTAACATTTTCACTGCTTTTTGGCCATTTTTTTATGGGCATAGGGGAGATGTAACAGCACAGAGCCATCTTGTGATTTTTCATCTGGAGAATGGGGCCAGTTAGTGTGGTCATGGGCTTTCTGTGGCAGGAGCACAGGCACTGGTAGGAGTTGTCAGGAAACGCAAGCCAGGATGAAAGTTCTAGGGGGCCCAGTGCAAACGAGGGATCCCGTACTCCCAAAGAGGTAGCCAGGAAGCCGGGTGGAAATTCCCCATCTCTATGGAGCATGCATGAACAAGCACTTTTGCAACAATGTATCAGTTTATATTCCCTCCTGCTTCAAAACCCCCCCTTTCAGGGCGCCTGGGTGGCTCATTCCATTAAGGGGTAAGTATCTGCCTTCTGCTCAGATCATGAATTCAGGGTCCTGGGAATTCAGGGTCCTGGGATCGAGCCCCCACATCTGGCTCCCTGCTCAGTGGGGAGTCTGCTTCTCCCTCTCCCTCTGCCTGCCATTTCCCCTACTTGTGCTCTATCTCTGTCAAATAAATAAAATCTTTAAAAAACAGGGGCGCCTGGGTGGCTCAGTGGGTTAAGCCGCTGCCTTCGGCTCAGGTCATGATCTCAGGGTCCTGGGATCGAGTCCCGCATCGGGCTTTCTGCTCAGCAGGGAGCCTGCTTCCCTCTCTCTCTCTCTCTCTCTGCCTGCCTCTCCATCTACTTGTGATTTCTCTCTGTCAAATAAAAAGAAAAAACAAAACTCCCCCTCTGCAGGGGTCCATCTTTAGGGGTGGTGACCACAGGATCTGATCTGATCGAGTGGAATCACTGAGCCCCATGCAGTTGCCTGGGAGGCGGAATTATGGCCTCCAAAAGGAGAAGGCAAGCTTAAGGGACCTCCTCAGGTTTCTTAAGAAGGAATAAATAAGGGTGCCTGGGTGGCTCAGTTGGTTAAGTGTCTGAATCTTAATCTCAGCTCAGATCTTGATCTCAGGGTCGAGAGATGGAGTCCCTCGTCTGGTTTGACAGCATTGGTCGTAGAACCTACTTAAAAAAAGAAGAAACAAATGTGCATATAACCAGGAATGTATAGATCCAGTTAATCTACACTCTCAAAAAGTTTTTCACAAGATGCCACACAAAGTCCATCTTAAAAATTGAGCTCTGGGGGGCACCTGGGTGGCTCAGTCTATTGAGCAACTGCCTTTGGCTGAGGTCATGGTCCTGGAATCGAGTCCTGCAAGGGACTCGTTGCTCTGCGGGGAGTCTGCTTCTCTTCTGCCACTCCCCCTGCCTGTACTCTCTGGCTCTATCTATTTGTTAAATTAAAATAAATAAAATCTCAAAAAATAAAAGAAAAAGTGGGCTCTGATGGGAATCGGTCTTAGATTCACTGCCAGTGGAGAGTTGTGTTTGACCGTTTTCACTGCATGCATGACCTCGTAGGACTCCCCATGAAATCCCGTGTCTGAAACCAGCTGTGGCACGGAAGGAAACTCAGCTGGGAGTGCCGTGTCACTGGGGAGTGGCCCCCTGGTGTTTCACTGTTGGCACCGCACTGGTCCCATGCTGAGCCTGTCATTCATTACAGATAGATTCACCCAGACACACGGTCGTTATCCATTACCGCTAATTGGGTGATTTTTTTTTTTAAGATTTATTTATTTATTTGACAGAGAGAGAGCATGAGATCACAAGCAGGCAGAGAGGCAGGCAGACAGGCAGGCAGAGAGAGGAAGGGAAGTAGACTCCCTGCTGAGCAGAGAGCCTGATTCGGGCCTCAATCCCAGGACCCTGATCATGACCTGAGTGAAGGCAGAGGCTTTAACCCACTGAGCCACCCAGGTGCCCCATGTTTTTAAATAAAGTATAAATACACGGGGGCAGAAGGGCTTCCAGAACTAAGACACTCGTTTCTGCCAAATGGTACAGTATTGTGGTGCGGGTGGTTTATCTGTGGCTGCCACGTCCCCCACACTAACTGTAAAACGGGAACCGTGTGGAGCACGTGGGTGGCTCAGTAGGTTAAGCATCTGATCCCAGGGCCTGGGAATCAAGTCCCACGTGGGGCTCCCTGATCAGCAGGAGCCTCCTTCTCCCTCTCCCTCTGCCCCTCCCCTGGCTTGTGCTCTCTCTTGCTCACTCTCTCTCTCAAATAAATAAATAAAACCTCAAAAACAAAAACAGAACCCTGTGTCAAGCAAGCCCTGGTCTGCGGGGAGGAGCAGTCCACCGTGTCTGCCGCACAGATGAGCAGGTGCCGCCCAGCATCCCACAGCCAGGAAGGGGCTCAGCACATGTGCGAACCCCGGGCCCTTCCTTCCCAGCTGGCAGGTGTCAGAGGAGCGGCCAGAACCCTCCTGATTTTAGGTGTGGCAGAGCCGGTGCCGCATTCCCTGGAGGAAGGCAGCCCGCTCGCCTCTGGGTCAGCCGCAGGACAGGTGCATGGGCCGCTCCTACAGCTCGGGCCGCGCGCGTGCGCCACGTGCTTAGCCAGGCTGGACAGTGATGGGTCTGTGTCTGCCGCTCTTTTTCAGCCCGCTGCTCGCTGTGACCTTCGCCACTTGCTGCGCCGTCCCGGGGATCGCCCTCCTGACCTGGGGGGTGAACCCCCTCACGGGAGCCTTGGGGGCCTTCAACATTTTTCTGTACACTTGCTGCTACACCCCGCTGAAGAGGATCAGCATCGCCAACACCTGGGTGGGCGCCGTGGTCGGGGCCGTGCCGCCTGTCATGGGCTGGACCGCGGCTACCGGCAGCCTGGACGCAGGTGAGTGTCTGGCGTCTGACGGGTCCCCTTCTGCCCGCTGGCCCCCCGCCGGGGTGCGGAGGCCACGCCTACCCTAAACCCGAGTCTGTGCTGGTCCATCGCCGGCAGTCCCTGTTCTCTCGGCAAGCGGGCGGATGCGGCGGTCTGAAATACTGGCGATGCAGAGCGGAAGGGAGGCCTCGTCTGGCTTTCAGGCCAGCCTGTGCTTTCCGGGGCAGGGAACGTCTAGGGGGGAGACTGAGGGAGAAGCAGTGACTGCACAGGTGGAATGAAAAGCACGTCCCTAAAAGTCACGGATCCACTTGGGGCTGATGAGTCCTTTGGGGTGTCCCACATTGTGGGGACCCGGCCTCTAGCTTTGCTCTCCAAGCAGATGCTCCCCCCGCGGGCCGCTCCCTGCCTCCTCTCTCCACTCCCACACAGCCAGGATATTCCCTCCCACCCCCTGGCGAAGGAGCAGCCCTATTTTCATTAGTTTCTAAATTTATTTTTATATGATTTGTTTAAATTGTTCATGGGGTCTACAGTAAAACCATTGAAACACATCTACTTTTTGGTGGCATGTCACCATGAAATTTGTGGGGTGAATAGCTCATTTTTACCATGTGTAAGGGAAGCCTCACAGTCTAATTAGCCAGGTAATTAGTGTTTTTGACCAACACTTAGGAAGGAAGTGGTGAGGTTTCCTGCAATATATGTAAGTACATATTTTTCACATGAGAGATCAAAAGGCAGTTGACCATAAACCATTGCCCCGTGAGCCACATTTCTGAAGCTTTTCATAAAAGCCTTTACACTGTGACTTGGCAAGCTTACAAAGGCGATTACACCTTTAGCATGATCGTCTCTTAGAATGGTTTTAATATCGTGTAAATGTTGGGGTTTCACGAATCTACAAATAAATTATTCTAGAACGGACATGCTCATTCACTCCGTGATAAAACCCCAAGCCAGAATCTCATCCATGTGGGAGCCGAGGCAGCACAGTGGGGTCGGGCCAGTGATCTCTGGAGCAGGGGTGCCCAAGTTCGGAGCCCAGCTCCACTTCTCATTAGCCATGCACGTTTTGGAACGTTCTAGACTTCTTTATGCTACTGTCTCCTCCTCTCCCACGTGGTCCCTTCTCATGGAGTTGCCATGAGGATTAAGTGAGTAATTATTAAGTATTCTTTGTTTGTACAGTAGATTGATACAGATCGAGAAAGGTCATGAGATTTTATTGATTTGCAGACTTTGAGCAGTTTGTAACTGTTAGGAGGCTTGGTGGGAAAGACTGCTGGTCCTTAGTGATGGCTGTCTTGGGCGAGGGTGGAAAGCATGGGAAGCATGGGTCTGATATCCCTAGACTAGATGGTGTCCAAGTTTCCCCCCTCGTTTGCAATTTATTATTCAAGAGCACGCCTGCCTACTGCCAAATTTCTGGTTGGATTCCTCCTCCTAGTTCTGCCTGGAGCCCCAGTCTGAACCCAGATGTCTATCTCCCCTCCTGTACCTCTCCAGAACTCTCTAGTGATTGCCCAGACATCCGAGGTAGAGCCCCTGAAAGTGACCCCCATTTGCAGTGATGTGGTGCCCCAAGTCACCTGCCTATGTGACGGACACTGCCCCACACCTTGCCATGACTGCCGGAACCTTAACCAGGCTCCTCAAACCCAGCCTAAAGGAACTAGGCCCCCAAAACAACCTTATCTCTCTGAGAACCCCCAGACAGATTCACGGCTGGGGCCAAGTATGACAGCCCTGGGGGCCAGTGTCACTGGAGATAGGTGGCAGCAGTCTGGTCCACGGCCACACAGAACTTGGTCACCTCCATCGGTCACCTAGATTCTTGCTGAGTGTTCGAAGCCTTTGTTGTCTTCCCAGGCCAGTCCCTCGGGCAGGATTTTGAGCCTCAGCACATGTTGGCTAGAATGCATCCCCAGAGGCTAGAGAAAGAAAACTTTGCAGACGTCTTCCTGCTTAGGAGTACACATTCAGGCAGGTGTCCTTAGTGTTCAGGGACAGTGTGGATTTGGCTAAACTGCTAACAGTCATATTTAAAATAAAATTCTTTTTTAAATTGGGGATATGATCTTTCTGTACTCCAAATGCAGTCGTTTGTATACAAATTCCTTAGTGAGGGACAGCTGAGGGCCAGAGTTAGGTTGCAGGGTAAAAGTGCATGTTTATCTTGAAAAATGAGACCCCCATCACCTACCTGAACTCACCCTGACATCAGGCAGAGCCGTCTGAAACAGATTGGTGTTCCCACAGAGTCAAATCCTAGAGCCTCATGGCAGGGCACCCAAGTACAGCTTGGTTTACTGCCCCCTACCCCCCCAAATTCTAACTCACCCCCCGGGTCCAGTCCTACACCTGAAGTCTTGTCAGATTTACAGAGTGTTACTTTACATAATGCTTTAAACTGCTTCAAAAAAAAAAAAAAAAGTTCAAAACATTAATTTGCTAGAGCTAACTTGAGATAAGCAGCAAATCTTTGATTAAAGTTGAATGAATGAATCAATCAATCAGCCAGTGAATAAATACCTTCCATTTTACAGCTGACAGAACTAGGTTAATCCCAGGTCAGTTGCCAAATATTTTCGGAACCTCAGCTATGTGCCAGAGCCTATAAAGGAGGAATTGATCCAGAGGAATAAGGTAGAATCTGAGGGAGTATAGTTTCAACATTGATATCGCTGGGATTTTTAGACACTGGGTTGAATAAGATTACATATACGTATGTTTGGTCACTTTCTAGAACTGTACCATCCATTAGGACACCCCCTCGCCACATGTGGCTATTTAAATTTCAGTGTAAACTCAGTAAACTTAACCACTGAGTTCTTCAGTCCAGGAGCTGTCTTTTAGCTGCTCACAGCCACACATGGCCAGGAGCTGCCGCACTGATGGCACAGAGGGTGGGCGCTTCCCTCCTTGCGGAAAGTTCCCGGGTCGGTTCTGCCGAGAAGGACACACGGATGCCCTGATGGGACCTGTGTGTTCCATCTTCCCTGGGAATTCATGCTTTAAACACTAGGGCATCATCTCCCCCGATTCTAAAGCAGTGGTTCTCAAATGGGAGGACACCTCAGAATCACCGGGCAGGCTTGCTAAAACCCAGATTCCCGGAGCCCGAGAACTTGCATTTCTAGCAAGCGGCTGGATGATGCCAGTGCCCCTGGTCCGGGGGCCACTTTAAGAACCACCAGCCTGCAAAGACAGAGCCAGAGAGAGCTCTAGCTGTCAGGGTATCTTGGAAATACCTAACGATTTGGGCAGCTGGTATTGTCTGAGACGCACTCACGGGGTCATCTCTGTCACCACAGAGGTTAGGGCTCTCGTCGGGCTCTCGGCTTGAAGCCCCCTTCTGAGACAAAAGTGGCCCCAAATATTTCCCATCTGTGGCATCTCCAAATCATTTTGTCTTTGACCCTCCCAAGAGTGATCACGACGGGAGATGCGTATGAACAGAAAGTCTTTGAAGCCCTCCCCTGAACGGCAGTGAAAGGAAGGGGAGAAGATAGAGAAGAGGCAGGGAGACCACCCACTCACCTCATCAGCCTGCTTCCTCATGCCGGTGTCAGGGAGGACCTGCTTCTGTGCTGGGCACTGAGGCCTTTAGCGAAAGGCACTGATGAGCAATGAGTGCAGGTTTAAGCAAGATAGCAGCAGGGCCCGGAGTTTGGGACCATCTAACAGTGTACTGTAGGCGGGTTGTCTCCCTGGTGTTGGAAAGCAGTACTTCGCTGAGCCCTCCTTCTTGGTCCTAAGCCTGTGTGCCTTCTGCCTCCTCCTGCCCCATCTCTAGCAGGCCTCTACCTGTCCTGGGCCTGGCCTCCACCCTCCCGCCCTCCCTAGCCAAATTTCGCCCCTCCAGTATTTAATGAAGCATCTGTCAGGTCTCCTTTGAAAGTGTAGCTTGAGGCATATGGGCGGTGGAAACCCTACAGCTTCTAGGCCTGTCTAGTTGAGAAGAAAGATGAAAAAAAATAAATAGCCCTGGAAAACACTTTGCATCCCAGACGGCCGCAGACAGCTTGCAGAGTAAGGAAATGTTCATGTTCCAAAGTACTTTTCCCCCTTCTCAGCATCTAGATCATTTTGTGGTTTCTGAGGTGGCCGCAAGGGCCAATTAGGACCTCCAGAGGGTCTGAGCACTGAAGAGAAGGATTACGCTGCCTCCCATCCTCCATTCGAGACCGAAAACCTAAAATAAGCCTAAGGACATCCCATAGGATTCTGGTTGCCCCCCCACACACAACTACTTTGTTATTTCTTCATCAGATAGCGCAGAAAGCATGTCATTGTTCTAGCTGTCCCTGGGGGCATGGGTGCAGAGCAAGAGCACCTGCTCAGCCCTATAGGTACCCCAGCATCTAGAGAGGGGGGCTGGAATTGGGGTGGGAGGGAGCCAAACAGATGGGCGGATGGAAACCGGGAAAGCTACACACTGCGAGTTCTTCATATCTGCACTTTCCCATATGATGCTCTTCTAGTTGGAAACAGCTAGCTTTGCACAAACAGCCTGGGGTGGGGTTTTTGTCCCCAGCCGGACACCCTGTGTTGTCACACCCTGGGCCCCAGCTCAGAAACGCCCGTTTGTGGCCAGCAGGTCCATAAAGGTAATCATGATCATGGGACTGTACCTGGGTCCCATTTCCTTCTAGCACGCAGGGTTAGGCCTTTTCTCCCACCTGCCTAATTACTTTGCCTTCTTTTTTTCTTTTTTAAGCTGAACCGCTATTCCCAAAAAACAGTGAAAATGCTTACAAGCAAAAAATAAAAATAAAAAACACACCAGGAAGGCCAACCAAGAGGGCCGTTTTCTGGCCCCGGGTGTGGCCAGGACAACAGTGAGAGAAGTGACCTTTGAGGGGCCCCGGGGAAGGGGTCGCTGGCAGATAAAGTGCGTGAGGGCAGCAGACAGCCCAGCTTTGGAGGGGGCCTGGAGCCATAGGCATTAGGCTTCTCAACAGTGTTTACCTCCAGGGAGGAACTTTAGTTTATCTTGGAGGCCTCAGGGTAAAGTACTTCCCCCTCCTCCTTGCCGAAGCTCCCCGGGCTCTCTCTCTCTCTCTTCCTCTCTCTCCCCACGGCCCCCACTGCTTTAAGTAGGCTCTGATTCTCTTTGGTCATTGTCTCCCAATCGGACCCAATCCCAGGTCTTGGAAGTTTGTGGAACCAGGGAGGGTGACAGTCGTGTTTGTAATTCAGATGTTGTTGTGCGGTAAACATTAATTATGTCAGCCCACATTCAGTTACAAATGAGGACTCAAGGGCCCTTATCAGCAAGTGACGTTTGGCAGATGGATGGTTTTAGTAACAAAAAAGAGAAGGAGGGTTTTTTTAGCCTCAGCTGGTAAACTACAAAATGTTAAATACAGTTTCACTCTATTTACCTCCTCTATTCCAAGATGAGAAAAGAGAATAGAACAGAGGGAATGTTCCATTCACTCACTCATTCAACAAACATTTATCAAGACCTTCCTAAGTACCTGCCTCTGTTGAACCCAAGCACCTTGAAAGATTCCCTTTAGAGCCCCGGTTCAGTTTGAAATGAAACTTGAAAGTGAGCGTCTGTGTTCATTCTCTGGGAGATTCGTTTTCCGTAACTAGCCTCCGAGGGCTGCATTAATTAAGACAAATGATATTTTTAAAGACAGGGTGGACAAGGAAGAGCTTCCTGGGAATATTAGCAAACCAAACAATACTAGAGCCCTTATTCTCTTCGCAGACAAAACCCACAAAAGGCTGAGAAAGAACATCCGAGAAACATGGTGCTAGACCCAAGACTGACAGCGGTATAATTGGAGGCCGCCTTTGGTCCGCCCCAGAAAGCGCACCTGGAGCTGACCAGCTGATCACAGCTTTTAGGGGCCTGGCCCTTGCCTTCCTGAGGGAAATGATAATGCCTAGGAAGGGCAGCCTCTAGTAGACATGGTGTCTGGCACTGGATGCACGTTTAGTCACTGCTCCTCAGGGAACATACTAGTATTCAGATAAGAGAGACGGAAATGCCCTCAGATGGGAGCTGCGGGAGTGCAGAGCGCTGGGATTTCTTAGAGAACCTGCCGAGATGCCCCCAACTAAACTTCCCTAGAGGGAAATAAGGGGGGGGGGGCACTTGTTCCAGAGTCAGAGCTCTGTGCCTCCTCTGCCTCGGTCTCCCTGCAGATGGAAGCCTCGGGTGACTCTGGGGGCACAGGGATGGTGGGCGGTGCGTGATACGGTGAGGGAGGGAGAGTGCCTGGGCCCCTGCTCCCTGGGCCTCTTCGTCATTCCTGAGTCACTTCCAAAGAATTCCAGGGCAAGCTGTCACTGCCCACTCTGGTCCCTGTTTTCAGAGGACCCGCTGTCTTGCCTTTTATCAGTGCGCAGCTGATCACCCGGCCCCACACCCGCTCTCCTTTATGGCCAGCACTGTGGAAGTCTATCGCACAGTGGAAGCTGACCTGTTTCACAGGCCCCTTTGTGTTCGCCCTCAAAGGGAAGGCTTTGGAGTCTGTGACCATGAAGTTTGGGTTTGGCTCTGCTCCCCCAGCCATGCCCCAGTTTACATACCCGTGTACCCCGAGAGCACAAATACAACCAGTCGGGGAACAGACCGGCTACCAAGGGCCACACTTGGAGGGAGCCTGTTGTACTGGGGAGGGCAGACCCCCGCAGCTCAGCACCAAGGTTCACTAAAGCTGTTTCTTTGTCTTTTTCAAGGCCATGGGTGGGCAGAGAATGACAGTGAATGGGGTTTGGGGTCGATGCAGGAAGGGGTTGGTTGAATGTGCGCCCACCAGGGGCAGAGGAAGCAAACCATTGAACCCCATTCCAAAAGGAATTTTGATTTGGGAGGGCACTCACAGGGACTCAGAACTCCAACTTGAAGATTTTTGTCTCCATCCTCTCGGGAAACCATGTGGCTGCAATGGCCTTGGCTTTGTTTGCCAACAAAATGATGGGTGAACGCCATGGCCAAGTGTTTCCCGACCTGAGCAGAGGTGGCGGTGGTTGAGATCTCTGCCCCCCTCCCCCGGCCCGTCGGTTGGAATGATGTAAAAATGATTGATAGATGTTTTGAGAGGCTTTAAAAACGCATGTATTTGCAACGGGCCACTAGGAAGACATTGGTTAGCCTTGCCCCACCTAATATTAATATGACCCCCTAATCGGAGCAAGGCGGCATGAGACGTGGCTTCCCTCCAGCTCTGCACACACACGCAGTACAATAGATGGGCTGGTCTCCATTTTTGTATATGGAAGAAAAGAAAGCAGGCCACGGACACACCCGGGTATCCTCTGGTGTCGCCTCTGAGCTGAGATTGTGGCATTGTGAGCCCAGGAAGTTGCTTCCCTCTGGAGAACCATACCCCCCAGATACACCTGTCTATCTCCCAGATTTCTGGTATTTCCTGTATTCATAGATCGACAAATCTTTGCCTCAAAGACCGGAAGCAGACATGTCTTCCGGATATGATTAAACCACGTACGTGCACAGCTTCTACAGCGATGGGGAGGGAAATGAGAAAACACAGTGAAAAGGAGCAGAAGAGGCACAGTTTGTGTGAGCAGACTGGGGACTCAGAGACCATCTTTAGATCCCAGTTCACCAATCACTTCTTCCAGGAAGCCTTCCCTGACTTCTCTAAGGCTGACTTGGGTCTTCCTCCTCAGGGTTCCCCACAAGCTCTCCACCCAAGGTGACCCTTCAGAGGCCGTCCTCCTGTTTTAAGCTGTCTGCCTCCCTGGCCAGACTCCACCTGAGGGCCCTCGAGCACACACTGCACCTCTCATCACATAGCAGGTCCCAGGGACAGCAGACTGCTCTGGGTTGGGGGGGCGGGGGGGGTGAGGCTGAGCCCAGGCCTTTGAGTCCGTGAACTGAGTGCTCTGTGTTTACCCCACAAGGAAGGTGGGTTCCACCACAGCCCCCGGACTAATCCAAGTCTTCCTGTTCCGGTTCACCTTATCTTGATGAAGAGAGCAATTTGTTTTACATCTTTTGTAGGAGCCCAGGCAGTTGTGGCCCATCAAGTAGAACCGTGTGGGGGTGGTGGTTTTCTGATTACAATCCATTAAGGCTAAGCTGTGATTTCTAAAGCTCTTTCATTTGTGACATGAGCCAAACCCACACCCAATTTCCTCTCGCGTAGAAGGCAGCATGCTACTCTTATGAAAATGATTTTTTTAATTATGTTATTTTAAGCAGAAGCATAACCGAAAATGCAGATTGAGCAAAACAGAATACTCCAGTTGGCACACAAAAAAGAGGGCTTTTGAGAAAGGCAAGCAAGAGCCCACACTGGGGCCTGGATCATTTTAACCCTTTCCAGCCTGGTTTCCTGATGAAGTTGGCTTTTTCCCAGCTCTGTTCAATACAACAGCAGAAGGGCTACTGGGCCCTGGCTTCCCCGGTTGCCCTCCCCTGGGAGACCTCCCCTGGTCTGAGCCCTCACTGACATCCCGTCTCTTGGCAGGACATGTCTCAGCCTTGTCCGCCCCCTCCTCCCGCCCCCACCCTGGTTGTCATCACTGTGGCCCATTATCTGTTCAGACCCTTTGGGTACGAAGCCGGTCCCGAACAGCGGGCCGGTTGCTCCCAGTACCTCATGCTCAAGACCTCAGAGTGCCCCAAGGCCCTGAGAATCTAACAGCGCCCCCTTTCCTGGTCCTTTTCCATCAGGACACGGAGGAGAAGTCCAACCTTCCCCTTTTGTCCTTTCCAGTTCCCCAGGGGCACTCACTGTCAAGACAGAGACTGTCCCTAATGGAAACAAACTTTTTTTTAAAGGTCCTGAGACACCCCCCCCCCCAATAAATGGCAGATGGAGATTCTCCTTCCATCAAGCCCTTTCTCTGCCCGGTAACATCAGCATTTGAATTGGCACCCGGCAGTCCGCTGTTACCAGACTGTTACCAGTCTGAGTCCTCGTGGGGCCGCATCCCTTCCAAGAGAAGGGGCTGGTATGTGTGAATACCTCTGTGGAGGCCCGTTAAGGAATCTCTTCATCCGTAGGAGGAGAGTGATGTCACTCACTGGAAGGTGGTCGTGAGCAGGAGTGAGTGTATAATTCCTCCACCCAAGGCCTGGCATGGGACCGCCACAAGGCATTTAACTGGGATGTCTTGCCAGAACCCCAAACTCAGAATGGCCCCAAATAGAGCTCTCCGTGCCTCCACCATGAGCACGCTCCCCTGTGTGAGACCCCAGTGTTCCCCACCTGAGTATAAGGACTGGTGTCTGCGCCACCCCTATGGCTCCCATGAGGTGGCCCAGCGGTGAGCTTTCCACTTAAGTTGGGGCAGGAAGCCCGTGCTGCCTTTGGGAAGGCCTTCCCTGAGCCGACTGGGGTTACGTTTGCTTGAACTAAAATATAGACGTATCAGGTTATTAATAGACAGGCTTAAAAGGGATCAGAGGGACTTGGCAGCAACCTTGCCCTCACAGGGATGCGCGCATCGAGTCTTGGTTATTTGGTAATCGTGGAAGGCTGTAAAGGAACTGACGGCCTTCTGGAACCCACGAGACACGGCCCCAGGATCTGAAAGCCGGCTCCGGGCCTCCGCAGTCTGCACCCACGTGAGCCCTACTTGATACGCTCCAGCTGCCTGACATGCTGAACTCAGAAATGGGCACACGTCTGCCCGAATGATAGGAGCAAAAGTCACCACTCTGTCTGTGGGGTGACGAGAAAGCCTGCCCCTATTGTCGCTGCACAGCCCACACTGTGGAGGAATACAGATCAGAGATGAAAAGAGAGGCTCCTTCCCTCTGATCCTCCTCGGCGTGGATGCCACAGGCCCCTGCAGGACCTTGGAAGCCCCAGCCTGGATTCTGAATTATTGAAACTGCCTTGTCACCTGCTGAGTTCTGTTTTAGCAGTAGTGCGCCCCAACCCCCCCTTCTCTGAATGTTCCCACAGACGAGGGAACATTAAAGATCCTCGTTACCTGAAATAGGACCGTGTTTACAAATTTGCAGCCTCTGCGGGCCAGTGCTGGCCGGGGTAGGTAACACAGCAGGTTAGGGAGCTCTCAGGTCCCCCAGGAGGCACTCGGAGGTCAGGAGCAAGGGATCCAGGCAGAGAAGGGAGAAAGGGGGAGGAGAAGAATCCTAATAGGCCTGTGGTTCACAAATCAGTGCTAGAAAACAGGCACCTTGGGTGGCTTTTAGTAAGCCTTCCTTTGTGCACATGGGCTCCCGCTGTGCGTGTGATGACCCTTTACTGCAGTGGCATCGAGCACTTTCTATATTCTCCTCCAGGGATGCAAAGGAAAATGAACATTCCCTTCAGGAATTTGCATTCAAGCAGAAAACAGAGAAGCACGCAATGAGGAGACACCAGGGTTTGCCCAGTGGTAGACGCAAGTATGAGTAGCTTCCAGACACACGTCCTAGCTCAGACCCTTCCTTACGATTCCTTGGTTGCCATCTGGATGTCCCAAGGGCGTGTCAGGCTGAACACATTCGAGGTCACACATGCGTGGTCCTCCCCCTGTTTGTCATCTCAAGGAATGGCCTCTCCATGGAGCCCCTCTTGATACTTCCCTCTCCTTCCCCGCCTTATTTCACACTCGCTCCCTGTCACTTGGCCTCCCCAAGGAAGGCCTCTCAGGTCCAACCTGCTGTTCCCACCTTGATACCAGCTCCTGTCACCTCTCATCTCAGCCCCTGATCAGGGCTCCCCTACCTGCTCGGGGCCCTTCCAGTGTGTTCTTTCACAGATTGGTCAAGAAACACCACGGCCCTTTCCTCGCCCCGCCCCCGCCAAGTGCAGGCCCCTATGTGCGTGCACACCGGGCGCACACGCGCGCACACACACACACTTAAACATGTTACCATCTCTCCATGGCTCTCTGTTGCGTTTACGATCAAACCAGTACTTGGCAAAGTTGGGGGTGGTGCGTCACAACCGCCCCTCCAGCCACACTTGCTCCCTCTTTTGACTTTGATACATTTTTTTAAATTATCATACAGGCCAACTGGCCTTTTTTTTCTTTCAATAGACAGCTCTGTGAACCCTAACACATGTTCTCATCTCCTTTTAATACCTGTCTACACCATGCTCCTTCTTGCCCCTTTGTGACGACCTCTCTGTCTGCCAGCCTGCAGGGGACCAGGTCACTCTGCTCAGCTCCCACAGAGCTCAGCTCCGATCTCCCTTCCTCAGAGATGTCTCCTCTGCCCACCTCAACTGGGTCGTGTTCTGTGCCCTCGTGGCACAAATTTTTCCTGCACAGCTGTTGCGTGGTGAGGTAGATTCACTAGTGTGGCTCTTGATCTAACTCCTGGCTGGTGAACCCCCCCACACCCCAGGAGGGGCACGTGTGGATTTGTACTTGCCATCCTATCCCCTGTAGTGCTTGCCACTTAGTAGTAGGTGCTCGGCAAACACTGCCATGTGAGTAAATGGGCAGGGAGCAAACACTTCCATGCATGAGCAACTGGGCAGAGAGGTGCTCAGCAAACACTTCTGTGCCTGAGTAACTGGGCAGGGAGTTGCCTGCATAGGAATGAGCAGCCCTGTAGTCAGGACTTGGGGGAGGCAGCTTAGTGTGGTAGGGGAGCCAGTCTCCACATCAGACAGACTCACTCTGAATCCCTCCCTTAACCTCTTTTTGTAGAATTTAACATCCTCTGAGCTTCTTGGCTCACTTCCTGAGCATAAAACCTAACAGCCTGTAGGCAAGAGTAAATGAGCTAAACTACATGGAAGTCTCAGTCTTACTAGGTGCATGCATCTCGCCTTTGTGGGCGAGGGGAGGCCCTGCTCCAGACAGAGGGGCTCGATGCTGCTCCAGACCCTAATACATCCCTGGTGAAAACCCGCAAAGCCGACAAGTTCTCGTTCTGCTCGGGGACCGTGGCCCTTCCTGCCGCTCCGCTGATTGAACGCTGCTGTCTGAATGCCTCCTGCTTGCCGCGGGGTGCAGGCGCTGTGCAATGTGCCCGACCCCAGCCCCAGAAGCCCTGGCGGTCCACGGTGGAACAGTCAGGACGCAGACAAAAGCCGCGATGCCGAGAGTGGGCCCGGCGCTGCGTTTAGTACCTAGTACCGTCCTTGGGAGTAGGGAGCAGCCAGCTCCCCCCGGAGGAGGGGGGGGGTGGTCCTTGTCTGGGTGGCCGGGCCAGCTTGGGACGTGGCCCTCCGCCTCCCCCAAGCGCCTCGCTGGGGGAGGCCAGGAGAGCTGAAGCCCTCACTCGACCCCCCACCCCGGGCCCGTGCAGGGGTTTCTCCGGTCGCCGCAATGCAGTGGGCGCTGCGTGGACGGGAGCCCCGGGTGCTCAGGTCCTGGGGTGGGGAGGAGCGGGCGTACTGAGAAAGCCGGGGGGTCTTGGAGAGGGCGCACTTGCCCTCCCCTGGGCTTGCCTCCAGACAAGCCGAGGCGAGAACCCAGACTGGCAGGTGGTGGTGGCAGGGCGGGGCCGGCAAGGCCTGCGGCGCCGGGGAGCGCTGCCCCTGTGCCCTCTGACCACACCCCTCTTCTCGTCCACCCGCGCACAGGAGCCTTTCTCCTGGGAGGGATCCTCTACTCGTGGCAGTTCCCCCACTTCAACGCGCTGAGCTGGGGCCTCCGCGAAGACTACTCCCGCGGCGGCTACTGCATGATGTCGGTCACGCACCCGGCCCTGTGCCGGCGCGTCGCGCTGCGCCACTGCCTGGCCCTGATCGCACTGTCGGCCGCCGCGCCCGCGCTCCAGGTCACCACGTGGGCCTTCCCCGTCGTCTCGCTGCCGATCAACCTGTACATTTCCTACCTCGGCTTCCGGTTCTACACCGACGCGGACCGGAAGAGCTCCCGGAAGCTGTTCTTCTGCAGCCTGTGGCACCTGCCCTTGCTCCTGCTGCTCCTGCTCACCTGCAAGCGGCCCCCGGGCGCGGGCGGGGCCGCGGGGGAGCCTCGGGGTTAAGACCCCCGAGGGCACGCGGGGGGAAAAAAAAAAAAACAGGAGCAAAAAACGCGGATGGGGAGACGCACTCTTTTCTGCACCCTTTGCGGTGAGACAAGACCATCTTGGTAATTCTGGAGCCCCAGAAGGGAAATTGCTGGGTTTTCGTACGAGGTCGTACAGAGATTTGGTGCTCAGCGATCACCCAACGATTTTTTTTTTTTTCCCATAGTAACGTCCGAAATGCTCCCCAAATAAATAGGTTGGCTCAGGTGATGAATACAAAGAGAATCTTGTTCTCTTGAAGGGTCTTTATGTATTTCTTTCTCCAACACCCATGTTGTTTTTCTTCTTCCTCCTGTGGATGTACAAGGGCACCTCTTCCTTCTCGGGCCACACACGCGCACACGCACACACGCCCCACCTGGCCAGCCGAGGTGGCCAGATGCCCAGGGAGCACTAGGACTGCGTCTGCGGTCCTGCGTCCTCAGGAGTCTGGAGGGCCGCGTCCCTGGGAGGCTGTGCGCACCGCCGGCCCTCCCTGTGAGTGAGCCCGGGGCCCGGACTCTGGCTTTCTCACGTGTATTCCCAACCGCATATCCCCCCAAACAATAACAGAATACCAAGGGTGCGCTGCTGCCCGACTCCGGAAAGGAGAATTCCAAACGGTTGCCTAGGGGATCTCGGACAGGACTGCCAGCCCCGGGCCCACCCCCATTACGAAGCGGAATCAAAGGCATCTTTATAGTTGGCTTGAAATACAGGAGGTGTCTGAAGCGTTTCCTTCTGGAAGGGTGCGCCAGAATTGCCACCAGCAGTCCGTCTGCCTCTGACCCCTTACTGTCCCCCTCTGGCCTCTGCTGTCCACCAGAGCAGGGAAATCCGGAAAAAAGGTGAGCTGGCCCAGCCAGCCACAGAGCTCATGTTCTTGTCCCTTTAGTGAAAAACCACATTTCTCTCCGGGTACCATCTGAATCCAGGAAGTAGCCCCATATGTCCAATGGCCGCAAGAGCCAGAGGCTTGGGCTGGACTCCTCTTGGGGATTCGTGCAGTTCCGGGAGTTGTGTGAGTTCACCTGTAGCCAGGTGTGGCCTCAGTCACCTGTGGTTCCATCTATCCGTCCCTCACATGCACCACTAGTCCACTGTCAAATCCCACTTCCTGTAAGGTCTTGATGCTTAACAGGGTATTTGCTTTACTCCGTCTCCTGGGGCGCTGCTGCCCTGTAGGAATTCATATTGGGGAGTTTAAGCAACATTCAGATGGTCCCTGCAATATGCCTGTTCTCAGACATTTCTAAAGCGTTAGATACCATCTGACCCCTGTTTCTACTTATCTGCAATATTACCTCTTGGCTGTATCCCGGTTCTTGACTGTGGGGAACATGGCATAGGAATGTGTGCAAAGAACATCAACACCTTGTTGCAGCCTTCAGATTTGTGAAATGCCTCCATTCTCTTTTCCTGCTGCAATAAACCGGTATGTAAAAACAGAAGCATGTGTGAGGTCCTTTCTTTAATCACCTTGTATGGTGACTCACTTTTATGAGCCAGCAAATGATTAGAACACATCAGTATTTCTGTGTCAAGGCGGTAGAAGTGAACACACTGGGGGGCAGGGGGGGTGTTAGTTTTTTTTGTTTTGTTTTGTTGTTTGTTTTGTTTTGCTTTGTTTGTTTGTTTGTTTGTTTGTTTTTTAAGTAGGGGAGAGAGACAGCAGACTTCCTGCCCAACACAGATCCTGACTCGGGGCTCGATCTCAAGACCCTAACCTGAGCTGATACCAAGAGTCAGATGCTTAACCAACTGAGCCACTCAGGAACCCCCAAACCTGATTTGTAATACTTGTATACTCCAAAGAATAAGAGCATAATTATTAAGCATCATGATTATTAAGAAGAAAAGCCATGACCGACCTGCCCTCACCCTCCCTTCGGTTTGGAATCCCCCAGTTGCTTCTTTCCTTCCAAACCAGCACAGATTTCTGCCTCCTAGGCCTCTCATTCGCCTGCTTGGAAAATACCAATGACTTGCATACCGTCCCCGTTGGGCAAATGAAGTTGCAGCTTTTCAGTGCTCAGACCCAGTTTTCTCTCCGGGTATCTCCAATGTGAAGCCACCTTGGGGATTTTCCACCATGCCTCAGACCTCCCTGCGGACACCCTGTTCTCAGATGACTCCTCCACCTCCCCAAACCCCTGCCCCGTAGGTCCCAGTGTGGAATGTGGATTTCAGGCTCCAGTGACCGCCTCCCACCCCACCACCCTCCAGGCCCCAGGATGTTGCTTGCTCCCCCGGAGCCCTGGGGCACCTTGTTTCTCCACACCTGACCTTGACCACCTTTCCTAAGGACTTTGTGCTCATCAGCATTATCGAGGTGGGTGAGGCCTGTTCTTTAATGGTGGGAAGTCTTGCCAACACGACAGCTCCCTTCAGATGTCACTTAGACGCATGCAGTACGGCCTCAGGGGACCCAAAATTAAGTAAAACTAAAAAAAGAAAAAAAAAGTCTCTGTGTTTGCATCCCCTGGTCCTTCCCAAGTGTAGGACCCTTCTCCCCGGGAACACCTCCCACCCCGCTCCTGAATTAGTGGACGGGAGCACAGCCTGGGACGTGATCTCTGGACTAATCAGTTTTTACCCGGGTCCTTCAGGCCACTCGGCTGCAAGTGCAGGACTAGGTCCCTGGGGGCCCTGACGGGGTAGGGGCTACAGGAGCAGGAGGAGGGCCTGGAGATATGAAACAGGGTTGCACCGGGAGGCCGGTTATCCTAGAACACAGCAAACAAATAAAAGGGGGAAAGGACGCAACCAGCTGCTTCATTATTAGCTTTTTTAAAAGCAGGCTTCTTAGCACAGTGTTCCTTCTGGCCCTGGGGAAACTGTACCAGCCTCCCTTTATTTCAAGAAAGCCCCCGTATCTGTTCTAAGGATAAAACCACATTTCACCAAAGGCTCTGTCTCTGGAAGCCTGCAGCTGCCCGGGGATGCCTTCCCTGCTCCCAGGACCCCGCTTTTGTGTTTTCAAACATAAAAATGGGCTCCATAGAAACACCTTTCGACACATGTGCTTTGAGCACCCCGTTTGCTGGTTCTGGAAAAGGCAAAACTGTCAAGAGCCGTGCTTGGCTTAGAAGCTCCCGCCGCTGGTTCTCCCTGGTTTCCCTCACCCCGCCATGCTCCTCCCCTCCGGTCTGCTGTGCTAGGGAAACAACGGGGACCCAGCACTTCTCTGCCAGGCAGGCCTTTTTGGGAGCAGAGCAAAGCTTTTCCTGCTTGCTGCCCCTGGTGTAACGGGAGGCTGCCTCCTCTGTTTCTGCTAGAGCTGGGGTCCCCGACTCCCCGACACGCCCAAGGTGATCAGATACCTGTAACTGACCACAGAAGGGTCCCTTCTAAGGACATGCTCACGTTCTAAGAGAATAGCTCATTTGACTTGAAAGGAGATGAGGATGTTGCCTTGGTTCTTTCTTTGGAATTAGAGGCCCATGGGGCCTCTAGGCTCTAGCCACAAGGCTCTGCTGCTGCGGGGGTACATTCTCTCCCTCTGGTCAAGTCAGTGGTTTCAACCAACCGGGCGTCTAAGGCTAGAGGAAGATAAATAGGGTCCGGCCATTGGTGTGGACACTTGGCAGACTGCTTTGGGGTCTTTCCCATCAGCTGTCAACTGTACATACGTTTCTTTCTTTCTTTCTTTCTTTCTTTTTAAGATTTTATTTATTTGCCAGAGAGAGAGTACACACAAGCAGGCAGAGAGGCAGGCAGAGGCAGCGAGAGAAGCAGGCTCCCTGCCGAGCAAGGAGTCCCATGTGGGACTCCATCCCAGGACCCTGGGATCATGACCTGAACCGAAGGCAGCGGCTTAACCAACTGAGCCACCCAGGGATCCCTGTAGGTACATTTCTATCTGCTCATCTGCACACACTAGAAGTAAGCAGGTGCAATACACTTGCTTAGTCTTTGTTGGAAACTCAAAAATATTAGTTTCCGTGCATCTTGAGGCACAATTTCCTAACCAAGAGATACTCTGGATCAAAGAAGCTCCGGCTCTCACTTCTTGATTTGGGTTCTGTCCCACCGTCACTGGGCCCCGCCAGGCACATCGCAGAAGATCCAAGAGGCAAGGCACCTGGCAGCGTCTGACCTCCCCGAGCTTGTGTGATGGGCCCAGCCTGGGTCACCGATCACGGCGATGCATCGCAGAGTCCACCGGCTGGAAAACGTCCTCTGTCCTGACTCTGACCACCCCTCACCTCCTCTCCTGCCCACTGGCTTGGGTTTTCTACGTGTTTCTGGGCTTTGCCTGCTCTACCTGGAGACCACCACCTAGCCGAGCACTGTTCCACTGCATCCGTCTCCCTTAGGACCCATCAATATGCAACCTGCGTGTTGTATTTACTGGTCTATAGACCATTCCTTGCTTCCCCCATTAGACTCGAACCCCAATAAGGCAGCAATCTTTCTCACCGCTGTGTCCCCTGGCACCTAGAAGCAGCACTGACTCGGCTGACGATCAGTCAGTGACAGAAGGAAGGTGTGGGTGGCTTCCAGGGAGCCGCTGTGAGGGGAGTGGTGGCCAGAGTTGGAGGAGGGACGACTGTCTGTGCTGGGGTCCTGGACCAGGCCTTGAGGGTGGAGGAGAGTGGCGCCCACCCCCTGGGACCGAACCTGGGGTGAATGCATCTTCGTGTTCAGCAGACTTGACCCAGGATGAGTTACTGTCACTTCTATTTCTCACAGTTTTGGTTTTCCGAATGCGATAGATTTTTACCACTTCCTCTCTCTTTGGGGCTATCTTGGCTTGAGTACTTAGCAGAAGAGCGACCTTAGTCGAGTGGACCTCTTGGCCATTATTTCTCTCTCTCTCTGCCCCCCCAACCCCCACCTCTTTTTTTGCAGGGGGGGGGGGGCTTTTTCAGATAGGTTAGGCAAGAACTTAGTGTCTTGCTACCTTTTTCCCCTAAAATCATTGGTTGGACTCCTTCCCAGCACCCGTGGGCTCCGCTAGCATACCGGTTCATAACTTGGGGGACCCATCTGAGAAGTGCAAGCCAGGAGAACAGGCGCAAAGCTCAGGTCAAGGTCAAGAAGGCAGGTCAGCCGGATTGGGTGGGTGAAAATGGCGGGGGGGGCAGCATTGAAAGCCTGTCTCTCCTCAGGAGCTGGCATCCAGAGGCCCTGTGGGCTGGGGACCTCCCAAAACTACACTTAGGGATCAACTCCTCTCACTAAAGCAAAGCCCAGTGCAGAGGTGGGACTGGCAGGAGCAGGGAAGGTCACCCCGCTCCACGCCAAACATCTTGTGACAGCAAGGTGAGCAGGACGGAACAATCAACAATCGTAGTGGCCATCAGCAAGACAAACATAAACAAGACCTCCCCCACACCCCTTCCCAGCTTCAACAAACACAGACTGAAACAAAGCTTCCGGCAAGAGGAGGGGTACCATCCCCCCCCCCTTCCCCACCCAGGGTATGGGCTAACTCAACACCCATTCAGTCTCTTATCCTGAGCAAATCAATCCCCCAGGGCCCTATGCCGCTAAAGAGGTGAACCCAGATCCTTCCCTGACCCCCAGGAGTCCGCTTGGGAGATCCGTGGGGAGCGAGGACCCCAGGAGCGGGGTGGGAGTCGCAGGGGCACCCCATTTCTGACCTGGAGTGCTTGGATGGTCTCCACCTTCTCCGGGCCCTGACACCTTACCGTGGGGGGCTGGCTCAGCCCCCCTGGGTCTCCTGGGCACCTACTGCTCCAGGATCCTGGTTCTTGGGTCTCGGTTTGACTCTTTGACCCTCTCCTCTGGGCTCCGTGCCCATCGCATAGCCATCGGGCAGTAGGTCCTGACTCTCTTCTAAGGACATCTGAGCCAAAGTGAGCCTGCAGCTCTCTCTACCCTAGTCACACCATCTTCTCCTTATGGGGCTTTGCTGGGCTCAGCTGGGCTTCCGCGCTCAGGGAAGAATTCAGCGTCGGCCACTGATCATCAAGCAGAACGCGGCAGGGGAGGGGAACCGGAGGGGCGAGGGCGTTCCTAGCATAGACCAGGGTGAGCAAGGCCCCGCGGGATGTCTCGTGTAGTGTCTGGAAGTGTCTGGAAAACCAAGTTCATGGCTGGAGTAGGGGCACAAGGGACGGATGGGGGATGAGACTGAAGGCATGGAATCGGCAGGCTTTGTATATGCCTCAGGACGTAGTCTGGACTTCACCCTAGGAGTAATGGGGAGCCACTGAAGATAGCAGGAGGACAGCAGGCCATGGACATGCCTTAGAAGTAAGAGTCAGGCCGTGGCCTGGAAGGTGGACTGGGAGAACTGGGGAGACCAGCCGAGGATAAATGGTCTGAACCTGGGCAGACAAGGGAGAAGGGACAAAGGTAGGGCAGAGGGAAACCCACAGGCCAGGTTGGGTGGTTGGCAGAAAGAGGACCCTGGGATATTCTGGGGTCGTAGCTTGGGAGACAAGGTGGTGCAATTCCCTGATGGCCTTGACTGCCGGTCTGATCTCCTGCGGAAGACCCAGACCGCCTCCGCCTGCCCCCACCCCTCATGCACACAAGCATGCCTCCCCAAAGCTTGCAGACCACCAACAGCCTGAGCCTCTGCCTGGAATCTCCCCAAGAAAATCTTGGCCAGTCCTCGAACTGCAGTCACGTAAGATGGGCAGTGCGCTCTAAGAAACTGCTTGCTCAAGACGACGTGCATCGCCTTTGGGCTGAGAGCATGGCCCCAGGCTCCCCTCCAGTCCAGTGCTTCTGCCCAAAAGGTTCTAGAACAGGAACTACATACACACACACACACAAACTTCCTTCTCCCCACCCTTCTGAGTCTCTCCAATCTAAATAACCCACCAGCATATTCATTAATTTAGGCCCCTCAGGCGACCACTTGGCCCTTGGTCTCTAAAATATAGGTGAGCTCTCCAGAACTAGATGGGGAGAAAAATCCACAGTTACTCTCCTGGCAGAGTGTGCCCTCCTCCGTTAATCGTTAACCAACATTTGTCTTGGTTTGGACTCTCAGTTGCAACGGACAAGCCTAATTAAGAGAAGGGATGTGTTAGTTCCTGTAGTGGATAAGCCTGGAAGCAATCTAACTTCAGGCATGGCTCCATCCAGGAGACAGTTTGTTCCCTCTACTTGCTGTTGGCACAACTCTTGGCAAGCTCTCTCCCCTTAAGATAGGGGAACCCCTATTATTCACAAATATTTGTTATTCCTTAACTTGTGGCAAACTTCTTATCCAAACCTAGCAAGAAAGGAAATCTTGGGGGCTTGGCACCTGGGTGGCTCAGTCTGTTAAGTGTCTGCCTTCAGCTCAGGTCCTGATCCCAGGGTCCTGGGATTAGTGGGAAGCTTGCTTCTCCCTCCTCCTGCTCCCCCTGCTTGTGCACTCCCTCTGTCTCTCTCTCTCTCTCTCTCTCTCTGTCAAATAAATAAATAAACTCTTCTAAAAAGGGGCGCCTGGGAGTGCCTGGGTGGCTCAGTGGGATAAAGCCTCTGCCTTTGGCTCAGATCATGATCTCAGGGTCCTGGGATCGAGTCCCGCATCCGGCTCTCTGCTGGGCAGGGAGCCTGCTTCCCCCTCTCTCGCTGCCTACCTCTCTGCCTGCCTCTGTCTGCCAAATAAATAAATAAAATATTTAAAAAAAAGAAAAAGAAGGAAGTCTTGGTACTGAGATGATGGCCTTAACTGGCCTGACTTAGGGTTTGTGCCCTTTGTGGACCCACTCAGCCGGGGTCAAGTCAATCGGAGCCCCGGTACATAGGCAGTGACCCTCTCCTGTGATGAAGGAAAGGGAAGTACCTTCTAGTTTGGTCCTCAGCGAGACTTTGGGGTCAGGGCACTGAGGAAGTGTGCCCATGTCAGGAGCCCCAAAAAAGAACCCCCAGGCCTGGGGGAGGGGTCCCAGCAAAGGCAGGGCTCAGCCGCTGGCACACCCTCCGTCCCTCCCACCCATGACCACGAGGGCAAGCTGAAGGTTTTGTGGGTGATAGGGTTGGTTGTCCCTACCCTGTCACACCAGTGGTTGGGGAGTCGCTGTCAAGAAAGACCACACCTGGGGCACCTGGGTGGCTCAGTGGGGTTAAAGCCTCTGCCTTCAGCTCAGGTCATGATCCCAGTGGGATCGAGTCCCGCATTGGGCTCTTTGCTCAGTGGGGAGCCTGCTTCCTCCTCCTCTCTCTCTCTCTCTGCCTACTGTGATCTCTGTCTGTCAAATAAATAAATAAATAAATAAATAAAAATAAAAATAAATTAAAAATAATAATAAAATAAATAAATAAATAAAATCTTTTATTTATTTATTTTTTTTTTATTTGACAGAGAAAGAGATCATAAGTAGGCAGAGAGGCACGCAGAGAGAGGGGGGAAGCAGGATCCCCCCGAGGAGAGAGAGCCCGATGCGGGGCTCCATCCCCGGACCCTGAGATCATGACCTGAGCCGAAGGCAGTGGTTTAACCCATTGAGCCACCCAGGCGCCCCAGTAAGTAAAATCGTTAGGAAGAAAGAAAGAAAGACCACATCTGTTTGCAGGTGCGGATTGAAGTCAGTCATCATAAGGCCGTTGACCGATGACAATCCAGGGCGTCTCTCTCCCTGCTCTTCAACACCACATCAGCCCCACTCCGGGATTTCCCAAGCCAGCCCCCTACTCGGGGACGCAGAGCCTGAAAGGAGCCCCCGAAAAGGCACCTCTCACCTTTAGACTCTTTCTTCTCTAAATAAGATGTTGCTCGGAAGACATCTCCGCTTTTTTAGGAATCATCTGCGGAAAACTTCCCGATCGAAGATCCAGAAATGAGCCAGCCGGGTCCATTTTTCACAGCCCCTGCCCCCTACCCCGAGGCCCCAACCCTGGGCATATGCAGGGAGTGGAGGGCGAGGCCTCTCCCGGCCAGCCCGGGGTCCGTCCCATCGTCCCCCGGCCACCAGCCTGCCGGGGACCCTCTCCCCACAAACATCTGCCTGGCCCAGTGCTAGTGCTCCCAGGCAGTGGCCCCCTCCCTCAGAATTGTCCCAGCGCCCTCAGCTAGAAAGGGACACTTGGCATTCCCGGGGCGAGGTATTTTAATGTTAATTTGTTTAGTCAAAAAGAAGAGCCCAAACAGATGTGGGCCATTTGGCAGGGATGTCGTTCACTTGTTAGCCAAGTGCAGAAGCCTCCTTGGCAAGATATTAAATATGACCTTGGCTCCTCACGAACACTTCCTATTTCAAGAACGGAAGGGAGGCCGAGGCGGCGTCCTATAAATCAGCCTTTCAAAGAGGCAGAAAGAGGAAAACATTTGATAAATCTACATCACTGTAGCGTGCGGTCAAAGGCCCTAACATAAGTATTTGGGCTCCCAGCATTCCAGCAAACTGCTGTCCGGCACACACCGGTAGCCGGGACCACTCGGGAAGGAAAGACTTAGCCAGTTAATCTGCCATCAGCCGATCAGCCGCCCCTGCATCTAGGGAGAGGTGGCGGGTGCAGGGTGAGGGAGCGAGGACAGTGCGGTGGCTGGGTTCTCAGGGCTGGGAGAGGTGGAGGGGGACCAGCGACCGGCGGGAAGGGGCCTCCATCCACACCCTGGGTCGTGAAGATGGTGCCCTCCAGTCCCTACACCTGCTCTGAGAGGAAGGCCCCCTTCAGTCATCAGTGACAGACCCCCCCAGCCCCCAGGGTCTCAAAAGATACCCATTGGCTGCTGGGCACCGTAGCAAGTCAGGGTCGCCGGCCCCATCTGCAGTGGGTAGGGGCCGCCATAAGCCTCACTTCCTCCTCCTCCTCCTTTTTCTGCCTCTTCCACAGCCCGGTCCCCCTCCTTACTCTCGAGGTCACTTTGCCTTCGCCCCAGCTGGTCATGCTGGTCATTTGGAACCACCCGTGTCTCTTGAAATAGCTTTTGTCCCGGTGGCTAACGTGACCTCCGTCATGGTCAATCCTCGAGTGTGATGTGCTTCCGGGCGGCCCCGGGTCCAGGCTCTGGGGCAAGACGGTCCGTTCCCACCGTCCATTCCAGCTTCAATAGGATGCTTCGGCTTAGCTGGGAAGGCAGAGATGCGGGTGGTCCCTGGAGCCGGGACGTCGGGGGAGACGCAATTCAAGTCCAAGTGGACCCCGCACGACGGGTAGGCGCCCGAGTGACCGGACTTCCTTGCTTCAGTTGAAGAGCTGGTGTACCCCACTCCTGGCTCCCCTCCGGCAGGCGAAGGGGGGCTGATGGCCAGATGCTCACGCCTGCACCTGGCCAGCTGAAGGTGACTGGAGGAGGATGCCCGCTCCCCAGGGTGGCCTCGATGCCGCTCATGGTCAAGGGCTTCAGCACGGCCTTGACACAGTCCACACATTCTCCCCGTCCTCCAGCTCCAGACTACCCCCCTCCCTGTTCTCTCTCAGCTGGTGAACCCACTCCCTGTGCCCCCCCCCCCCAAAGAAAGGCAGCAATCAAAAGAGAATTTCTACCAAAGAGGGTGTTTGACTCATCACCCACCTTCCAGCATCTTCTCCCAGGAGTCGGCTCGAGGGCGGGTTTCCAGGAGGGGCTGTTCCCTCTAAAGCCAGACCCTCTCTGTGCGCACTACTCTGATTCCCTCTCCTCTGCTCCAACACATGGCTCCAGAAAACCTCCCCTCTCCTTCCTGCAGCACGGATGCCCTGTTCTCACCAGGATCTCGTCCACAAACACACAAACATGCCTCGTCTCCCATTTAAAAGGAAAACAAAACAAAACAAAAACCCCTCTTGACTCCACTTCCTCTGCCGGCTGGCCTCCTGCGTCTCTCTTTGCTCCCCTTTGCAGCAAAGTCCAAGAGAGCCCTCCGGAGTTGCTGTTTTCAATTACCTCCCCATGGTGACCTCTTATGCCCACCAGGTTTCCGCACGCCCCCCCCCCCCGCCACACTCTGTTGTATCCGCTGGTGTCAAGGTCACCTGTGACCTCTGCGTTGCTAAACCCAGTGGGCAATTCTCCCTCCTCACTGACTTGACCTCTTCACAGCATTGGACCCAGCTGTGTGCTTTCTGTTCCTCTTGGCTTCTAGTAACCCCAAGGCTGCTGGAGGTTCTTCCTGTTTCACTGGGTGCTCGCTGTCAGCCCGGGCTGGCGGTTCTTCTGCTTCAATCTCTGACCCTCTTCTCCTTCCTCCCCCTCCACGGCCCCTCGTGAGCCCGGGCAGTCCCACAACTGGGAACACCAGCCATGCACCAGCACCCCGAAGGGGGCTCGCCAGTGTTGACTTTTCTAGCTCATTCCAGTCTCGTCTCTCCACCTGCCACAGAGGCATTTCCATTCCGAGGTCTAAGACACGTTGCAGACCCCGCGCGCCCCACCAGACTCCTGATCTCCGCGCCCCACCAACATCTTCCCTCCCGGAGCTGCCTTCCCCGTTCACTCCGCCAAAACCTTCACACCCTCCTCTCTGCCTCTTTTCCTGAAAACCCTGGCGACTGGATCTTCAGAATGGAGCCAGAATCCAGGGGTCATCACCGGTGTCTCTTGCTGGGGAGAGGAGCAGGGGGAGGGCTCCAATGGCTCCCTTCCTTCCTTGCCCTTCTACTGCTGGAGAGATCATTTTACATCTTCTCTCCTGGGCACCCTGCAGTGGTTCCCCAGATTAAAGGGCCCACCAGGTCCCATAGGATGAACACCCCAGGACCCATCCGACCTCAGTCCCCAGTGGGCTCCCCTCTTGCGGCCTTCACGCCAACCTCCTGGCCCTCTTGCCATCTTCACGCAGGCCAGCTTAACTTGGGTCTGCAACTCTCCATCTCCAGATGGCCGCAGGACTCACCGGCCACCATCCCCTCACGCGTCCTACTGTCCCCCAGAGCGCTCAGGGCGCTCTAATGCAATGTGTCTTGGGCTCTCTGTCTCCCTCACCCATTCCTTTCCTCACCAGATGGTACAGGCCTTCGGGCAACATCTTCGTTTAGTTCACCTTCGATCCCAAGTCCCTCAGATGATTCCAGGCCCGTCGCCGATCCCAAGACCGTGTTACCGAAAGAGTAACATTGAGCACGTAAGGGATTTTCTGACTTGAAAAGTGTTTTCATCAAGTACATCCATTTCCCGTTCCTGCCTGGTAAGCTACCACAATTTACAGCTTAAAACAACACGCCATTTACTGACTCTGAATTCTGTGCGTCACCAGTCAGAGCATAAGATGGTCCCAGTCCCCTTCTCAGGGTCTCACCGGAGATGCTCACAGGCAGGTCCCCTCAGGGGCTGCACCAGAGAAAGGTCACCTTGCAAGCTTCCCCAAATTGTTGGCAGAGCTCTCCTTGCATGGTTGTAACGCTGGGGTCCCATCCGTGGGATAGCTCTCGGCGACGAAAGGCCACCGCACCTTCCTCACATCACTAGCCTTCTCTAAAGACCCGCTCACAATGTGGCAGCTTCCTTCTTCCAAGCCTCCAAGGGAGAAGAACCCCTCAAAAACAAAACACCATGTTATCACGGAAGTGACAGCTCATCCCCTGCGCCGTGTCCTTTTGTACAGAAGCAGTTCATAAATCACACCCCCTTTTATCAAGGGAAGATCATCAGACTATGTAACTTTTCTGTCTCCTCCTCCAACCTTTTTTCTCCTGATACTGCACAATAAGGACTTTGAGAAACGTTTCAACTAGGACGGGCTAGTTTACACCGCAGTAACGAGTAACCCCAAAAGCTATCAGTTTATCTTTTTTTTAACATGCTTAAATTTTTTTTCTGTTCAAGTGACATGTGCACTGTTGGTAAGCGGGGGCGCTCCTCTGCGTGTCCCTGAACTCTGACACCCAGACCGAGAGAGGCGCCCTCTCTTTCAGTGTTGCTGATTCATGGAGCAAAGGGAAAGAAAGCCCTAGAAGGTCTCTGACTGGCAGTCCAATGCTCTAGTTCACGCATGAATGTTGCGCATTACTTCCATTCAAAATGCTTCCCCAAGAGGCCAGCCTGTATAACCCACAGGGCAGAGGGTAAAAGTTTTGGAGGAATAGCCCATGATGCTCGTAGGAAGGCGGAGCCAGAGCCAATAGGGGGTTTTGTCAGTAAAAGAAGTTGAAAGAAGAGCATTTACCTGAAGGACATTTCATGCCAAGCAGATAAGCATTACAGAGCTCTCAATGGTCTGCAAGGGTCTCACTTCAAGGTGGAAAGTTCCAAATTAGTCCTAGGTTATTTAGGGACTGGTACTTGGAAACAATGACTAATAAAGGACCACTGATCACACCTCAATGTGCTTGTTTCTTCCTCAAGGTCATTGGCTTTCATTTGTGTTTGCCCTTTTTTTTTTTTTTTTTAATGTGCTACACACATCACACTTAGCTAACATTTTTTCCGTAATAAATTCTCATTGCTCCTGAAGAAGGTCATCGGTTCCTGGAGTGGGGTATTGGAAATAGCAACCCCTACAATGTGGAAGCAGTCGTGTGAGTCAGAGGGAGAAGGGCTCCTTCAATCTCTGGTTGAGACACTGGGAGTCTTTTTTACATCACAGTGTAGTGTTCAGTGAAATGTTGGCTTTGATACATTGGAAGTTAGCCCATGGGGTTATGGAAGCTAAGAGTCTAGGGCTACTTTCCTAGCCTTGCAGGGCAGATGAAAACATATATCTGATACAAAATCCAAAATCCCTTTCAATTCAACTCCGATATTCTTACATATTCTACTTACACCTATCGTTGAAGTGCTCAGAAATAGGACACCTTTAAAGGAACTGCCTGCACCCCCACCGCCTTGTGAATTGCCCTAAGATAGTTCTTTATTCTTAATTAAATATTGCTCCGATCTCATCGTGACTCAGACTTGTAAATAATCTTAAACAAGATTCAGCAAGAACAACAGACCTGGTTCTTAGATAAAACCCTGACTCACATACCAGGGAGGGCAACATTGGTTGGTATGTACCCTCCACTAAATGGGGGCAGTGGTCATTAGGTAGACCCGTCATATCCATTCTACTTCAAGTGATGAGACTCTTGCCCCTACCACTGCAAACCCACCTCTGCCTGCAATGGAATTGGCTTGAGAATGGGCTTGCTTGGTCCTGGCTAATGAGTGGGTGATGTGGCTTCTGGGAAAAGTCTTCCCTATTATGTAAGACAAGGGGCCACCCCCTCCTCTGAGCCTGTGGTGCCTGGATGGGATACCTGCAAATGTTCCAGGGAGCGCAGAGCCAGAAAGTCTGCAACGAACTGGAAGTAGGACCTCTTGCCTTGTTGTTATTTGAGATAATGGCTTGCCTGTTGTTTAAACAATTTCAGCCATCAGCAGCCTAAAGTATCCTAATTGACGACATGAAGGGGATGATACATTCCCCTTCACTATCTCCCTGCCACACATGGCCTTTCCACAGGGGTACCACTAGAAGCCCCCAAAAAAGGTTCCAGGAGCTCTGACCTGGGTGCCCCCCTTTACCAGCCAGTGTGGACAAGAATACGGTGAGTGCAGATGGGGAGGCAGTCTCCTGCAAACACTGCCTGGGAGAACTGATGGAACATGCTGGGCCACTTGGCTGATATTCCCCAAGATCACGGGCCGGTGCTCTCCATCTGCTGTTTTTAACTACTGCCTGTAATTTTGATTTATAAGATGTCCACTAGGATTTTTCACCTAATTTCTTAGAGCAAATATAGTCACCTCGATGATCGCGATGCCTGAAATACAGATGGACGGGGCTGGGAGTTTAGCTCAAGAGTTAAGGAAGCAGGGATGGATCCAGGCACCTTTCCCATCTTGGAGGGCCAACCACTTTTTGTAAACCTCGAGGACATAAACATGCTTCAGTAGATATGGACAGAAATCTTACTGTCTTTCCTGAAGAGATGGGTCTCGGCTGCCATGGCTGCATTCTGGGCCCAGAACAGTTTCTCATCCTCAACACTACTGATTTTGGGGCCAAATAATATTTCGTTGTAGGGGAACCTCTCCTGTACCATATATACGGTAGGGTTTTAGCTGCATTCCTGGCCTCCACCCACTAGGGGCAGTAACACTACCCAGCTGTGAAAACCAAAAATGTTTCCACCCATAGCCAGGTGTCCCTGGGGAAGGTAATCACCCCCTGCACCCGGAAGTGAGAACCATTGTCTTAGAATTACCCTCAAGTAGCAAATTACCTTCTTGTCTTCACTCCCAAGCCATCCATGCCTCTTCATTCCGTTAACAGCTCCCTGACTTCTCTGCATGGAGCTACCGCGTCTGTCCTCAAGGGATGAGATTGGGATGAGATTGACTCTCCACCACGGGTGACATGTTAGCGAGGCTGGTCAGTGGGAGCACAGCCTCCTCTTGGCCACAGCGATCTGGTCAGGACTGGTCATGTGGTCCAACTCATGACCAGATGATTCAAGCTGAAGACTTTGAATTGAGTTGTTGGAATTGAGCTTTTGAGAAGGTAAGCCTGGTATTACTGGCCGCCGTCTTGACCTCTGAGAGAGGGCCTCTCAGACAATAGCCGCTGCAGGTGAAAACAGAGCAAAAAGGAGGGGAGAGGCTAGATCCTGGCATTACCGGAGACCCTGAATCCAGCAGTGACTGGTGCTAAGGTGTCTCCCTCGGACTTTCCGTTTTGTGTTGTTTCCTCTCACTTTCAGAGAATCTTTATTTCCATATTTCATGAGTTTTGATCGACCAAAACTATCATTTGCAATCTATAATTGTGCTTGACCTTCCCATTGCTTACAGGAGGGCTGTAGCTTCCCCCGGAACTGCACTTGTCTCTTTCCTGCTTTCCCTTCTTTTCGGCAGCCTTCAAGGATGCTTAGGGGCTGAAGGACAAGGACGAGGACAGGAAGAGAAGATGGGATCCGAGGGGACCCTCTTCCTTTGGGGCTGGAGAGTAGGGTAAAGTGATGCGTAAAGAGACAGGTAGTGTGGGCGCCCGGGTGACTCAGATGGTTAAGTGTCTGCCCTCAGCTCCGGTCACCATCCTGGGGTCCTGGGATCGAGTCCCATGTTGGGCTCCTGGCTCAGTGGGGAGACTACTTCTCCCTCTCCCTCTACCTCCCGCCCTGTTCATGCTTTCTCTCTCTTTCTGTATCTCTCTCTTTCAAATAAATAAATAAAATCTTCAAAAGACAGAAAGAAAGAGAAAAAGAAACAGATTGTGTGACAATTAATTTTATGTGTCATTTGACTGGGCCACTGGGTGTCCCGGTATCTGGCTGAACATTATTCTGGGCGGGTCTATAAGGGCCTTTCTGGATGTGATTAGCATTTGAATGTGTAGACTGAGTAAAGCAGATTGCCCTCCACAGGTGAGTGGGACTCAGTCCTTCTGTGGAAGATGTGGAGTGAGAATTGTCTCTCTCTGCCTGATGGTCTTCTAGCGGGGACGTTGGTCTTCTGTGTTCAGACTCAGACTCCGACTAGAACCTGTGTCATCTGCTCTCCCCCTCTCAGGCCTTTGGACTCAGACGGGACCCATTTCCTTGACTCTCCTAGGTCATTAGCTTGCCTGCCTGGCACTACAGGTGTGAGACTTCTTGGTCTCCGTAACTGCGTCAGCCAATCCCCTATAATCAATCAATCAGTCAATCAATCCATCAATCAATCTGTTTCTCTAGAAAGCCAAGACGAACGCAGAGAGGTTTTGGCAGAACAAAGGTGTAAGGAGAAAATCTATGCCTTTCTCTGAAATCAAGCTTTCTCTCCCTTGCTTGTTTCCAGTTCTCTGATACGGAAGAGGCCGCCCTGTTAACCTTTGCCACATCACTGAGATGGGATCCTATCGCCTTAGAAAGTTCCAGTGAAATGAACTGGGAATATAGACAAGGTGTGGAGGAATTTTGCGAATGTGTTTACGTAACTGGGAATGACTTGGTCATTTCTGGGTTTGCTTTTGTGAGCATCTTTTATATCTTTATATCTTACCTACATGGGACCACAACTACCTGGACAGAAGCTGCCTCAACTGAAAAAATAAAACAAACAAACAAAAAAATGCAAACATATTGTATATGTGAATTTTATAGACTCCTCCCAAAACACTGTCTTTATTTGTGGATTATGGACAGCTAGCGTAAGACTTATAAAGACTAATGGTGACTCACAAAACCCACCATGGTTCCCTATGTCTAGAGCAGTAAGATTAACATCCTTTGAGACTCCCCTAAGAGAGAAGATCCCTACCACCTAGAAAACAAACATACACTTACAAAATTTTGCAACAATTTCAGGGGGTCCATGGAGCCCCCAAAGAAATCAGGTCATGGGGAGAAATCAGGCTATCTCTAATTTGGGGGAGGTGGTTCTCTTTTAAAAAATATATATATATATGTTTTAGGATTTTATTTATCTATTTAAGAGAGAGAGAGCACAAGAGTGGGGGGAAGGACAGAGAGAGAGGGAGAAGCAGGGTCCCCGCTGAGCAAGGAGTCTGATGCAGGGCTCAATCCCAGAACGCTGGTTTCATGACCCAAGCTGAAGGCAGATGCTTAACCCACTGAGCCACCCAGGTGCCCCGGGGAGGTGGTTTCTTAAGAGATGTTTGCCCTGCTCTTTTCAAGTGCCTATCTCAGGCAGACGACTCCAAAAGCTTGGGAGAGCACGTCGATTTGCGTAGTCTGCATATGATGGGATGTTCTTGCCTTGAGGAGTCGGGCCGATGCAAATTTGAATCCTGGTCTGTCCCTCAGCGGTGTGACTGCGGAGAGGTGTCACCACCTATGCGAGCCCCAGCCTGTCTCCCCATCTGCCAGGTGGAACAATCCCTAGTCATTTCCGAAGTCAGGGCGAACGATTAGAGTAAATAATTCATATCCTTTGCTCTGTGCCGTGCTGCCTCCCTGAACTGGTAGCCTGACTAACGATTTTGCTGAACGGCCCAACTGCTTTGGCCTCGGGTAGACACAGCCAGCTGCTGTGGCCGTAGAACAAGACAGAAAACAAAATCATAATGCCTGCAATGTAGGGTGTGGGCGTGGGCGTGGGTTTGCCTGTCCGTATCTGGCTGGGTTTTCTTGTCTGCTTTAGGCACTCATCCTAGGCATCTGGGCTCTTTTCTGTTTCTGTGCAGGTGCTGTGTAGACCCACCCCTCCACACACACACATACACACACGCACAGACATATGTCCATGACCAAGCCCCCTTCCCTTCCCTCTACACACCCCCTGCATTCTCCTGGCTCCTCTCCATGCAGGAACACGTCTGCCCTCATTCCGTCGCCCCGAGTCCTGGTTCCCTAGGGCTGCGCTCGCCAATTCCCACCACACCATGGGCTTAAGACAACAGAAATGTGTTCTCCCGGTTCTGAAGGTCGGAAGCATGACGTCAGGACTGCCAGCCGGAATCCAGGATGCCCAGAGCGGCGGGCTCCCTGGGGAGAGTCTGGGGTCGGGTCCTTCTTGCTTCTCCCGGCTTCCCTGGGTTCATGGTTCATGGCCGTATCACTCCAATTTCTGCCTCCTCTGTCTCGCTGATCTAGGAAAGACGTTATTAGGGTTCGAAGCCTTCAGCCAAGAATTCTTGAGACGTCTTTGGTGAAAAATGGTGGTTTTATTAAAGCACGGGGGACAGTACCCATGGACAGAAAGAGCCGCACTGGGGTCAGGAGGAGTGGCCCGTTCTACACTTCAAGTTGAAGGTCTGGGGAGAGCTTTAAGTCTACGGAATCTTGGAAGCAAGGTTTCCAGGACCTTGAGGGGGCTATATATTGCTGGGAGAAGGTCATTTATTAATTTTTTAAAAAAGATTTTACTTATTTATTTGAGAGACAGAGAGTGAGAAAGACCATGAGAGGGGAGAAGCTCAGAGGGAGAAGCAGACTCTCTGCAGAGCTGAGAGTCAGATGCGGGACTCAGACTCGATCCCGGGATTCCAGGATCATGACCTGAGACGGAAGCAGTGGCTTAACCAACTGAGCCACCCAGGCGCCCTGGGGAAAGGTCATTTATTACTTAATTACATTTACATTTACAATTTACAATTACATTTAAATAATTTAAATAAAAATAAATAATTTAAATAAAAATTTAAATTTAAATTTAAATAAAATTTAAAGAAAAAATTTACAATTCCATTTAATAAATTACATTTATTATTATTACCTAATGAGGTCTTTGTCATAAGACCTTCAGGGGTATTCTGGTGGGCCCTATGCTTGGGGGATTTTGAGATAAAGAACTTTCCAAAGGAATTTTTGTGCATTAAAGCGGACTTAGAGGACCCTGGCAGGTGGTGGGGTGGGTGTGGGGCACGGTTTGGGCTAGGATTGCCGTTTGCCCTTAGCAAACTATGAACATCCAGGCAGTTGGGGCCCCAGAGGAACGTCACTCCACCTATTTCAAGGACTTGTCAGCGGGCTCCAGGTAGTAAGGAAATTTGATCATTTTTCTTCTGCCTATGTATCCCACGTCAACATCATCTGTGTGTGTGTGTGTGTGTATGCACAATTCTCTCCACGTGTCTCCCATACGGACTTGTATCCTTAGGACCACCGGGATCATCCAGGATAATGGATAGTCACACTGTCCCCTCGCTCTCCCGGCTGAACCCACACGTGCCCCCGGCCACCCAGCTACTTCCTGCTCTTGTCGCCTGAAATCCAAGCCCCTGCTCTGTCCAGTACCTGCCAAGTAATCACCGCCCACAGTCCCTTCTCGCCAGCACTCACCTCCACCCCTGGGATCCCCTCTACCCCGCATTTAGCCTTCCGTCTCTCCTCACATCCCCGCCAGTAATCCTCATTGACAACCACATCCATTTTTAATGAGCCCCGAGTTGCCTTTGATCTCCCGGCTCCGGCTCCGGGCCTCACTTGACTTCCAGCTCTACTTCCCATCTGCCGCCCACAAGGGGGCCGTGTCCTTGCGGCCTGGCGTTCCCCGCACCCAGGTCCCGACAGCAGTTCTATGGGACAAAAATTTTGCTCACCTTGAATTTCCTCAACTGCCTTCTTTCTCCTGTGTGCGTCTCTTAAGGCTGCCACCCTGAAAACCACGGCAGACTTCGTGCCTCAAAGCCACCAAGGTTTCTCGCTCCTCGCTCCAGAGGCCAGAGGTTTGAAATCAAGGCGTGGGCAAGGCCTCCCTCTGCCTGGACGCTCCGGGGGAGGGGCCTCCCTGCCTCCTCCAGCTTCTGGGGGCTCCAGGCCTCCCTGGGTTCCTGGCAACTTCACTCCGAGCTCCGCCGGAGTCTCCACACATCCTTGACCTCTGTGTCTCCTCCCCGCCTTCTAGGAGGATGCACACTGTTGGGGTGAGGGCTCCTCCCTAACCCGGAATGAACTTATCTTTGCATGGGTAAAGACCCCTTTTCCAAATAAAGCTCTGTTTCAAATCAAGGGGCTGGGTGGGCAAATCTTGTGAGCCCACCATTCAAACCCCCACACCTCCCCAGTTTCAAATCGGAAAACCAGGCCACCCGGGAGGGCCGGGGTCCTGGCTTCCTGGAGTCAACCAGGGGGCAGAGGACAGGATCTACAGGTGTGAGCAAATAGCTCCCAGATGACCAACCTTGACCTGTAGGAAGAGGCGGAGAGCAGATGGATAAAGCCCACCCGCTCCCGTGGACCCCCTACCACGCTTCCGGAGCAAGCTCGTGTGCCAGTGGGCAAGGTGCCCAGCCTTTTCTAGAAGTAATTGCCCCCAAGTAATACCTGTCCTCTCCCCGTGCCTCCCCTCCCGTCCTGTTGCCGCCCATGAATACCTCAGTGGGATTGGGCCTCCTGTATACTTTGTTAGCACCCCACTCCAGCGTCTGGCTTTGTTTTCCAGAAGAATCCAATCAGGAGTCTGGCCAGCTACGCCCCGAGGCTCTGGTGAGCGGGGAAGTAGCCCCCGGCATCTGTTCTGATTAAGTTGCCTGCTTTCTGGATGCCCTTGCTTGTTGCACAGACTCTGGCTGAGGCGCTGAGGGGTCTGTGGGCTGCCCCAAGTCCTGCGATGGGGATTTGTCATCTAGATGGCCCGAGATGCCAGCTCTGCCCTGCGGGGACAGTGCGCAACGGGAACATCTGGGATCCCGGTGTGGAGTGGTGTGATGGAGGGAGACGGGGTAGCTGCAAGGCAGGGAGAGGGGCGGGTGCAGACAGGTGGGACAGTGGTGTGACAACAGAGACGCCTGGAGGAGACAGAGCGCTGCAGGGGCTCTGCTGCCCGGTTGCAGGGACAAGATGACAGTGTTCCGGAGGCCCGATGGGGGAACTGGGCTTCCTTGTGTGGGGGGCAGTGGTGGCTGTGAGGGCCGCTTCCTCTCCTGCACCTCCCTGCCCTCAGGGTCCTTACACCAAACTCCTGTCCCCTGAGCCAGTGAGGGCACCCTGACCCCTTGCAGCAAAGGGACCTCAAGGAACACCACCTGCTTGGCCCTTAGCCTCCCCGCAGCCCCCACCAGATGTCTCCGCATCCCCGGGCAGTTTCCATCCCTGCTCCCTCGGGTCGTTCCCCAGGTGAGTCACTGTGGACCTGGTTTTGGGATATTCGTGGGGTGAGGTCCGGAGCCGAGGACCCAGAAGGAATTCCTGAGAGGTCTTTGGTGCAAAAAGGTGATTTTATTAAAAGACGGGGGACAGGACCTGGGGGCAGGACGTGCTGCACTGCAGTTGTGAGGGGAAACTGATTATCTACGACTGTGTTGGGGGAGGTAAGGGAATGGGGGGGTTTTCAAAGGATTTTCATGTGTTCAAGAAGACTCACAGGTCTTGCCGTTGTCAAGTACAAGTTGTTTTTCCCTCTTAGGAAGGCATTAACATGAAGATAGTTGGGAAATACTTAGAGGAACATTTTGCTCCCTTCAAGTATCTGTCAATGGACGGCTGACGTGAAGGTCATTGAACGGTTATCTAACGTTCCCTTCTGGAAGCCCGGCCATCTGATAGAAATGTTTTGTTCTTGCAGATCGCTAAAGACTTTTGTAAAACTGAGGGAGACTCTTGTCCTGCAGGATTGTGATCTCCAAAAGTTAACTATTTGTTTCTCCCTTCTGCCAGGAGTGCCCGAGGAATGTCACATACATGGGGTGGGGCACAATATGGTTGTGGGGTGTCATCTTCTGCTTTGTCCTCAGCTTGCCTTCTGTTGGGTCGGTGGCTCCGGGAACGCAGGAGGAACAATAGAAATGACAGCCGGGGGTGCCATCTTCCAGCCCCCTCCCCCCTTCCTCAACCCTTGACTCTCCCACCAAAGGGATGTATGCCCAGGTCACGTCTCCATAGGTAACCCGATACCTATGCAGGAAACAAAAGTATCAGGACCCCCCACCCCATACCCTCTGATCACCAAATACCCTACCATATATGGATGCAAGCTCATGCCCTGCCTTGGCCCCTTAAAAGACCCCCTGCCAACTCCCTCCCAGTGCGACTTCCCCGACTCCACTTCCCAGAGTGGTGGAACCTCGCCCTTGGGTGCTCACCTCCTCCCGGCGCGACTTTCCCGGCTCCCCTTCTCCTGAGCCCTGAAACTTCGCTGGAGAGTGCCTTTAATATATCTTGCCTTGTGCCTACCTCGCCTGGTGTCGTGTTTATCTCGCCCATAAAACCTTACACTGGGGCGCCTGGGTGGTTCAGTGGGTTAAAGCCTCTGCCTTCGGCTCAGGTCATGATCTCAGGGTCTTGGGATAGAGTCCCACATTGGGCTCTCTGCTCAGCAGGGTGCCTGCTTCCCCCTCTCTCTGCCTGCCTCTCTGCCTACTTGTGATCTCTTGTCTGTCAGGTAAATAAATAAAATCTTTTTTTTTTTTAAAGATTTTATTTATTTATTTATCAGAGAGAGAGCGAGCGAGAGCGAGCATAGGCAGACAGAGAGGCAGGCAGAGTCAGAGGGAGAAGCAGGCTCCCCGCAGAGCAAGGAGCCCGATGTGGGACTCAATCCCAGGACGCTGGGATCATGACCTGAGCTGAAGGCAGCTGCTTAACCAACTGAGCCACCCAGGCGTCCCAATAAATAAAATCTTTAAAAAAAAAAAAAAACCTTACACTGTTCCCTCATCACTGTCATTTAACCCACTACGCCACTTTGTGCCACCAACACTGCCATCCCAGGCTTTCCTGTCCTCTCAGCTTTTCTCTGTGTCATTCCTGTCATAGATCCATAGACATCGTCTTCATTCTGATGAGGGAAAAAGAAGAGAGCACAGGCAGTAATTTCTCTGACATCGGCCTCAGCAACATCTTTTTAGATATGTCTCCTGAGGCGAGGGAAACAAAAAGCAAAAATAAACTATTGGGACTACATCAAAATAAAAAGCTTCTGCACAGCAAAGGAAACAATCAACAAAAGGTAAAGACAACCTACGGAAAGGGGAAAGGTATTTGTAAGTGACATTATCCACTAAAGGGTTAGTGTCCAAAATAGATAAAAAACTTATACAACTCGACTCCCAAAAACCCCAAATAACCCAGTTAAAAAAATGGGCAGAAGACGAGAACAGACCCTTATCCAAAGAAGAGATACAGCTAGTCAACAGACACATGAAAAGATGCTCAACATCACTCATCATCAGGGAAATGCAAGTCGAAAGCACAATGAGATACCACCTGGCACCTGTCATCATAGGCAAAAAAAAAAAAAGCTCAAGAAACAAGTATTGGCGAGGATGTGGAGAAAAGGAACCCTCGTGCTCTGTTAGTGGGGCTGCAAACTGGGGCAGCCACTGTGGAAAACAGTTTGGAGGTTCCTCAAGAAATTAAAAATAGACCTGCCCTCCAATCCAGGAATCAAACTACTGGGTGTTTGTTCAAAGAATATGAAAACACTAATTTGAAGGGATACATGCATCCCTATGGCTATAGCAGCATCATTTACAATAGCCAAGATACGGAATTAGCACGAGTGTCCATAGATAGATGAATGGATAAAGAAGATGTGATACATATATATATGTATATACACACCCATATATATGTATATATATAACGGGATATTATTTGGCCATGAACAGAGTAAAATCTCGCCATTTGCAACAACATGAATGACTCTAGAAAGTATAATGCTAAAGGAAGTAAACCATTCAAACAACCATATGATTTCACTCTTATGGAAAATTTACGAACAAAACGGTGAACAAGGGGAAAAATAAGGGAGACAAACCAAAAGCCAGACTCTTAACCATCGAGAACCTACTGATGGTCACCAGAGGGGAGGTGGGTGGGGGGACGAATGAAATAGGTGAATGGGATTAAGAGTACACGTATCCTGTTGAGCACTGAGTCCTATACGGAAATGTGGAATCACTATATTGTACACCTGAAACTAACACAACAGTGTATGTTAACTGTACTGGAATTAAAATAAAATTAAGAGAAAAAAGAAGACTGAGCTACAGATATAATCTTGGAAGTCATCAAAACATAGATGATATTCCTTCCAATCTATAGACTTTGATGAGGTTACCTAGGGAGACCATGTAGAGAAAAAAGATGTGAGGACCCCAAACCCTCAAATCGAACATTTAAAGGCCAAGCAGATGAGGTGAACGAGCAACGGAATTGTGGAACATCAGCTGGGCTCTACAAGCCGTCCAGATCAGATCCCCTGAGCCTGGATTCAGAAAGACAAACGTTCTCTGGAATCACAATTCCAGATCTGACTGGATCTAATGGGATCTGACTGCTTGAATCATTACTCAGTATCCGTGTTTATGCTCTGGAATCATTAAAGCCAAAGGCAGATGGAAGGTCATAATATGCTGTTTTTAAAAAGCCCGCAAATCCTTCTTGAATGGGGCAGAGAGATCCTCGAGACTCCTTCTGGATCTCTGTCTTTTCGTACCGTATCACCATGCAAGGATTACTCAGGCTTCCTCAAATGCTTTAGGAAATAACTATTTGTCTCTGAGCCACCAAAAGGGGATCAGAGGGCCGGGGGAGAGGAAGAGAAAGTCCGGTATACAGCTGTCTCTATTTCTATCTGAATTCATTTTTCAAATTCATGTTTAAATTAGTATGTGGGGTGCCTGAGTGGCTCCGTTATTAAGCGTCTGCCTTCAGCTCAGGTCGTGATCCCAGGGTGCTGGGATCGAGCCCCGCATCAGGTTCCCCGCTCGGTGGAGAGTCTGTTTCTCCCTCCCCCGCCCCCTCCTGCTTGTGTTCCCTCTCTTGCTCTGTCTCTCTCTGTCAAATAAATAAAATTTTAAAAAATTTTAAATTTGTGTTTTTTTTTTCTCTTTTGCAACAAATACATACCTTTATAGTATCTACACTTAACACCGTCAAGATTCTTGTATAGTCCGTGAGCCATATGAAGGTGTGAACTGTTTCTGCTGCGAACACAGTACCTAGCCCAAGACTTCAAGAAAGACTTCAAGAAAGTCCAAATGAACGAATGAAGGAAGGTGTTGAGCTAGTGAAGGATCCAGAAACTCATTTACTTCAGAATTCCGGGGGATCTAAAGCAGAGCACAAACTGACATCATCCATGCATATTAAGTAGGTTGTTAATTTAATGCAATAAGCCCACGTGCTTAACTACCTCAATTACTTTGAGCAACAACAATTTGTTGGTCACTCATTCGCCGTCTAAGACTGTGGCAGGCACCAGGGTCAAGGGCAGGGAAGATTTACAAAGAAGTGGAGGAGTGGTCCCCGGGGGGTTCTCTAGGATACGTACAGATGGAAGAAAACAACACGGGAGTGATCTATGCACCCCCTTTTCCCCTGGCCCCCTGCCAAGCCCCCCACCTGGCCAAGGGCAGACCTAGATTGAGAGGTTCTTGGGTGGTGGAACAAAAGCAGTCAGGGTCATGTCTGTTTGGCCTCTTTGCTGAAGTCTAGATGGGCAAGTCAGTTCAGTGTTGGAAAGCGGCGTTCACCTCCTTCCATAAAAGAAAATGCTTTGACTCAGGGCACACAGAAGTCCCTTCAACGCCAACCTTTCATTTTGTCTTTGTCTTTGGGAACTATGTGGAAGGAACAGAGATTAGAAGCTGGAGTTACAGAGGCCCTAATATACTCATTTCCGGCTCTCAATAATGGCTCTCAGGGCTCTTTCCGGATTCTATTTCAAAAAATGTGACATTTAAAATCACATCAATTGACAATGAAGGCAATTTCACATAAAAATCCACTTTTCCAGCTTTTCTGGAAAAAAATGGGAACATCTGACAATACCAGGAAGCACTAGCGCAGAGGTGGTAAGTGCTACCTTCCCATTCTCTTCAGACCCTCTCAATTGTCCCTTACCTGTCCTACTGGTCTAGCTGTTGACTGACTTTCAGAGCCGCTATCCGGAGCAGGAGTTCAAGTTTACCTACAGTCAAGTGATTTTCATGGAGGTATGTCCATGGACAGTGGGCGGGAGCTTCCTGGGTAGGTCTGTCAGAAGGTCTGAGTGTATTTTGAACCCCAGAGATTGTAAAGATTCTCTTCCCACTTCCTTACCTAAGAATCACCAGATGTTGGGGCACCCGGGTGGCTCAGTGGGTTAAACCTCTGCCTTCAGCTCAGATCATGATCTCTCTCAGGGTCCTGGGATCGAGCCCCACATCGGGCTCTCTGATTAGCAGGGAGCCTGCTTCCCCCCTTCTCTCTCTGCCTGCCTCTGCCTACTTGTGATCTCTATCAAATAAATAAATAAAACCTTAAAAAAAAAAAAAAAAGAATCACTGGATGGTCCGAGCCACGGTGATGAGAGCATTGTGGCAGAAGCTGGTACAGAGATCGTTGATGTAATGGCGAGAGCAGCTAGCATCCTTTGAGGCATAGGTCTGGCACTGCTCTTAACCCCTTGGCATGACCAGCCCCATTTTACAGATGCAAACGGAGGCATAGAGAGATTAATTCATTGCTTTCTCTGAGCCCTGGGCTGGCGGGTGACTGAGCCACATACTCTTGCTGCCCATGAAACAAGGCTGAGAGCTGGGGGTGTGTTCAGTGAAAACCCAGAGTCTCTGAGTGGCGAGGGAGAGGCTGAACCGGGTGTCAGTGAGCAGTAGTTATCTGGAGGGGCAGAGCAGGGCCTGCGGGCTGAATGTTAGTTGACGTGACGGTAATGGCTAGAAAAGCAATCCCAGCAGAACACAGTGTGTTACTTTTAACACACTGTTAACGTCCTCCAGATAAATGCTTAAAGCCAACCAGGCAAGAGGCAGCTCCAGGTTTTATAAACCAACCTCATTTTTCGGTAGAACCACATTTGTGCATTTGTGCCTAGCAGATGGAGATGGGGTCGAAAGTCTGCCTGTGGCCTGTGGAAGTTTAAAAGGCGGGCGGAATGCTCTGGAGACAAAGCTCACCATTCAGCGCCATAACTAATTTTCGTGGATGGCTTATGAAAGTCAGCATCCCTACTTCGCACTCAACAGTCTTCACAAAAAGCACCAGGCGTTCCGATTTCAGGCAGGTTTCCCAAAAGCTCAAAGTTAAGGAATTCATAAAGTGCTAATGGACGTCCAAAGGAAAAATGCCATTCCCCGTATGGCTGATCCCCCCCCCCCCCCCCGCCAATGCACTTAGCAAAGCAGGGGAGCCGGGTGTAGCGCGCGTGACGACAGGAAACTCTCTGGTCTGTTACTTCAGCCTGTTTGGTGACCACTGGGAATTGAAAATGACGGAAAACGAAGACTAGGTTACAAAGGTGATTTCCGGAGGGAAAGAAGAGTGGAAGAAGGAAAAGAACGGTGAGAAATGGAAGAGGGGGACGTATCAATAGCGAAGCGATGCTGTGTGACATTGCTAGGGACAAGCAAGGGGCAGAGAGGCATAGCACGGAAACCTCTGGAATCAGCGGCCTTTTGGATGAGAAACAGGGTTAGGGAGAGTGTGCCTTTGCATTTTTTTCTTTTTCTTAAGATTTTTATTTATTTATTTGACAGAGAGAGAGATCACAAGCAGGCAGAGAGGCAGGAGGAGACAGAGGGGGATGCAGGCTCCCTGCTAAGCTGGCTCGATCCCAGGACCCTGAGATCATGACCTGAGCCAAAGGCAGAGGCTTAACCTACTGAGCCACCCAGGTGCCCCTTTGGTTCAGTTTTTAAAATTAAATGTTGAAGTGGGGTGCCCTGGGTGGTATAGTCAGTTGAGCATCTGACTCTTGGTTTCAGCTCAGGTCATGATCTTGGAGTCATGGGGTCGAGCCCCGTGTCGGGCTCCACACTCAGTGTAGAGTCTGCTTGGGATTCTCTCTCCCTTTCCCTCGGCCCCTCCTGCTCATATTCTCTCTCTCTTTTAAATCTTTTTTTCCCCCAAGATTTTATTTATTTACTTGACAGAGATCACAAGTAGGCAGAGAGGCATTGCGTGGGGGATATCCTGAGATTAGGACCTGAGCCAAAGGCAGAGCTTAACCCACTGAGCCACCACCCAGGCACCCCTTTTTCAAATCTTTTTTAAAAAATTAAATATTGTGGCTCAGTTGGTTGGGCAGCTGCCTTGGGCTCTGGTCATGGTCCTGGGGTCCTGGGATTGAGCCCTGTGTCGGGCTCCTTGCTCGGCGGGAAGCCTCCCTCTCCCTCTCCCTCTGCCTGCTTGTGTGTGCTCTCTCTCTCTCTCTAAAATAAATAAATAAAATTAAAAAAAAATAAATGTTGAGATGACTGCAATTCCTCGTCTGTGTTCTGTAGACAAGTCTGCTATCCTACAAACTGAGCCCAAGTGTAAGTAAAAATACACAAAGGCACACTGATTATTAGTGAAAGGCAAACAAAAAGAACCTCATTGAGACACCAGCTCACATCTGTTAGGATGGCCACTATAAAAAATATAAGTCTTGATGAGGTTGTAGAGAAAGTGGAATCTCGTGGACTTTGGTGGGATGAAAAATGAAGGAACTGCTCCAGGAAACGGTATGGCAGCTTCTTGAATAATTAAACATAGGATTTCCATATGATCCAGTAATTCCACTTCTGGATACATCGCCAGAGGAATCAAAAGGAAGGTTTCAAAGAGATACTTCTATACCCTCGCGCATAACAGCTCTATTCATAACAGCCGAAAGGCAGAAAGCATTCACATGGATGAATGGATAGACAGAATTTGGTAGGTGCAATGGAATATTATTCACCCTTAACAAAGAAGGAAATCTGGACACCTGCTAAAACATGGATGAACTTTGAGGACATAATGCTGTATGAAATAAATCAGACACGAAAAGACAAATGAGGTACCTTGAGTCATCAAATTCAAAGGGATAGAAAGTCAGTTGCCAGTGGCTGGGGAGGGAGAACTCTTGGGGAGGGAGGATTAAATGTATTGTTTAATAAGTATAGAGTTTCAGTTTTGGGAGACGAAGAAAGTTCTAGAGATTGGCTCTGCAACAACATGAGAGATTGTGAAAGATACCAGATGCCATGTTTCCCTGAAGGCCAAGAGTGTAACGATCTACCACAATCACCGAGAGAATAAGGGGAGAAAATGTAGAAAACACAATCCAACAGAAGGTCAAAAATGAGGAGGAAAAAAAGCAAAGACAGATGATGGAAAATAGAATATTAAAATACAATTTGAAACTAAGCCTAACTGTGTCATTAATTAAGATAAAAAGGGGTAAACTCAACTTTCTCTGTAATATTTTATTAAAAAGATAAATTATGCTAAAAATACCTGGATAGTGGAGTTACAGATGTGCCTGATATGCTTTTCTTTTCTTTTCAATGTTTGAGGTATTTCCTAATTTAAAATATATATAAATATATTTTCAAAGGGGTAAAAGGGAAAAGCATACCTCCCAGGAGGAATTACTTTAGAAATCTTAGTAAGAAGTGAGGAGTAGGGGATGCCTGGGTGGCTCAGTCGGTTGGCTCAGGTCATGATCCTAGAGTCCTGGGATCAAGTCCCACAGTGGGCTCTTTGCTCAGCGGGGAACCTGCTTCTCCCTCTGCCTTCTCTGCCTGCTGTTCCCTCTGCTTGTGCTCCCTCTCTCTCTGACAAAAGGTGAGGAGTAGGTCGCACCAAATGATGGCAAGGATATGGAGCAATAGGAACTATCATGCATTGTGGGTGGAAATACAAAATGAAACAACCTCTCTGGGAGACATTACAGTAGTTTCTTAAAAAAATAAAAATTCTCACCACATGACCCAGCAATTGCCCTGCTTAGTATTTGCCCAAATGAGCTGGAAAATCATGCCCACACAAAATCTGCACATGAATATTTATAACAGCTTTATTTATAGTTGACAACACTTGGAAGCTTTCAAGATGTCCACATAGGCGACGGGATACACAAAAGTGATATCCAGACAACAGAATATTGTCCAGCAGTGAAAAGGAATGACCTATCAAGCCATGAAAATCAGGGAGAATTCTTGAATGCACATTGCTAAGTAAGTGAAAGGATCCAACCTAAAACAGCAACGTTGTGTGATTCTTTTTTTTTTTTTTTAAAGATTTTATTTATTTATTTGACAGACAGAGATCACAAGTAGGCAAAGAGGCAGGCAGAGACAGAGGAGGAAGCAGGCTCCCTGCTGAGCAGAGAGCCCAATGTGGGGCTCGATCCCAGGACTCTGAGACCACTACCCAAGCTGAAGGCAGAGGCTTTAACCCACTGAGCCACCCAGGCACCCCATGTTGTGTGATTCTAACTATACAATGTTCTGGAAAAAAACAAAACTATGGAGAAAGCAAAAAGATCAGCAGTTACCAGGGGCTCGAGAACAGGGAGGGACGAGTAGATAGATGTGTTTCAGGCAATATGGCACTAAAATGGTGGGTATGTGTCACCACACATTTGTCAAAACCCACTGAATGAGTAACACAAAGCGTGTTATACCCTGATTTACACAATAATAATGCGTCGATATTGGTTCATCAGAGAAAACCAATGTACCAGCTATTAATCTAATCAAATGAACACTAGCAATTACTCTTAGGGGAACGTGTGGGTAAGAGTGGTGTTGAGGAGATGGATGGGAGCTCCGTACTCTCCACTCCTTTTTTCCGTCAACCCAAAACTGCTCTAAAAAATAAAGCCTATTAATTAAATAAAAGTGAGCAGTAAGAATACTAATTCTGAAACTCTCAAAAATTTACAGAGGCGACTGGGTGGCTCAGTGGCAGTGCCTCTACCTTTGGCTCAGGTCATGATCCCAGGACCCTGGGATCAAGCCCCGCATCGGGCTCTCTGCTCAGCAGGGAGCCTGCTTCCCCCTCTCTCTCTGCCTGCCTCTCTGCCTACTTGTGATCTCTGTCTGTCAAATAAATAAATAAAATCTTGAAAAAAATAAAATAAGGGGGGAAAACTGTCAATAAAAAAAATTTACAGTGACAAAATATTACAAGTGCAATGTTTCTGAAAAACAAACGAGGTCAAAGAAAAGATTTGATGTTTCAAATAAACTAGCTTTCCTCCCAAAGGGGTAAGAGCCTGGTCATTGAAGGCAACCCAGACATCTCTGGAGGGCAGTCTGAGCTCCAGAGCTTTCTGTGTGGTCAGCAAAAGACATTGCACCTGCAGCAGAGCTGGACATCTCCCTCTACCCAAGCCTGTCCTCCTCCCCCGACAGGTTTTGTTCCCAAGGAACTCTCTCCTAAACATCCAGTATACTCGTCCTTCCCTAGCTACATATTCTCAGCTGATACCCTTGAAGGGCATGAGCTCAGGGAGAAAAATTAGGCAATGAAGGTATGCCAATAAGTAGTGGAAAAAAATTGGAGCTGCCGAGTAAAACTTAGACAGTGACTGAGATAAAGTATGCGGGAGGTATGCTGAATTCCAAAATGGATACCACCAAAGAATGAACTAGCAAAATTCTATGCCAGTAGAAAACAGAACATGTATAAAATTTGAAGTGGAAAAAAAATATGCATCTCAAGAATTTTATACCCAGACACATTTTTTCTTCAAGTCTAAAAAGGCAATGGGCAGACATTCTCAAGGTGTCAAAAAAGTACTGCAGTCATGAACACTTTCAAAACATCAGCAATAGCCAATTCCTCCATCAGTTACAATCAGCTGTAATATGCACCAAAAATGAAACTCTCAGGGCACCTGGATAGCTCAGTGGGTTAAAGCCTCTGCCTTCAGCTCAGGTCATGATCCCAGGGTCCTGGGATCGAGCCCCACATCGGGCTCTCTGCTCAGCAGGGAGCCTGCTTCCTCCTCTGTCTCTGCCTGCTTCTTTGCCTACTTGTGATCTCTGTCAAATAAATAAATAAATAAAATCTTTAAAAAATAATAAATCTTTAAAAAAACAAGGAAACTCTCACTGGGGTACCTGAGTGGCTCAATGAGTTAAGTGTCCAGTTGTTTCCACTTGAGCAGTAATCTTATGGGTCATGGGACTGAGACTCACATTAAGGTTCCATGCTCAGCATGGGGTCTGCTTGACCCTCTGCCCCTCCTCCCACCTTCCCTCTCCCTCTCTCCAATAAATAAATAAAACTTTTTAAAAAAGAAGCTTTTAGATTTCTTGGCTCCATTGAGTCACATAAAAATAAAACGAAAACAGACAATTTATATAATTGTTATTACGTGTCAGATTATGAACCTTGGCAAAGTAAAATAAAGTATACATTAGTTAACTTCTTTTTAAGTCACAGGGGTCAAAAGAAGGATGTGTGCTAACTCACTCATGTTTCAAAGAAAGGAGTGAATAAATAAATATCATCTCTAAAATACATAGTTTAAAAAATGATTCCAAATGCATGCATTTTCTTTTCAGGGGTGCCTTTTAGGAAACCAAAGTCCCAGAAATAAAGAAACATTTATTACTTCAATAATTCCTTACTTTCAAATTGAAGTTATCTGTAGTCAGCATTTTTATTTATTTGTTTATTTTAAAGATTTTATTTATTTGACAGACAGAGGTCACAAGTAGGCAGAGAGAGAGGGAGAAGCAGGCTCCCCACAGAGCAAGGAGTCTGATATGAAATTCGATTTCAGGACGCTGGGATCATGACCTGAGCAGAAGGCAGCTGCTCAACCAACTGAGCCATCCAGGCATCCCAGGATGCTTTAAAAAAAAAAAAAAAAAATGTTATTTATTTATTTATTTATTTGAGAGAGAGAGCGCGCGCTGAGGGAGAGGGAAAAGCAGACTCCCTGCTGAGCAGGGAGCCCAAGGCAGGGCTTGATCCCGGGACCCTGAGATCATGACCTGAGTCAAAGGCAACCGCCTAACCAACTGAGCCATGCAGGCGCTTTCTGACGCTGATGTGAACCATAGCATAGAAAGAGAGGGACACAGGTTGTGTTGCATGGGTTGTGTATAGGATGTTTTTGAAGGAGTGCTCTTGGGATCGATACCTGTGGAAGGAAGGTGCAATGTCCTTTACCGACCCCATAGGATTGCCCTCTGGAGCTATCTGGATTGGCTGGGAAGACCAAGTCTCTACCCCTGGATGGGGGCTCCCCTGGGAAGAGGTGGGATGGGTCGTTCAGCTAGGGGCTCTCTACTGCAGTTGTCTGCAGGCCCAGAGGGGCCAGAGACACACCAGCAGGTGGGGCAGTGGATCCCTCACTCACAGGGGCTGTGGGGTCCCAACGGTGTCCACTACAAGAGAGGCTGATGCCTCCGGCAAGAGGATGGGAAAGAGACATCCTTGAGGCAGGAACAGCTGAGATCCAGAGCAACAGTGGGGTCACTCTGTGCTGGGTTTGCTTGCAGCTTCCTTCATTGTGACAAGAGGGAAGAAGAGGGTTGGGGTGGGTGTTAGTGCAGAGGTTTGGCGGAGAGAAGGTGTAGACAGTCCCCTACTAGCATCAGTGTTCTCAAAGAGGTTAGAGAAATGCTGTCTCTTGGCAAAGTGGGCCTCCTGGAGACACTTAGGAGAGTCGCAGATGTCTTTGATGTGACGGCAGAGGGCAAATTCACCTCCGTGGGAAGATTTCCTCCAGCAACTCAGGAGCTCAGGCCAGAAAGGTTGAAGGCAGGATTGGCCTTGGAGGATTTCCACTGCTAGGAGAGTACAGTGGAGGAAGAGAGGGACCAAAGGTGTTTGCAGGAGAAGAGCACAAAGGCAGACAGTGGAACTGGGGCTCAGAAGGATTGTGTAACTTTTTCAAAGTCACACAGCCAGTAAATGGTTGGGAAGCAGATTAGGCAAAGTAATGCACCTCTGATGTATGGTATTCAGGGACCTGGCAGGAAAGATGACACACCCCAGCTGGGTAATTTGAGGGGAGTGTAATAATTTGAGGAAGAGAGAACACGCAGGAAGAGCACTGTGCCTGGGCCCCCAAGTAGGTGACGGGAACAGCCATGCCAGGACCCGGCGACAGCATGGCTGCGTGGAGAGGGCCTCCCTGTCACGTCCAGGGAGGGAAGCAGACAGCCTCTGATGGCCCAGCCAAGAGGGAGCACGGGCATGAGGACCCCTGCCTCAGTTTCCCCACCATTCCCTGCCCCAGTGTTCCCTCGAGGACAAGGAAACCTCCAGGCTCGGAGCAAGGTGCGTTGAGGAATCAGTGCACAACCTCGACTTCTCCGGACACAGGTCACCGAACCAGTCAGGGCATCCAACTTCTTTTCGCTGTAGGATAAGAGCAATCACCGTCTGTGATTTGCACAGAGCAAATTGACCCGCCATATATCAATCACCCCAGCGTCCTCGGGTGGGTCCCACCGAGTCTGGGCCAATACGCGCTCCAGTAGGCGCAGTGGGAGCGCAGCGCTGGGAAGGGCTTCCTACCTCTGGAGAAGCCCTCCAGCCACTCTTACTGGAAATTTCGAACCCCTCCTCCGCCTGGCCAAGCGGCTGCCACGGGGCTGGGCAAGTGCCCGCCTCTGGCAAATAGCTCCCCGCGCGCAGATCGGCGCCCTCCACCCCGGGAGGAGATGGGGGTGCCGCGGCCGCCTAGACACCTGGAGACCGGGGAAGCCACGGAAGCTCCGGGGGGCACCAGGGGGCGCCGCAGCAGCCCAAGCGGAGGGGAAAATCTCCTTCCCCGAGGGCAGGGGTGACAGGCCGGCCGCAGCAGCCGGAGATCTTCTCCTCCCGCCACTCGGCGACTGTCAGAGCGCCCCCTGGCGGGCGGGCATCGGAGGCGCGGCCGCGACCGGGCGGAGGAGGAGGAAGCGGGGGGCTTGCAGCTGCAAACCCGCGGGAGGCCACCTCGCTGCGGTGCGAGGGTGAGATGGCGGGGGCGCCGAGGAGGGGGAGGAAGGTCCGAGTTCCGGTGTCGGCCCCGCAGGGAGCAGAGGTGGGGCACGGATCCGGGAGGCTGTGGGTCACGAGGAGGAGTTGGCAGGGGGGCTCGAGCAGCTGCGGAGGCCTCCCTTCCCGAGGCCAGGAGCAGAGAAACTTCAGGCGGAAGGTACCGCGGCGATATGTTGGCTCAAGTCCCCTCTTTTACAGACGGGGAATTTTAGGGCCCGGGAATGACCCTCCTGGGTCACCTGGCGGGCCGTTGGCAGCAGGACCTTGGGAAAGAGGACAAGGGACTGCCCCCCAATCCCCCGTCCTTCTGCGGCGGGGTTAGAACCCTCAGAGGCCCCAGGTGAGCCCCCCCCCAATTAGGTAATCCCAAAGAAACCAACCAAAATAAAACATGAACCTTACTAGGGTGCTCAAATTGAAGTTGTTCCTTTCCAGGTTTTCCGAAGGCAAATATTTGCATAATTTGACCAAGGGTAAACCTTTTTCCAGTTGTGAGCGGCGGCCTTTGCTGCTGGCCTGGATCGGGCGTGGAGGACCCCCAGCACTGCTGAACAGTATTTAAGGACAGGAGCTCAAACTGGGATCACGGTCAGCTTTGCCACCAACTCTGAGCAAGGGTGAGACTCGGGTTCCGCATCTGCAGAATGGGAGCATGGAAAAGCTAGCGTTGACCCAGGGCAGAGCCTCTGGCGGCAGCCAGGCGTGGGGGGTTTGGGGCGCATTCCGAGCCCAGTGGACCAACCAGCCAAGTGGACGAAAGGGTCAAAGTGGCGGGTCACAGCCCAAGCGCTGCTCAAGCCGCGGATGACCCGCCGACCTCAGGCTGCTGTGGGCACTGAGAATTCCCGCTTTGTTCTGGTGGGGATTGAATGCGCGCCGGGTGGACGCGGGCGGCCACTTGGCTCTGGGGTGCTCAGCTCTGCGGAACACTCCGGGCAATTTCCGATGCCCACGTTTTTGCTTCCACTCCCTCCTTTCACCGCCGGAAAAGAGCCCTAAATATATCCGGCGGCTTGGATTTGTAATCCTTTACTTTTCTTTTACACTGGGCTTCTCTAGCCCACAGGACAGAGACCATTTTTATTAGGAGTATCAAAATCCTTAAAAAACAACAACAACAAAAAAAACCAAACAAACCAAAAATTCACACAAAACTATGATTCCCACCCAATCAGGCCTGAAGTTTGCCACATCGGGGAGCTACAACCCGGCCAAACACAAATCATAAACCCCTCTTACCCCCTCCCCTAAATCTTCAAAAATCTTCATAGCCCCCTCAACAATAGGAACTCATTAAAGACACACTCTTTGGAGACACTATTTCCTTCTTTCATTTCCAAAATAAAAGGTCGGGCTAGTGCTCAGAAACGCATTCTCGTGTTTTCGAAGTTTAAATAAGTTAATAATTAACTAATGAAATGTAAAATTGCGGGCGAATAAGTCACTTCTGCATAACAAATACAACATCCCAGCGGCGGGGGTGAAGAAAAGCTGTAAAGAAATCCCCCCTGTGAACAGAGAAGACGCAGGAGAACCCTCTACCTAGATTATTGCCCCCTCAGCAGTTTTGTAGGAAAATGTCCTGGGCGCAAAGTAGTTGCAAAGGGGTGGCGCGGGGCATAGCCGGGGCGCGTCGGCCCCAGGGTGGCCTCTGGGTTGTCTGAACCCTCTCGGGTCTTCGCCGTCTCCCACTGGCACTTTTTCGAAGCAGAGGTGCGCACTATAAGGGCAGGCTGGCTTTTTCAGTGTGCTCCAGACAGAGGGGAATTGGCCTTGGGGTAGGGCTGCGGGGACTCGGGACACTTGGGGACATTTACTGAGAAGCGAAGGCTAATCTCGGACAGCGGGCAGGAGGGCAAGGGCTCAGGTCGGTTCGTGCACGGTTGCGCCGACAGGGAAATGCAGCGTGGGCGGCGGCTCTCGGTGAGTCACCCCAGGGGGCGACACTCAGCCGCGGGGGCTCCGCTGGGGTCGGAATCGGAAGGAACATTCTATCCCGGAAAGGCGCGAAGCCGAGCGTTGGAGGCCCCCCTGGCCCCGCCGGAGCGGGGTTGCGGGCGCTGAAAACTTTCTGAGCGCTCCCGGAATGAACTTGAGCATCCCGAGCTTCTGAACCGCGAAGGCCGGGGCAACATTGCGGCGGCAAGAGGTACCACTCGCCGGCGCTTCCGCCGGGAGGGTTTACAGCTCGGCGGAAGCTTGGCTCCCCCGCCACGAAGGTCCCTTTGCAGAAACCTGGGGAGAGCAACTAACACTGGATTTTGACTTAAATAAGTGCAACTCAGCGATCAGTCGGCTGCAAGTTGACTTTGACTTTAAAAGAAAAATCGGTGGGAAACACCTGATCATTAGTGTAACAGGTCAGCAAACCTAACTGGCTCCTGGATGAAGGCGAATGCAGTGTTGGCTTTAATATGTATTCAGGGAAAGGGGAGGCGAGAACATGGTCTTAAGCCTGACTTCCCCAACAAACATATCCCGACAGAACTTGCTACACGTGACTTTCACACTCCCTTTCCACCACAAGCTTCCTACCAGACTGTCTCTCACTTAATTTCTTCCTTCGCTCCTCCGACCTTTCCCGGCGGTTTGGGAAGGCAGGGAAAATTTTTCCCCAGGACAGTTTACACCGGTCTCGGTTAATCCGCAGCCCGAAAGAGATCAACCCCTGACAAAGAAGAAAGAAAAACTTAAAAAAAAAAAATGTTGAAAGCCATTTATAGACTTTCCACTTAAACTTCCAAAACCCGTGCCTGTCCCGGAAGCCCCCGCCCCTCCGAGTCCCTGGTGTGGGATGGTCGAGTCTGGGGGCTGCAGGCGTCTCTGGCCTTGACTCTCGCTCTTCCAACCCCCTTCCTTCCCAGTGCACAAGACACACACACACACACATCACAAGCCCTCCAGCGAAACATCTGGATCTGGGCTCGAGTCCCCGACACAAGGGCAACTACACGCCAAGACTGGCTCCTGGGGAGCGAGCGCAGAAATGCGCGCGGGAGCGCGAGCGCACCACAGTACCACCCCGCGGGATCAGAGCTCTCCCAGCGCTCTGTCAATCCAGCATCCTTCCGACCATCTGCTCCTGTCACCAGCCCCTGGCTCCGCCCCCACCGAGTCCGCCCCGTAGCCCGCAGCCAATAGCAACCTCCGACCTCTCTCCACCGCTCCAAACCCTTTCCACACCCCCACGTTCCGGGAGCCGGTTGGCTGCTGCACGCTCAGCGGAGCGCCCGTAGTCGCAGGGCGTTCCGGGTTTCTGATAGGCGGAGCGGCCCGTCACTCTGGAAGGCCGGGCCCGCCCACCCCACCTCGGTCTCTGGCTCTCTTCCTGCGCAGTTCTTCGCAGCCTCCGCGGGGAAGTGCCGGGGCTGCTCCCTGGGCTCAGTGGGCAGGCCGGCGAGAAGGCAGCCCCGGCGAGCGGCCGCGCCGCGTACGCGGTCCGGAGTGAGCAGGGAGCGGGGGTTCGGCGTTCTCTTGCTAGAGCAGGAGCAGCCCCTCCGCCAGCAGTTGCCGCCACCCCGACTTTCGTCCAGTTGAGGCTCCTCTCGGGCAACATGTCAAAAGCCGCCACCGCTACAGCTGCCGCCGCCACCTGGGGAAGAGTAGCAGCAGCGGCGGCGGCGGCGGCAGCGGGCGCGCGGGGGCAATAAACCGAACCCCGCGGGCGTCCTGCGGGCCAGGGAACCCTCTCCGCGCTCACAGCTCCGGCGGGCCCCGCGCCATGTGCTGAGCCATGTCCCTCGCCGCGCCCCCGGGCTGCGCATGGGGCAGCGCCTGAGCGGCGGCCGATCCTGCCTCGATGTCCCCGGCCGGCTCCTGCCGCAGCCGCCGCCGTCCCCGCCACCGGTGAGGAGGAAGCTCGCGCTGCTCTTCGCCATGCTCTGCATCTGGCTCTACATGTTTCTGTACTCGTGCGCCGGCTCCTGCGCCGCCGCGCCGGGGCTGCTGCTGCTGGGCTCGGGGTCCCGCGCCGCCCACGCCCCGCCAGCCCTGACCCCAGGTCCCGATGGGATTGCCCCCAGGCTGCCGTTCCAGGCGGCGCCGGCCACCCCTCCGGCCGCGGGTAAGGAGCCGGCCGAGGGCGCCGCGAGCCAGGAGGAGCAGAGTCCCGAGACGCCAGACTCCCCCAGCTCCATCTCCAGCTTCTTTAGTGGATCCGGGAGCAAGCAGCTGCCGCAGGCCATCATCATCGGCGTGAAGAAGGGCGGCACGCGGGCTCTGCTCGAGTTCCTGCGCGTGCACCCCGATGTGCGCGCCGTGGGCGCCGAGCCCCACTTCTTCGACCGCAGCTACGACAAGGGCCTCGCCTGGTACCGGTGAGTTTCCCTACCGCGGCCGGGGCTAAGGGACGGGGCGGCAGAAGAGGGAAACGTGGCATGTGCTTGGGGAAGTGACAGGGGTACAGCCGCCGACCACCGGGCGCGGGGAGGGGCAGACAGGAATAACGCACGGCGCCCGGAATCCCGCCCCATCGTGGTACGGGGTGCGCGCGGCTCGGCTCTCTCCACAACGCGTAGAAACTTCTCGAGGAGCTCCGGCGGCCCCGTGACCCACGGTGCCCTTAAAATTAGTCAAAGAAGGGGGCTAGCCACTGGGATGGCGCTCAGGGAAGCGCGCAGCCCTCTCACTGTAGCCGTTTCGCAAACGAATCGATCCAGTGTGGCTCGTATTTAGTGTTTGCTCTCGGAGCCCCGGGACGTTCTGCGCCCAGTCGGTCACGGTCTCCACCCTAGACCAACTTCTGCAGCAGCTTCTGCTCCCCAGATGGGGATGGGGGTGGGAGAGACAGCGTCCGTAAACTTTTTTCCTACAGTCCTCCTCCTTGCTGGAACCCGAAGAGGGTCAGACCCGCCTGGCTGGCGGGCAGCTTGGGCTCGGGAGGGTGAGCTGGGCGGGTGGCCCTGCGCCGCCGCCTCCTGGCCCACGGGCGGACGGACTGACGGGCCGGCGGTGCGGAGCGTGGAGCGGTGCTGGTCCCTGTCGGGCAAAGGCGCGCACTGCAGCCGGCGGGAGCGGCGCGCAGCTTTGAAGGCTGCAGGGCGCCTCGGGCTCTGCTCGCTGGTTTCCTCCTCCTGGGCCTGGGTGCCAGGAGAGCGCGGTTAGGGACCCGTTGTCCGCGGGCCCTGTACACGTCGGGGCCCCAGGAATGTAAGGGGCTCACTGGTTGGGAAATGTGCATTGCTCCGGGATCGGGGCTTCCGGGAGCTCGGTTTTCGGGTGGGGTTCTAAAAGGACCACGGCCCTCAGGGTCATTCATAATCACGACCTTTGCCCAACGCTTTCCAAAGCTACCGACCTTTGGGGTGGGCTTCTGGGTTGAACGAGCTTCCGGTGGGGCCCGCATGGGCAAGGGGGTCCACACTCCGGCCTTCGGAAACTTGGTCGCCTCCCAGGGGCCCCGGCCAACGGCCCTCACCCGTTCTCTCTGGCCATCAACCCCAACCCTCCCAAGTAGGACTCCCATCAAGTCCCCCGGCAGGCACCTTCCAGGCCTGAGCTGCTCGGGACTTCGGGAAACAAAAGAGAAAAGTCGAACCGAACCCCATTCCCTGCTCCCATCCCCCCTTCTAGGCCCCAGGAGAGATAAAAGGGGGCTGACCCAGTGGATTAAAATCGTTCTCTTCCCAGCCTCGCCCTCTCCTTGCTTTTTTGTCCTTAATGTTTTTATTATTGTCAGGAGTTGCCTATGTCTCGAGGTTTAGCCAGCCGTGACAGTCACGCTACCCACCGTTCCCGGGCCGTGGACACTGGCTGTTTAAGAATGGGGGCTCCGGAGTCCCGACGTCTGGATTTGCGTCCCGGCTCTGGCGGCTTGCTGGTGGCGCGGAGCCTCAGTGCTCCTGTCCGTGCGGTGGGGATCCTGTGGTTCCCCCCCCCCCCCCCCCGGCCCCGCGGCGGGGAGGAGTGCGCTCGGGTGCCTGGCTGGCACGTGGGGGCCTCTCCGATTGTTATCGGGGCCACGGAGGGCATTGTTACTATTTCTTCTCCCACCTCTTCCACGGGGATGTGGGTCCTGGGGTCCGGGGTTGCAGGCTATAAGGCGCGCCCTTCTAGGGGGAAATCCACCAGGGGCCAGAGGTAGCCTGGGCTGTTCGTAGATGAGAAAACTAGGGGCCGGGTTGGGAGGAACTGGCGGGGGAGAGCGCTGGATCCGTCAAGTCAGGCGGTCGTAGAAGCACCTGGGGCAGGCTATGGAAATCCCCACAGGAAGATTCACGACGGCTCTTAGGCGGCCGCGCTCCACCTGCTACGTTCCTGTTGATTGACTCAAAACTGCTAAAGAAAGAAAGAAGCCGCCCTGGAAAGCCTCGCCGCGCGCCTGCGGCGGGGAGCGCAGCCGCGGAGCTTCGGGCGGGACCCGGCGCCCGCGGGCCGCCCTAAGAGCGGCTGCGACCCGCGGCTGCACTTCGGGGAGGCGGGACCTAGACTAGGTCTGACCTAGTCATCCCCACCCCCCCACCCAGGCGGAGGGGCCGTACCGAAGGGGCGAGGAGGCCTAAGGCCGGCGGTGCTCACCCCGCGGACCCGGTGACGGGCGGGGCAAACCGGACACCCAGCAGCTCGCCCCACGCGCCGCGATCCCGGGCTACTCCAACGGCGCCCGGCGGGACCACAGGCTTAGCGGATGTTTTTCAGGGAGAGGGAAAAATGTCTTCCAAAATGCCATCTGCTTCCTTAATTTTTTACTTGATTTAGAATATTCTGGATGTCTGGGCCAACGTGTGGACTCAATTATTTTGAAGACAGCCGTTTTAACTTTGAGCAGACCCCACCGGGAAGGGATACGCCTGTCCCAGAACGCTTTTCCGAAAATCCTGTGCCCTGGAGAGCAGCGCTCGCCCTGGCTGGAGCTCTCTGGGCTCAGCCCAAGCCCTGCTGCTCGCGGGGAGGTGTGCGCTCCATTGTAGCTCCCGCTGCGTCCGCACAGTCAGGCCGCAGACTGGAGCAGAGTATAAATAATAATTAACCCGCGAGCGTTGCAGTTCGGAAACGTGGTTAAAACAAGTCCTCAGAACCAGAGCAGAGGAGAGAGGGGAGACATTTTGGAGGCATTTAGACATTCTGGGGGCATTAAGAAACTACGGGCACGGATGGCTGAATCCGATAGGTAGGCTGACAGTCTGCAGGAGAAAAGGGCTTGGCTGTGTCTGAGCAAGTCGTTAAGGGGTTTAATCCGTGGGTACACGGTCCTGCTAAGTGGTTTCACCCTTAAATCCAGGGCCTGGTTATATTTGCATCAAGTCTTAGAGCTTGTTCGTAGCTCTTTCCACTTGGCATCAGGAGACACAATCGGCCAGAACAGAGGGGGATACGGTGGGATCAGAGCCTGCCGGGGTGGAGACAGGGAGCTGACCTTGCCACCCGCCAGGAATCACACGCTTTTCCGCTGCCTTACCTGCTACAAAAATATGACGTGCTAATAGATGTGGTTCATCTGCCCCGGACCCGACTTTGTTTTAGTCTGGGATTGTTTTAGTCTGGGATTAAGACGCGTGTGGGTTTTGTTTTTTGTTGTTATTGTTTGTTTTTTTCCCAGTTTATTATCCGGCTCGCTTTTTCTTTCTCTGATCAGGCCTCCCAAACTTAACAGGTGTTTAAAGGCCCCCACGGAGTAGCCCTTCCCTTCTGTGTCATGGTTGTGAAGGTGTTGGAAAAACAGGGAGCACTGGTTCAGGAGACCCTCACTAGGCCAAGCCTGGAGAAAGCACCCACCCCCTACATTTAGGCTCTGAATATGGGTTTAACCCTTGAATTTAAAATGAAATATGTACGTACTTTAATTGGTTTCTCTTGATTTGGCTTAAGTGTGGTAGATTTTCATGAATTTTAATGACACCAGTTTGGGAATTAAGTTAGCTAAATATTGTGTTTTTTTGTTTGTTTGTTTGTTTGTTTTTTAAATATAAAGAAATGTGCCTTAGGACAGTGGCAGAACTCCTTCCCCCACCTTGACTCTTCTTTCCATTTTTGGCTGTACAAAATAAGCTGACACTTCAGTGCTGTGGCCACATTAAAAAAAAAGTGTAGTGTGTGGGTGGTTTAATGATGTTGATAGCTAACACTTACTGAATGTTTTCCCTATGTGCCAGGCACTGTTTCAAGTTTTACAGGATTAGCAAATTTAATCCTCATTATAGTCCTGTGAAGTAGGTACTTTTACAGGCAAAGAAACACAGGCACAGAGAGGTTAAGCAACTGGCCCAAGGACTCTCAGCCTGAAAGTGACAAGGCTGATATATAGTTAGCCAGGTTGTCCTGGTCCAGGGGTCATGCTGCGCTGTGCTGTCTCGCTTAAAGTGACCCAAGCATGATGTTGGTCACATCTGAGGAGCTGAAAATGGGGTTTGGTTTGAAAGAGTTAGCATTTTCTGTTTGTACCTCCCTGTGACCTTGGTCTGGATTGATCATTTTGTCAATTTTAAGAGTACCCGGTCCAGAAGAGGCCAGCTACTCCATCCAAAAGTGACTGATAACTAGAGTAAGGGTAATGACATCACTACAGAAGTTTAATTTCTCTGCTGCATAGGACAGTTGGAGTCAATGGAGTCATTAAAATGACAAAAATATCACTCAAATAAAAAGGCAGAGAAAACATAGGGAGTGTCCCTACTGAGATCCGATTTATTCTTTTCCATTTGCCTTTTTTAAGACTGGGGAGGTATGTGGAGAGGACATAGAGTTAACTAAGATGTTACAGAACTTCTTGGATGAATTTATTCATCAAAAAAAAAAAAAAATACAGTGCCCCAAATCAACACTGAAAACGTGTACTCATTAACCAGAAGATAGTTGTAACTAACACTTGGAGCAGATTTCTTTAGAAGTAGAATCTAAAACCCAGTCATGGAAGAAATCTCTCTTGAAAGCCAATAGCTGGAAATAGTATCTTGCATTTTCAATTTAACAAATGCTGAGAAAACTAATGTCTCCCGTGTTTTCCCTCTGCTGAGAAAACTAATGTCTCCCGTGTTTTCCCTCTGCTGGTTCTGAAAACCTGGTGGCAAGGACTGCTTCTGTCTTCACCGAGGGAAATTTAAGATCCAATCTGATTGGAGATAATCCTTTTTGAAGTAATTTGCACTTTCTCAGTGCTGGAGTTTAAACCAAATAGGCAACTCACTTCAGTCTGTTGGGTGAAGATAAAAAAATCTGCATTTATATGCAACAATTTGAAATACAAACCATCATGTTACAAAGCTGTCAAGATTTATTAGCAAGACAGTGTAGCATGTGTTGAACTCTGGTTTTAATTAGGCACCTAAATTAGACCATAAAATGGTTGATTAATCTTTTACAAGTTGAGGGGAAAATATAACATAAATTAACCTAATCATAAGCGTTTTCCCAGATGTTCTGAGTTAATAAAATAGTCAATATCTAATAGAAACCTATTTGTTTTAGATAAATAAAATGCTTAAATATATGAAATAAATTACCCTTAGCTTTCAAGTGATACAACATTAATGAACAGGTCTCTAAAAAAATTAGTCCATGTCTTAAAAAATATTTGTTGACGTAAGATACTAGAATTAGGAATTAAATGTTGACTAAACTAGATTTTCGCCGTTTTAAAGGAGCTAAAAGCTTACAATTTAATATAGACTAATAATTATAAAGACATTATTCTAGCTAAAGTTGTACTGTTTGCGGCTTTTTAAAGTGCTCTGTCACAGCCATTTCTCTAGTTTGTTTTGTTTTCGTTTGAAGAAAAGCTTTTTGAGATCTAGAAAAATCAGTATGTCACAAAACTTCATTCCAAGTACGTATGCTGGTTTAACCTTTTTGTTAAAACATGTTGTATAGGCTCTAAGGTTTTCTGATTGCAGAAATCGACCCTTTTAATTACTTACATTATTTAGAATTAAAAGCGTACCAGGGATTTAAAACAACAACAACAACAACACAACCCCACCAGCCAGCTAGTGTTATAAATCAGGGTACTGGCATTTATTTCGAGCTCAGAACTGAACTACGTGACCAAGATTGCTTGCTGACTGCTCTCTCTGTCAGGAGTTTCTCAATACTTTATGTCCTCAGTCTATGAACATGGAAATTAAGTTGATTGACAGAAACACAAAATGTCTACTCCAAAGGCAGAACATAATGAGCATTTCTTTTGCTGTGAATAGAGTTAGTTTCCAAATAGGGCGCTACCTCTCTCATTTAACAGTGGGTGATTTCAGACACTAAGGGAAATTTCAGTCCTAGGCTGTTGGGATAGTCAGGAATCCCAGCAAAATGAATTTCCCAAGTATGTGGCATATTTTCAAGGGTAATGAATACAATATGCTGCCTACCTCAAATGAAAACATTTACCATGACCGAAAAGAAATGAGATACTGATATCTTTGAAAGCTACTTGTAAGTAGAGCATGAAGCTTTTTCAAATACTTAAAACATTACCTTGTTAGAAATCCCCTATTGCTCTCAAACTACCAAACTAAAACTAACACCAAATAAAACTTCCGATAGCGTAGATCGGTATTTTTTCTCCCCTGAATTTAGACTTGGGAGCAAGGACCAGGCTGGTTACATGATAATAAATAATTTTCATTGCGGCCAAGAGGCATGTGTGAAGATACTGCTAATGCCAATAAAATCCCCCATTAATTTTCTTTTCGCATAGGTAGGTTATTAATTTCCTTCATATTTGTATCTTAAATTCCTTAAATAGGTATTTTTGTGACTTGAAACATACTAAAAATAGCGTAAGTTATTGAGTCATTCAAAAAATGTTACCTCATTGCATCATGGGTGAAACGTGTCAATAGCAACTCTGTGGTCCACAGACTTTGCTCGCCTCCCCAAAAGAGCTGCTTTTAAAAACTGGGACTGTGGATCTGGTTAGCGAGGGACTACCAGAGAGGAATTTGTTTCCCACTCCCATTGGTAAAAGTACGTATATAACAACAAAAAAGTGTGTATGTACATACATATGTTCACTGTGACTTTAAGTTGATACATTTGTTCTGGAACAGATAAGCTCTCGGGATAAAATACTTCTCTTCTAAATATAGCAAATATGTTAAAAGAAGACTCTGCTTTAACTTCCAGTCGGTTGTATTTCAGCCCACGCTAGGCTGTTTCTTGACAAAGGGATCAGTGCTTTTAAACACTTTTGACTAGAGTGTGAATGATTCCGTGTGCATTCATCAAGCCACTGGGGGGCTTAGGATTCAGAATCCCCCCCCCCCCCCCGCCTCCCCCAAATCTCTGTCCCACGGTCCTCCGTATGGTTACACTTGCTCAGCAGCCTGTACAATGCTGAAAGATGGTTCTGGGCAGCGTGAAGCTTGGGGCAACAAATGGGAGAATGGGGGGAAAAAAGGGGGCAGACAAGTGAGAAGCAGCAGATTTCCAAAGCACGCCCTTGACTGAATAGCTGAGGGGCAGGAGGGAAGGGTCTGGTGGTGACAGAAGCGTCCAACATGTCCCCACACAGGCCCCCGGCGCGGCCACGTGTCCGTCCCCTTCGGGGAGCCGGAGGAGCGCTCGCCTGGACCTGGCGCCCCGGAAGGTGGCCGAGCGCGCGGCCCGTGGCCGAGAAAATGGCTCCGCGGCTGGGATCAGTCAGCACGGTCCCTTGCGTCGCGTGGGATCACTACATCTGGTCCAGGAGCGCTGAGCCCCGGAGACAGATGGCGGGGCTTCCCGGGGCGGGGGCGGGGCCGGCGGCCGGGCGGGGGCTGCCCCTCTGCCCCCGGGTAGCCGCCTGAAGCCACGTGACCAGCCCGAGCGCCCGGCTCCGGCCTCACCTGTTGGCAAGTCCGGCCTGGCTAGGCGGCCTGCGCCCGCAGGGGGCGGTGCGGGGGGCCGGCCCCGCGATGATTGGTCAGAGCGGTTTCCAGGAGACCAATGGCGTTCCGCCCGCGCGACGGCCCCGCCCAGGAGGGGCTAGCGGAGCCGGGGCGGGCAGGCTCTCCCCTCAGCCCCGCAACCCTCGGGCGGAGTTAGGCTGCTGCTGCTGCCTGGAGCGGCGCTGGCTGATGGGTTTACTCTCCTCCTTCCTTTCTCTTCTCTGAAACCTGCACAATTGCCCCCTGCCTTCTGCGGGGGAGGTGTGTCTGCTCGAAATGCTTGCCTCCGCCGCATCGAGTTTGGGGACAGGGTCGGCCTCGCTCTCCCTGAGTCCCTGGCTGTTGGGGTGCGGGCGGGAATGAATGAGTTCTTGGGAGTCCGACAAGGAAACCCTCTTAACGGGTGTGGAGGGAGAGGGACGTGGCTCGCGAGGAGAATCCGTAGAGTCCGTTTCCAGCAAGCACGTGTTTTCTCTTTCATTCTTCCCCGCGCCTCACCCTTTTCTCTCTGGGGGGAGGCCCGCAGCTCCTGGGTTCACCGCCTCTGGGACGCCTGCCTGGGATGCCAGTCAGCGGATTCAGTGGACACCCCAACTAGCTTTAGTTGCAGGAATGAGGCCCGTTAAGTGTCAGGATGGAAGACAAAAAGTGGAAACGGCCTCGGGTGGGGAGGAGAGGAAGGAAAAGGAAACGACAGAACAGATGACTCCCAGACCCCTTTCTGATTCCTGGACTGAGACCAGGTGGCTCGCCACCCCCACTCCCACCTCCCCCAACACTTTCGCCGCCGCTCCCCACGTGCCCCTTGAGGCCTCACACTCCCAGGCTGCCCTCCTTCCAGCAGCACCCCCCACCTCGTCCCCTCAGTCCAGCAGCTGCCCCCTACCCACAGGGGGTTGGAATGGCTCCTCTTGGGCAGCCCCAGAGCGCCCTTCTGCTCCCCTATCCTGCAGGTGGGCACTTACAAGCCTTCTTTAGTGCAGTGACAGATGAAATGACAGCCGTTTTACATTGTGCACTGGGATGTCTGTTATGGGTGTGGATGAGACACCTTTGGGGTGGGGGGTTTGCAAAGGTCCAGGTGATGACCTGTATTAAAAAGGCTAGAAAGTCACATAGGACAGTGCTCTTGGCTGCAGGAAAGCTGGAAGAAATGCAGGATTTGGGTCTTCTGTCCGTTCAACTAATCTCCCTGGGGAGAAGACACACTAAGACAATTAGAGAACAGTCTTGCAGCCCCAGACCACTCCTGGTGCCTTCCCCTAGCTGAAAGGCCTCTCCCTCCCCCTGCTTGCTTTCTAAGGTTGGAAGCTAGTCCTGGCTCAGCTCAGCCATTCCTCTGGCTGTGCTGTTCCTGGGGTCCCTGGTGCCCTCCAGGCTGATTGTTACAGAGTCTCCAGACACTTAGCATATGCTTGGGCTGCCAGTTAAGGCAGATTCACAAAGAAGTAAACATCCTGTTCCCAGCCTGAGCTTTTATCAAAGCCCCAAGTGGGTGCGTGGGTGTGTGGGGGAGGGGTGGGCACAGAGAGTACGTTTCAGGAGCTGATCACTACTTTGTTACTGACTTGAAACACTCAGAGGGAGCAAGTGAAGGGTGACCATTTTAAGTCTTTTTCTGCAGTCAGTGAATAATGAATATGCTCTTACAAATCATGCTGACCTGTTTTCTTCACTCACCTAACAAGGATTTACTGAGCACTTACTTTTAAGAAAAATACAGAGACTTTATATTTTAAAAAGTTTTAGGATCACAGCAAAATGGAGCAGAAAGAGAGTTCCAGTTCGCCATGTCCTCCCACATGCCCAGTTTCCCCCACCACGACCAGAACGGTCAATTTGTTACCCCTGATGAGCCCATGTGACCCAGCATCCTTCTCCAAAGTCCGTAGCTTACACAGGGACTTAAACAGTTTGCAACATTGCTTTTGATGTTGCACGTTTTGAGTTTTGACAAAGGTAGAATGACCTGCATCTGTCTTTGTAATGTCCTACGGAATAATGCCACTGCCCTAAAAAAATACCCTGCTTGAGCACTTTTTTTTTTTTAAATCAGGTGCTATGCTGGGCAGCAGCTGAAGTACTCAGGAAGTACAAGAGACACAAACTTGGCCTCCAGAGGCCTGTGTTAGTCCGTGAACTTAAAAAAAATAAATAAATCCACAGGCTCAAAGACTTTGCAGAGCAATTGAAGCACCAATTTGGAAAAAAAAAAAAAAATCTCAAGTCCAATTCTAAAAACCCTTTGAAGGAAGGAAGATATCACAGGAAGCCTGTGATAAAATAGTGCAAATTAAGAAATGTGATTTTTGTATTTTATGTTCCAGGAGCTCTCTGAAGAGAGCTAAGGAGATAAGGAGAGGGAATGTCAGTTACTATGTGATGCAATAGGAAAAAAAAAAGAATCTCAGCCTTAGTGAGTGAGAGCCTGTTGTGTGCTGGGAGTGATGCTTCCTGTGTGATTTCCCCCACATTGTGGAGGAGGAAAGGGAAGCTTTCAGAGATTGCCTAAGGTCATACAGCTGGATCTGTAGGTGGCTCAGCCCCTTGAACCCATAGCCTCCCAGGGGCCCTGCAAAGGCCACATCTTGGAGCTCCCATGCAAGGCTGAAATCCGACCTGGTGTTCCTTCTGGACCAGGGCAAGCCGTCTCTCATTATTTCTTCCCCCTGCCCCAAGCCTCAGACTTCTTCACATAAAGCTGTGCCCAGGGTTATGTTTTCCTTCTCTCTCTGTCCCCATGCCTACTTTTCCCTTCTGCCCACAGCCACTGCTCAGCCTCGGCTCAGCTGGAAGGACATCTGTGTTGATGGGTGACACTCTGTAGGTTTCTCACGGGTGTACCCAGCATTCCTTTTCACCCCCTTCCCAGCCCCCCAGACCACAGTTCGGACTCCAGAGGTGAGATCTGTGTGTTAGAAGCTGCTTTTTGGACCCCAGCCTCCTTCCGTTTCTTCATTTACCAACCTGTTCTCCTTCACCTGTTCCTCAAAGCTGCCCACAGCCCTCCCACCCCCCACCACGCTGCCCCCATTCTGTCCCCAAAACTCTCCCTCCCTCTGGACTTCTGCTTCCCCTCTGCATTCTCTGACATCCTAACCTTCATTGTCCCGGTCAGTGGAGACATCCTGCTTTGTCCTGTCTCCAGCAGCCATGCAGGAGAAGGTCTCCCCATAGAGCAGACTTGGCCCACGCTGAGTTTATGCCCTTGTCCAAGAACTTGGCTCCTAACCTGCAGCTCGTTAGCTGTTGGGGTCACCTCCGCTTACCTATGCCAAGACCCACTGTGCCCACGGGAACTCTGGACGGCATCTTCCTTCAAGCACCCATTCACAGAACTCCATCCACACAGGTGGAAACTCCAGAGAGATGGTGGGACCTGTAGGATTACCCTTTGCTTCAGTATTCCTTCTCAACCTGGCCTGATTTTGTACTTCAAGACTTCCGCACTTGTGAGAACTGGTGCGTTCTTTCTTTCGTGCGTTCTTTGAAGAAGATCCCGGGCACCATATTATTTTTTTTTTATAAATCTGGCTTTTTCATCGCTGTTGTTCAGATTCTGATTTCACGTACCCATAAGAAAGTGTAGGAAGCAGAAGCGTGCGGCCTGAGGTATGCTCGTAAAGTCAACATCCCGGTGTAACTGCGGTTTAAGAATTCCAAGAAGCCACTGTCGTGCTCCCTTCTGGTCCCTGTCTCAAGGATAACAACCGTCCTCTTATGTTTCACCACCCCTCAGAGTAGTTTCGCCTGTTGTTGAACTTAGACTTGCAAAAAAAAAAAAAAAAAACCTGCAAATTCATTGCCGATATTGATGGATTCAGCAGTTTCACAAACAAATCCAGATTTTCTGCTTTTAGGATCTGACGGTCCTCATGGTTAACAGGTGCCTTAGAGCTAGAAAGAAGCTGCACCTGCGAATGGGGGCATATTCTCTTCCATTTGACACAGTCCCCACTGCTCCTTATTGTATCCCACTTGGCCAGCTTCACTCATTTGTTACCTGCCTGGTTCTGGGCCACGTCAGTGCCAGACAGAGTGGGAGCTGCGGACTGTCCCCTTCCCTGGCTCCTCCCCCTCTTTTTCTGGTATGTATTATTTCAGGATTGAATTTCCTCCATCTAGTTCATCATGGCATTCTTTTTTTTTTTTTTTTAAAGATTTTTACTTATTTATTGAGAGAGAGGTAGTGAGAGAGAGCATGAGCGAGGAGAAATCAGAGGGAGAAGAAGACTCCCCATGGAGCTGGGAGCCTGATGTGGGACTCGATCCCAGGACTCCGGGATCATGACCTGAGCCGAAGGCAGTCGTCCAACCAACTGAGCCACCCAGGCGTCCCCATCATGGGCATTCTTGTTAGATTTTGGCCTCAGCTTTTCCCTACTTGACTTGGTTTTCATTGTACCCTGCTATAAAAATTTTGGGAGAGGCTGCATCGTGCTCTACCCACTGGGACCCTTTGAAATCAGCATCATGATCCTGAAGTCCGTTTGAATGACCTGCTTCTACTAAAGAAAATGTTTCTGGTTCTTTAACTGTCTCTTCCATGTGCCCTGCCCTCCCCCACCCCCCGTAGTTGGGGTCTCATCCTTTTGCTACCAGACTTTGTGACCCACATGACATGTACAGTGGAGATGAGCCCAGCCGTGTTTGCTAACTGGTGTGGGACCACGTTTTCCCAGTCTGTTGTGGTCCGATGTGTTGTCCTACTTTGTGTGATGAGCACACAGCTCATACCTTGTGCAATAGCCACACTGGTCTATAGCCCATTGCGAGTTCACGGATCGGACTGTGGGTGTTACGGCAATGCAAATGGATTTACAGCAGCTTTAAATGCTTGCTCTTGGGTTGTACGTTTACCTTGAGGACAGTTTGTAGGCCGCTTGCCGACCACACTTGGAGAAGTATGGTCTCAAGTGTCTTTAGTGAACAGAAAATTCTAGAAAGATCAATAGGTGATGTGTTGGGAAAATAATTTTGTGTTAGCATATTAAAGGCCCCGAGAAGTCCTGCACGCAAAAAACCAACAACAAAACCCAGGACAGAACAAAAATCTGATTCAGGTTCTCACACCTGGTGTTTCCCCTTGAGTACAGAATCCTGTTTTCGTTCAATATTGACTGATCACCCGTGGCACGGTGTTCGTCCTGATGCCACTTTGGGGTACATTAGTAGAGCAGGGCTCCAGGGTTTCTCAAGTTTTGGAGTTGGCCACCTCCCTGACCCTGTGCTCTTTCTCTCCATCTTTAGCCTTTGCAGCACACAAGTTGCTCCTCATGGCAAGGTAGACTCCCTACTTCTCCCACTTGTGAAGTTATCTCACACCTAATGCATGGGCATCCCCCCTAACCCTGCTTTCCCCTGGGGTGATCGGGTGATTGTGCAGAAGAAGTAAAGAGAAAGGGGGCTTGCGGTAAATTGGGGACCATGGGCAGAAAGGCACTGAAGCTGAGGCCTGGGGAAGCCGACTTGATCCTGAGGATTTCAAGTCGGGTCTTGTTGCTGGCTTCCTTAGAAGGCTTCTCCTGGCTGGTGTTCCCCGAGCAGCCTAATTGCTGGTTCAGAGTTCTTCCAAGGAGCTCCTGTCTGCTTTCAAAGGTAAGCTCGCTGTCTTTCTCTGTCTCTGTGGCACTTGATGATGCTGGAGAAAGGGTGAAGCCTTCCTCCAACCTGCCTGGCTCTGTGCAGTCCTTCTGTTCTATGTTTATCATCCCACTGAAAGGATCACTCCCCCCACACAGGTCTCCAGCGGATACAACGTGCACTGCTTCAGATCAACATTGGCAGCCTTGAGCTGCAAAAGAAACCAATCGCTTTCCCCCCGTTTTTAAAATCTCCCCCTGCCTTTTTCTTTTCTTAAACGTGCATTTTCCCTTTTGTTGTCTGGGGCCAAGGGGGAACACTTAGAAGTGTTCTTTAGACACACAGCGCCGGAAACGAAGGAAACTTTCAGATTAGGTGTCTCTGGGAAAGGAGGCAAGTGGAACCTTTTTACAGCGAGATGGGGGGGATTAATTTACCTGTTTGTACAAAACTTAAGTTACAAGGGTATCTGGATTTCCCCTCCAAGCACTCTAAACTTGCCAGAATGATCTTATTATCTTCTGATACACTTAGCATCGACTCCTCGTGTTGGGTGAAATTCTAACACCTGTTTGAACGGCTCCCTCACCTCTGCCCTGAGCTCTTGCTTACAGGGGAGATGCTTGGCAAGGAGCTTTTCACATGGTCTGGAAGCAGGCGGTTTCACACCAGAGTGGGGTCCCCTGTTGCATGTACCTGATCAGCTTTTCACGCTTATCTCACTTCCCTTCCTATAAAGTTACGTATCTTTTAACGAGATATTTAATACCCATCTTATTCTCGTTCAGTGGGGCCTTCTGAAAACCAAGCAGTAAAGGCAGAGCGGACTTACTGTACTGCTAAGTCACGACCAGGGCATATCGACGTGCCTGGTATGGCTTCTGGGATGTTGTGTCTGCCACTCATTTGTTCGTGATTTGATTTTATGCATCAGACAGATTTTGATCACGGGAAATGGGTTGAGCAGTCTAAAAGCATTTGGGGAAAAGAAGGTGTTAAGCTGTTGTCAGGATCCTTACAATCTTGGTGAGCTGAGAGAAGGGGACCCGAAGAGAGGCTACCACTGAGCTGGGCTTTGAAGCATGGATAGGAGTTTTCTGACCCATTGTCTCAGAAAGCAGATTAAAAGGGTTCAGGGCAGAATAGCACTGTGGGAAAGGCGAGAGAGGAGTGGTAAAGCATTGGTGGAGTAGATGTATTGGGGCCTGGGAGAGGAGGCTGGCTCAGAAGTTGAATGTTCATTGATTGTTCTCTAGCAGGTTGAGAGAGAACCGTGTCTGGTTCCTGGCTGCAGGCTTTCCCGAAGTGATGGGAGTCCCCTCCCATCACCCACTGGGGTCATGATCTCAGGGTCCTGCCCTACATTGGGCTCCCTGCTCAGCCAGGAGTCTGCTTCTCTGCACCTCCCCGCACTTTTGCTTTCTTGCACTCTAGTCTCAACTAGATAAATAAAATCTTAAAAAAAAAAAAAAAGGTGACTGTAGTTATCCATCAGGTGTGGCTTAAGGATTGCATTTCCCTTGGGGGGCAGAAGAGGAGGCTCAGGAGAGCCAGGTGGGGCGGGGGCAGGGGCGGGGAGTGCTCCTGGTTAGGGGGCTGCCCGCGTGAGGGCGAGGGGCCCCTGGACCCCAGGACTTTCCGCTCCTCCCCTTCCTCCCCGTTTCCCTCATGTGCGGTTATTCTTAGCGTTGTGTTTGCCTCCCCGCCCAGCTGGAAACAACCAGGACAGAAGGAACCGCGGCTTTTATGTGCTCGGTAAGAAGGGCATTCGCGCTGGGGAGCACGTGTGCCAGCTTCCCAAGGACTCGGGCTTTTGTTCATTTTGAGGTCTTTGATCAAAAGAGCCACCTCATCTTCCCCAGATGGTGTCTTTCGGGGATGTCAGTTGTGGGGGCGGGGAGGGGCCGGGCACGTCCCCTACAGGTGTCTGTCATCTGTGCTTGCTCAGTCTCCAGACCTGGCACGGGAGTGCGGGGTGTGCCCCCAGCAGCAGCCGACAGCAGCAGCAGAGAGCAGAGGCCCGGCTGCGGGGAAAGGTGTTCCCCAAGCAATTGCACTGTGGGTCAGTGGTGGGTGTAGGTCCTGAACGGGGGCCCCCCTCACGATCCACATGTGAGTGCCATAAAGAAGTGCCCTGCCGCTGGGCACTGGTCAGTTACATCCTGATGGGGATTCAGTGCTGGTTCACATTGATCCTAAAATCCTGTGGCTTCTCTGTGCTCAGTGGAGTGTATCCAGGGGAGCCCATGTTCGCGTACCACAAAGGATCGTGTCCACTGGATACCAGCAAAAGACGGGGAACTGGGGAGGATTTCACTTAGTTCTGGGTGTCCCGGTAATGGGAAGGCCCTGCTGGTGTTGCTTTGGTTCCTTATGGCTGCATGGGGCTTATTAATGTATGGACCATCTTTTTCGTGCCAGACTCCGGGGCTGCCAAGATCCATTCATTTCACAGATACGTTTTGCCTGGGTATCGTGTCCACACTCCCCGATCCTGTCCTCGTGTGGTTTTATATTCTACTAGGGAGATGGCGCAGTAAACGAAGAACAAGGAAACTAACAAGAGAAGGCCGCCACTGATAAGAGCCGTGAAGAAAAATCAGAACAGAACAGAGCATCATCGGATGGCTAGTGGGGAGGAAAGAGCTACGTTAGGCAGGAGGCCTTTTTTGAGAGGTGATGTGGAGTAGAGGCCTGAATGAAGAGAAGGGATATCCGAGGGCCCAGGGGACGGGAGCGTGCCCCCAGAGAAGGCATTGTGACCACAGTGAGGAGATCAAAGGAAGTGGGAGGGGAGGACAGAGGAGAAGCTCTTTATGTTCTTAATGTATTCTTAGCGTGAAAGGATGCCAGTGGGGGCTCTGTGAACGGGGGGATCTGACCTACTTTTTCAGAAAAACCCTGACCACTTAGTGGAGACTGGCCATAGAGTGTTGAGGGGGGAAGGCAGGGGTGGAAGTGGCCCAGTAGGCCTTGAGCTACGCAAGAAGAGAGGGATGGTTAAGGCCGAAAAATATTGCAAGGGAAGACCTGTTCTGGGTTGCGGGAGGGTCTCCCCTGGGAAGGTAGGCTTCCGAAAGGAGGGGACACCCTAGTAAGGTTTTGATGGATGAGTAGGAGTTCGTGTGCAGACCCTGTGGGGACGGGGACTTACTTCTTGGCAAGAGGAGTAAATGGGAAAAGGCAAGGAGGTCTCCCTGAAAAGGTATGGTTGATTCAGGGAAGGAGGAGCAGAGGAGAAATGTAAACAAGGTAGGGGGGGGTCAAGGTCTTTGGTAAGCGAGCCTTCAGCTCTTGACTTTAAAGTGAAATTAGCACAGCGTAACTATTACACACCTATGTTTTCCGGCTGTCTGTCTCTCTCTCAAGTATTTCAGCTAGGAGGGGGGGGATTTACAAGATGCCCCTGAGTGTCCTTAACGGGAATTGCTTTTGCCTAGTGATCAGGAAAGATGCCACGGGGGTGGGGGGAAGGGAAGCAAGTGCTGGAGATCCTCTCAGGATGTGTTCGAGACCCGTGTCCTCTAAGCTGCTTGCTTTTCGCTTGTCTGGATGGAGCCTTTCATTAGGGTAAAGCCTAAAGCCATGTAATTAGAAATTCCACTGCTCAGCTCTTAGGACCTACAACAGAATGGCTTCATGGACGCTCAGCCCCAGCTTTCTTAGAAGCTGAGCAGGGCCAGGCTGCTCGCGTTGCCAAGATGCCAAACCCCGTAATTAAGAGGTGGCTTTGCAGGCACACACCTGTTCTGAATGTGCAATTAGGGCCTGTCGCCCTTCCTACTAGAGCTTGTACCTACCTCTGCACCGACCACTCGCAGGGGCTGCGGGGGTGTCTGTATGGGTTTATGTCTCCTGTGCCCCCTAACTCTCTCCATACCCACAGCCACCTTTCCTTTCTTCCTTTCTCATCCTGTACTCTCTTTTCTGGTTTTTTGTTTGTTTGTTTTTTGTTTTTCCTGAATGCCAGATTTCTGATCATTTCCTCCCCGGCCACCTCTTCTGTAGTTTTACCCAGAGCCACCTGGGTTTATTGCGCCTTTATCTGCAAACCAAAGTAAGAAAGTCTTGCGGCTTTTGGTGTTGGTGGTTTTTCTTAGGGTTCAGGAAGGAAATGGCGAAGAAGAAGGGGATGAGCTCAGAGGCCCCGGGTAAGAGGAGGATGGTGCTTGTGGGGGGAGAGCCTCTGGTGGTGGGGTTTTTCAACCCAGGATCGTTCAGCAGATACTTTGCAATCTGCATTCCTGGTGGGTAGCCAGGGTAATTTAATTTCCAGCTGAGAGGCTACTCCCCGTATGATGGTAATCTCAGATAGTTAATGAGCTAGAAGAAGCGGCAGCCTATGGAATTGATTCTTGGGGGCTCAGCTCAGTGGCTTTGTGGTACTAATTCATCAGCCTGTTTGTTTCTGGACTGGAGAGGCTCATTCACCTTGGCATAGTTTCAGGTATCCTCACTTCTGAAGGATGGCTTCGGCTATGACTTCTGGCTTTCTGGACATTTAGGGCCAGCTTGTTTTTTCCTTTTCACACCTGCTTTATTGAAAGGGGAGAAGGCGATTAGGGAGGAGAACCTCAGATCAGCCCCTCTGTCTCGGACACCTGTAAAGCCCGCCAAGAAAAATTCTCATTCTTCCTTCTCTCCAGCCCGGGGTGTCCAGCCTTGTGGGCTCAAAGCCTGGAGCAGTGGTGTCGTGGAGTATCGGTCCTAGCATTCGGGGCGAGTGCTTTCCTCCTGCAGAACACCGACCTGGCTGGAAAACAAAGGGCTCAAGGGTGCGGTGGGAACAGTGACAGAGGAATTAGGGCCATGCTTGGTGGGACTAATCTGATTATTTTCGTGTGTGTGATCATTTGTTTCAGAAGAGTGAGTGAGAAGTGAACTCAAAGAAAAGCATAAGGCAGGAGTGCAGGGAACCAGCAAGAGGTTTAGCTCCCAGTTTTTAAATTAATCTGTCTACACACGCACACGCACGCACACAGGTGCGCACACACGCCCACACACATTTGTTTAGTGTATGTTTATTTCATTATAATTTATAGCCCTTATCATCCCAGAAATTAATTTGAAGCCAGCCATTCTGGGACTCCTGGGTGATCTAGTTGGTTAAGTGTCCGACTCTTGGCTTCAGCTGAGGTCATGATCTCAGGGTGGTAAGATCGAGCCCCGAGTCGGGCTCTGCGCTCAGCGGGGAATCTGCTTGGCTTTCTTTCCCCCACTCCCTCTGCCCCACCCCCACCCCTTGCTCACTCTAGCTCTCACTCTCTCAAATAAATAAACAAATATTTAAAAAAAAAAACACCCCAAAACAAGCAACCCTTTTTGTTTCTTATTATCAGAAAGGGAGAGAAGGGACGGTGGGAACCTCTTTAGGAAGGGGGTGGTGGTGTGAGGTGCGTCAGGGGGGTCCTGTGCTGGACTGGGTCATTTGAGCCTTTTGCTCTTGGGAGGTTCTTAGAAATGTCGAGAGCTAGGATGGCCGGGAGATTCAGAGCCAAACATCCTGAAGCCGAAGTCCTTGGTTTGCCATTGTCTGGTGTTTGATTGGGGGCAGCCCTGTTTCGCCGCCCCCAGCCCTCGCCCTGCCCATTTCAAAAATGGAGCCCACGTCCCCTGAGAAGAATGGTGGGGAGCACCACCAAGATCATGGACGTCCCGTGCCGTGCCTTCTCGTGAATAAGGTGCTGGGCGGGTCCCAGAATCGACCTCCTCATGGGCAATGACAAGAATGAACCATCATCTGATCAAAGGAAGCCCGTTTCTTCTTTACCAGGGGCAGAATTCTTGTTCTGTGCCATGAACTCGGGGTCTTCTAGCGATCAGGGTCTTTGTGGCTTTCCAAGGCCACGCGTAGACCCATTATGTCACGTCGATGCTTACTAAGGTAACGGTGTGGTGTCCCATTTGTAGTCAAAATCTGAGGGGGCGAAGGAAGCTCACGGGGGTTAAGTGTGATGCTGGCGCATTACGTGGATGGAGGATGCATGTCCCCTGGGCTCTGGGCACTGACCTCCTAACGCACCATCCCAGTCCGATTCTGGTGGTGAAGTCTGGCTAATGCCTGACACGTGGCTGTTGGGCTGTGTCAGGCTCTTCCGTGGGCCCCTGGGGTCTGTGAAGCCCTGAAGCTGAATCCCAAAGTCCATGTCCCCTTCATGGACAATGCTGCCCCAGAGGGCCCATCCCGTTTCTCGGGTTCTCTGTGGAGCCACGTTTGGCAGTGAGCAAAGGTCCTCACCATTTCAGTTCTGTTCGAGATAAGAGGTGCATGGTCTCCCTTCAGAGGAAGAGGGTCCCAGGAAAGGGAGTCCTTCCTTCATCAGATACCCTGTTTGTCACTAAAAGAAGTCGCTCAGTCAGTTAAGCGACTGTCTTCAGCTCAGCTCATGACCGCAGGGTGCTGGGATCGAGCCCCGCATTGGGCTCCCTGCTCAGCGGGGCGTCTGCTTCTCCCTCTCCCACTCCGCCTGCTTGTTTCCCTCTCTCAGTGTCTGTCAAATAAATAAAATCTTAAAAAAAAAAAAAAAAAAAAAAAAAGACCTCTCTTGGAATTCTGGGTCCTTGGAGAACTTTCTGGAAGACAGGTGGGGTACCGTCGTTAAGCAGATCTTCCTACAGTCAAATGACTGCATTTCTCAGTGTGGTACGTGGTGGAGGAGCCTGCCTCCAAGTGACGAGTTAATCAGCGTGCATTTAGCCAGCGCAGAAAGACCGTCTTTGGAGGGGTTTGAACTCCATTAATTTCCCAGCCTGGCTAATGGGGCAGCGGAGAGCATCTCTCTTGTTCTCTCCTTTAGGTGGTGTTTGCTCATGGGCTTAGTGCTGTGTGTTCCCAGCCCCCGGGAGTGGGAAGTGGATTCATTTGGAAAAGTAGCAGCTTAAAGGCCTTTATTTGGTTTTGTCCCCAAACGGAGAGGCCACTGAGCATTTCAGAGGAAGGCTGGCCACCCGCTCCAGGCCGCCCCATCTGCGCACAACTGGCCTTTCTGGAACAGAGTTCTAGCCAGAATCTGGGTTGATAATTGCCTTCTCCCCAATTTTTTAAAAAAAGTTCTAATTTTTTACCTACAGACCCGAAAACCTAACTCCTCATTTGTTTATGTTCTTGGAGAAGCACCTGCGTTTTGCTGCTCCCTCACACCTCCTATTCACTGTGGGAAGCTACAGCTCACCTGGGTGAATTCACAACACATGCGTGCCACGCCTAAAAAGGGGCGGTGACCCTTGCTGCCACCTCTCCCCTCGTCTCTGTCCTGTTCCCAGCCTTTCGTTTTTTCTTCCTTCCAAATGGCCTCACATTATCGGCCCTTGTGTTCGTCCTTCCTGCTCTCCCCTTTCCCATTCAGATGCACAGAATCTCCCTTATTCTGTATCTTCCTTTTTGGAAACCTACTTAGCAGTGGTTTTTAATGATACCCCAAAGGGTTGCAGACACATATGTTGTGACAGGAGACAAGAGAAGCAGCAAAGGGAGCCATGACTGGGCCCAAGAAACGTCTCCTGTGGGACTATGGGTCCATAGCTCCCCGGTTGTCTTCGTGGACAGACAGACAGACCATGAAGACACGTGTCATTGAAAACAGGCTGTCGGTTAAAAGAAGGCGTGACTGTTTTTGGTACTGAGATGGGGGGGGGGGTTGACACGAAGAGGACACCACTGGCAGGAAGAACACTTTTCCAAACATACGGTTAATCCAGCCTTCTTTTTTTTTTTTAAAGATTTTATTTATTTATTTGACAGACAGAGATCACAAGTAGGCAGAGAGGCAGGCAGAGAGAGAGAGGGAGGGAAGCAGGCTCCCTGCTGAGTAGAGAGCCCGATGCGGGACTCGATCCCAGGACCCTGGGGTCATGACCTGAGCCGAAGGCAGAGGCTTAACCCACTGAGCCACCCAGGCATCCCTCACTTATTATTTATTTTAAATATATAATTTATTTGAGAGAGGGAGAGTGAGCTTGCTGAGGTGGGAATGGGTAGGGAAGGGCAGAGGGAGAGGAAGAGAGAATCTTGAGCTGACTTCCATGCTGAGCGTGGAGCCGGGCGTGGGGCTCAATCTCACAGCCCTGAGATCATGACCTGAGCTGGAACCAAGAGTCGGACTCTTAACCGGCTGAGCCACCCAGGCACCCCTGTTTTATTCCTCATTAATGAGAAAACCAGGCAGGTGTGAAGTTCACTTGGAATAAGGAAATGTTAATACAAATCTTCAAAGAGAGCGGGAAACGGACTTTTCTCCAGATGGTGGGAAGTGGAGAGGGAAACCCACAGAACCTTCAGCAAGCATTCCTCTGCATATGTAGGGTTAAGAACTCTGTATTGTTCGTGATTCACAGATCTGCAAAATATTTCAAAGGCTAGAGTCAGCTAACCGGAAGGACGCTCTTTGCACAACATGGTTTTGTCTTGGAGGCACTGGTAGTCTTTTTTTTTGCTCATTCTAGATTTTTTGACATTTTCTTCTCAGTCTTCAGGAGGCTCACAGAGCCCAGATCTGTTTAATCAGCACTGCTGGGGAGCACGGTATGCCACGTTCCTAATGTGTCTTTGCGCCACTCGTATCCTACCCTTGATGTGGATTTTCTTCGCTTCAGATCACATCCAACATCTGTCTGGCATTTATTCATTCACCCACTTAACCCTTCATTCACCTAACAGCCACTTAGTTTTGCCACCGTGAAAATAAGGTGCAGCCCAGTTTGCAGCCCCCTTGAGAAGTGAAACGGCAGATGGGCAAAAGTCATGCTGACTGTGTGTGTGTGCACGTGTGTGTATTTGAAGGAGCGTGTTGGGAGGGTGGTGGTTATGAGAAGGGAGCAGGGATTGCTAATCCAGAATGGGGAAGGGATGACTGTCATAGAAACTTTTTTTAGAAGGAGGAGGACTGGGAAGAATATTCTAGAAGGAAGGAAGTCCCAGGGGGAAGGTGTTGGGGAGTGGCAAGAGACCTCATGACCCATTTGAGGAAATGCAGGTGCCTGCCCACAGCTAGGGTGCTGGAGAGTTGGGGGAGGGGTGAGAAAGGGAGGTGGGGAACATGGGGTACCCTCAGAGAGAGACCCATGGCCTGCCAGGGATTTGGGACATCATGTTCCATATGCTGAGGGACTGTGAAGGTTGCTCGCATTAACGTTTGGGAAGCTGTCTGGGGAGGTACTGGATGGAAGGCTGGGTAGCCTGGAGAAGGGCAGCCAGCCCATTTTCCGATCTTTCTAACCTGATTTTTCGCTTTTCCTCCAAAAAAGATCTTCAGCCCAGGCTAAATGACCCAGCCACTGTCTTAGGTTCCTAAACTTAGCTATCTTTTCGTCTTGTCTTCTTCACTTCCACCGACCTTTGGGAGTAGCTCAAGGAAGCTTCAGTTGTCCCAAAGGACACACCTGGATGCTTCTTTTCTGCATTTCTCACTTGGAGCCAAGCATACAGTGTGTGCTGGTAAACTTCCCATGCATTGGTCAGTTTCTCTCCAAATGTACAGTATGCCCCCGGAAGGCAAGAATCCTCCCCACAAATGATACACACTCTCCATCTCACTGATTCCTTAATTACTCATGATAAGTATCTCACCTATCTCTGGGCATTTAAGTTCAAGACCTTCCTTGTGTCTATAGCCTGCTAGTATAATTGTGTCACTTAATGTCATGGATGAGATGACCCATAAATGTCTCTAGAATTAACTTTGGGGCGTTGGGATGCTGAGAGCCTCACCGTCTTCGAACCTGACCCGGACGATGCTAATTTATTATTCCAGGAGACTCCCAGTTGTCTTGACATTGTTGTACTGTATTCTTCAGGGTCATCAAGCATCAAGGCTTGCTGGCTCATTTCCTTCCATTCATTCACATAGGTGTTCACGGAGCCCATTACTCTCAAGTGCTTCCTATGCCCGAGTTTTGCTCTTGGTCTTGTGTTTTCTTTTGAAGATAAAAATCTGGAACATCCACAGCCCAAACTGATACAAACAAAACATGGAGGGCAGTAAGATCCCACCAAACGTCTTGTTCTTAGAAATTGTCATTAGGCTTAAAAATAGTTATGGGGTTAGTTTTCTGCTCAGGCTGATGAAGGCTAAAAGGCTAATCTCCCTGGTAATTCCTAGCAGCTCTGTCACTAGCCATTCCGTTATTTGATCTGCTTGGTGCTTATGGTTTGGTTCCCTTGTGGGCCTGGCGGGGTCAAGGGAGAGAACACTTTGTCTAAAGCACAGACTTGGGGGAAATTTTAAGACTCACCAGTCAGGCAGGATCCTCCGCCAAAATGTTCTCATGGAAGGTAGAAAGTCACAACGGGACACGCTCAGGGGAACGTAGTTTCATCGTCTCTCTTGTCTTTGGATGTGAAATGCACAAACAAGGCAGACTCTCATCTCTTCCAGATTTATTGAGTTTTTATTTAAAAAAAAAAAAAAAAAAAAAGATGGTTGACCATGACAATGAATGGCTGAGAATTTGGAGGGGGGGTAGACTTTTTTCTCCTGCCGGAAATGGACTCTGGTGACCTTCCATTGCTTCCCGAGCTGAGATGCCCCGAAAGTGTGGGGCTTCAGGGGGCGGGGGCGTCCTTGGAGTTTGCCTTGGCTGTGCTGTGCCACCCAAGTCCTTGAGACACCTTTCCGTCAGCCTCAAGCCCTGGGCCAAACGTTAAGTGCTGATGACCTAAGAAGTCCAAGATAAGAATCATCCCTTTTTTCCTTTGTCAGCAGTTTCTTTAAGTGCATAGACTGCCTAGGATGTTCTCTCTGGGTGGAAAGTACTCCTTCTCTAAAACGGGCTTGAGCTATTTAAAGCCTGTGATAAGGGAAGTTTATTTGTACTCCTTTCCCTAGTTTAACTTCACTTAAACTTGGGTCTCAGGATTTTTATGGACCTCATTTACTTTATACCGTTTTCAGTTGCTCACCATAAAGCCGGGTTCTGTCTGTTGAGCAGAAGGGAAATGGAGAACGGGATGGAGCCCTGGTCTTGGACTTAAGTCAAGAGTTGACTGGGACTTCTCTGGTCCCCAAACCTTACTGGCTGGCTTGCCAGGAGGCAGGAAGGGAACTGATGACATTGAGTCTTGGCCACGTAGATCTTGTTTCCAGATTGGCCAAGTGGGTTGTTTCTTTCCATCAGCCTCAGAGGGAGAACCCCTGCCCCTAAACTGGCTGTTTGGTTCTGCTTGTAAACATCATTCCGTCTCATGTTAAGAAAGAGAAATAATCCTCCCACATAGGTTGTGTTCCTACTAAACACTGCCTCGTTTTCCATTATTCTTTGGCTTGGGTCGTCATCACATTCATTCAGTTAAATCAACCCAAGAAGGGGCACTCTGTTTTCCTTTCTCTCCAGCGTCCTGCCAGGGACTAGGAAGGAAGGTCCGAATATGAGATCCTTCATAGCACAAGTGAGGATTAAAGGCTCCTTCAGATACGTGTTTGTCTTACAGATTCTTTTTTTTTTTTTTTTAAGATTGTATTTTTAAGTAATCTCTACACCCAACGTGGACTTGAGCTTACAACCCTGAGGTCAAGAGTCACATGCTCTTACAACTGAGCCAGCCAAGCGCCCCTCACATACTTGTATTTGACATAGCCATTTGAGTTTAAGAACCAGTTTGGTGTTTCTTTTTGTTTGGCAATATTTCCTTAGAAATATCTAGGGCTGTACGCCAGAGGAGATAATACAGAGGAGATGAGCGTGGGGTTCATTGCACCTTACTCTTGGGTAGGGTTTTGGTGCTTTTAAGGGGTTACTCACCTGCAAACTACATTTGAAATGTTTTGAAAAGATTTTCAAAAACTGGGCAGGACAAATATTTCCATTTTGCAGGTGAGGAAAGGCAGCTCAGAGACATTGGGCAACTTGCCGGAGGCCACACAGCCTGACCTTGAATCCTGCTTTTCGTTCTACTCTACCAGGTGTCAGGCTACTTAACCCAGGGTGCATAGATTTAGGGCATCTGTGACTGGCCTCTGAATTACACCCTAGGGTTTTGTCTATACCAGCGTCCCTGAGGTGCAGTGTATGCGTATCATGACTCATCAAGCTAGCATAGACGGTCTACTTCACCCCTGCTGACTGGCGTGGTACCATAGCTAGTTTTGGCTGAAGGCGAGGGAGAGGTGGAGAGCTTAAGGGTCATCTTTTAGAATATTAGAGCCGAAGAACATCCTGTTAAACCAGCGCATTCACTTGCATATACAGGGAAACCAAACCCAAAGCTTTGAGTGCCTGCCTGCCCTCCAAGGCCTTAGGTGCTTGTCAGGGGCAGGGCGGGGAGCAGACCCCAGAGCTTCAGGTGCCCGAGCCCTTTAGGCTTTCCTGGATTGCCAGAAAGCCCCCTCCCCTTGTCCTGTGGGTTATCTCCCAGCTCCCTGGCCGAAGGTAGTGATTTTCCTTCCATCTTGATTGACTGGCACTGACAATCAATCAAGATCAGAGGAAAATCACTTGACTGGCAGTGCCGAGGGCTTCAAAGGCTTTTGGGTGGAGTCCTGTTTACAAACTTTTGCTGCCAGTTACCAAGGGCAGTGGGAAGGCGGCTTTTCTCCTGTGAGGCAGAGAGCTAGAAGAGGATTTACAGCAACAAGTGAGCGCCTCTGCCCTGGGCTGGCGCTGGGTTGCTGGGTTCCTGCGTTCCTGCCCCAGGGAGAAGCAGCCTGTTCCAGCTCCGGAAGCTGGTGCTGATCGGAGACCAAACCCCAGGGTTCTTGGGTTTGGATTTTGGTGTCCCATTGTCCTCCTGTCTGGGTCCTCTGCTCCGCCCCACCACGGGGCTGAATTTACTTTCTAAAAAGTCTGCTTCCCAGAATATTCTCTCTCTTTCCAATGGTCAGAAAATTTTGTTTGTTTTTTTTCTTCCGGGAGATGGGACCCAGATTACTCTCATTTCACAGGATCAGTCCCAGCACACAGTGAAGTCCAGTAAACTGGAGCAATGCCCCAGAGAGCTCTTCACAAAAGGCTATTAGCTTTTAATTGAAACTCTCCCTCCCCCCCCCCCCCCCCACCACCTCTCCCCACCCCCAGCCCCTTCCAGGAACAGGAACTCCCAGCCTTTGTGAAACAGGGTCTATAACAGAGGATTCTGCCAAAATAAAAGGCATCTTGAGTTGACCCAGAGGAGCGAGATGCTCTTTTTCGCCCTGCCCCCTTATGGCATTCAGGGCCTTTTCATTTTCTGAGCAGTATTGAAATTCTAGGACAATGGAGGCCAAATCCTTGCAGTGGGGGTTGGGGGCTGGGGGTGGAGAAAGAGGGGGGAGGGTTGGAAGAGGAGGGGGTCTGGGGGAGTCCAGCCTTTGTTGGTTTTTTCTTTTCTACCCCTTACCTTTAAAAAATAATAATAATAAAAGGAAGGGGAGAAGGCCCAGTAAACTTTATAATGAATAATGACATCACTTCCGGCAGCCCCCACCGGTCCAGCCCCAGAGAGACACTGAGAACAACAGACTATTTACAATTTCATTTTAAATTATTTTTAAACCCTCCCCAAGGGGTTCTTTGATATGCAAACATCTCCCCCAAATGGAGATAATTATTTATGGAGATGCCGCTCTTTGAAGGGGAGCTCCCAGAACGGGTGGGCTTTGTGCCTCCCTAGGAAAGGAAGAAGGTTCCAGATAAGGAGGGGCCCCGAGCTGATACTCATCTTGCTCCCACCCCCTCCTCCTGCCTCCCCTCCCGGGAAGCCAGCGGCTTTAAAGAAGAAACTTCCCAAAGTGACAGCCCACGGTTTGAGTTCCCGTTTCTCCAGCATTGTCCACGGTTAGGGTTTCCAGAAGCTCCTTCCTGGTCCCCCAGTACCTAGTCTGTCTGTAGGAGAGGAAGGAGGAGGGATAGGCTGCGGGTCTTGTGTGTCTGACCCTGGAGGCCCTCTGTGATTTATAGGGTCACCAGACACCAGGGAGGTTTTTTTGGGGGTGCTGGATAAGACGCCTGTGCTTAGAGCCCTGATAACTCTGCGGCCTGCTTTTGTCTTGCCTTTGGGTTTTCTCTTGAAAATGCTTTAACACTTTGGCCTGCGGTACTGAGTGCCTCCTGTCCCCTGCCCCCACTCCGTGCTGCCCTTCCTGAACCTTCAAGTTGGCCTCCCTGTGATGGGGAGACTAAGGCACTCAACTCGGCGCCGAGCCTCCAGCTTCCCTCTCGCTGGTCTGGCCCCCTCCCTCTGACCCAGTGTTAGATTTCATGGCGAAATTGAGGGGAAGTCCAGAATGCCCATGGACCCCCGCCCCCTCCCAGGTGCAGGTGTACCCCACCATCCTCATTGCCCACCAAAGAGGGACATTTGTCACAACTGATGAACCTGCCTGGACAGGTCATTGTCTCCTGGTTCCTTCTCCGTGTGTGTATCCCATGGGCTTGGACAAACAGAGGATACCCCATAGCCATCATTATGGCATCATGCAGACAGTTTTTCCTGCCCTGAAAACTCTTTGCTCTCCAACTGTCTGTCTCTTCCTCTCTTCTCTTCCCTGATCTCTGCGGATCCCAGTGTCTCTGCATTCAGCTGCAGATGCTTGTGGGTTTGTTGGGTGGCACTCTACCTGCTTTTTGCCATTGGAAGGCGATGTCTTTGTTTCCTAGACAGATTTGGGGCTGCCCGTACTACGAATGAGGTAGCTTATTTTTATTTCACTATTTTTGGTATTGGGGTCATAACGCTTTCTAGAAATCTTGATTCTTCCGTTTGGAAAGATGGTTCTGTTTGTTTCGAGTTTGGGTGTTGAATTCTCAGAAACTGGCCTCGGGGTTTCTTTGCGGGGAAGCTAAAGTTGGATTCCTGGCCTGTGCATCCCAGGATGGTCGGTTGTTGGAAAAGTTTCTCAGAATGAGCAGAGCACGGATACCTCCTTGGCTTTGCTAACTTTGGTTTTGTTTTTTTTTTTCTTTTTACTAAGATTTTATTTATTTATTTGACATGGATGCACAGTGAGAGGGAATACAAGCCGGGGGAGTGGGAGAGGGAGAAGCAGGCTTCCCGCAATGGGGGGCTCAGGCCCAGGACTCTGGGATCATGACCTGAGCTGAAGGCAGATGCTTAATGACTGAGCCACCCAGGGGTCCCTGTGCTAAGTTTCCAGCCCAGAACGTCAGGGGTATGGCTAGGGGGGCCCATGCCAGTTAGAATCGGAACCAGAACCAGGACTGAGACCTTTATGGAAATTTTTTTTTTTTTTTTAACTGCAGTATATCTGTAATGTCCAAATAACTGAGTCCCTATTGATCATTTTCTGATTTCAATCCGTATTTTCCTCCAACCAGTATCTGAACAAGGATTTGGGCATCCTGTGGCCTTTTGTAAGAGAGCCTGTCCTGTGGATTTTGCTCGCCCCAAGGTCATTGCTGGCAAGGGGCTGCTCAAGGACAGATTTGGGAGTGGTGGCATTTCCCAGTGCTGGACGGAGCTGGACCCCGAGGGTAATTCTTTATTATTATATGCAAGTTAAAAAGAAATGTTTAAAAAGAAGAAGAAATCTCTGTGGGAGTTCAGAAAACGTGGGGGTATTTCTGCAACCAAGCAAGGACCTGCTTCCTGGTGGGGGAGGAGAAAGGGGCAGGCCGAATGTTCTCGGCTGTCTCCGGTTCCTGGTTTTCTTGGATCTGAGCTGGAGCCAGGACCCTCCCCAGCGCACTGTGGCTGGCCTGCAGCTTTGTCTGCTGTCTCAAATGCATTCACTCGCATCTGCTGTGCATAAACGTCTCCGGCATCTGCTGGGCTGTACTGAGGTTACACCCATTTCAATAATCTGCCTTTTTATTGTTGTGTCATTTGCCAGTTTAAATAAGGGGTTTAGTGGCGGGACCACGGGAGCAGGAGGTGTCAGCTGAGGAGAGAAAGAAACAGGGCAGGCAAATGAGGGCCACATTGGCTGCTGGAGAACATCCGAAATCTAGGGCTTTTTAGGACTGTGGCTCAGGCGAATTTCCTGCCCAGTGAGGCCTGGAGGTTGGTTGTTAACTGTTGGCTTTTAGCAGGGACACAGGACAGCCAGGCCGGGACCTGGGGATGTTCGTCGGTTTATGAACTCTGTGCTTCTCGGAAGCCCTGTGACTGTGACCACCAGCGCCCAGGGGGAAGGGGACACTGCCGGTGGCGGGCTCGCCTCCTCCACTGTCTGGGGAAGGCGCAGGCAGAGACAGGGCCGCGTCCTCCGAGAGCTGGAGATTCTAAATCCTGGAACTTCATTCTGGCAGTCGCCCTCCTGCCCCGCCCCGCTTCTGGTGAGAAAAGCTGGAAAGGGCTCAGGGGGTCATTTCTGACCATGAACTCATCTTCAGTTTTACGGGTTTTTTTTTTTTGTTTTTTTGTTTTTTTTTTTAAGATTTTGTTGTTGTTGTTGTGTTTTTTGTTTGTTTGTGTTTTGAGCAGAGAATTTTGGTTCATTTGGAGCTACATACTTCGGCAAAAGCGTCATCAGACCATCCAGTTACTTGCGCTGTTCCTTTTTTTTTTTTTTTTCTTTTAAAGATTTTATTTATTTATTTGACAGACAGGGATCACAAGTAGGCAGAGAGAGAGAGGAATGGAAGCAGACTCCCCACTGAGCAGAGAGCCCCATGCGGGGCTCATCCCCGGACCCTGGGATACCTGCGCTGTTCTTGACCTGTTCGCCTTCCTGTCTCCTGTTTACGTCGATGCTGTCTAACTTTTGCTGCTGCTGATCAGGACTTGTCTTCCTTCTGGTTCCTTCAGTTTGCCTCCTTTTGTTCCCCTGACAGCCTGACTTGGGTTTGATAACTGACTGTGTGCATGTGTGCGTGTGTGTTTCTGTGGCACACACATGTTTCGGGGCAGCAAACATCCTTTCCTTCTCTCTGCATGAAAGCAGACTGTATTTTATGTGTTGCAATGGCTGTGTTCTCTGCAGCCCTCCTTGCCCTGGCACCTGGTCTGCAGCAGACAGAGTGGGACCTCAAGACTTCACTCTGAGCCTCTCACACAAGTGGGAAGCCTGGGGTTTGCTGGAAAACTTCCGCTGTTATCAGCAGAGTAAGTGGTAGGTGTGTCTAAGTGATTGCTGCGCTGGGGCCTGATTCCGGGGGTCTGCGATAGAACCCAGGCTTGGAGTTGAGAGCATTCTAGATGAGCCTGCTATGCCTCCAGGAGGAAACCAGCGCCCCAGAATGTGGCACACAGCTCTCTTGTGAATAGCCTCCAACAAGATGAAAGTCTCTGCGACCCTTCTAGACTCACCCGGGTCTCAGGTTTTGACATGCCAGCCTTACCCACTTTGGTTTCGGTAAAGAGGGGTCCTTTCTGCTTTCTGTCGTGGGTGAGCCTGTCTGGTCAGGTTCTTGGAGGCTTGTGCTAGGGCAGTTCTCACGGTGTAAGCCTGTGTCTTCCTCAGACTTGCCTCTCCAGCCCCATGGGTATCACAAGCACCCGACGGTGACTTGTGCTTGAAGAGGTGCCCCTTCCTGCCCACCTGGTGAAGAGGGAAGGAGGGGACCCGGGTCCAGGGCCGCTGGAGGGGAAGAGCTCTTCCCACCGTTGCTCATACTCTGGGGCCCATTTCATGCAACTAACTGCTGGAGAGTGTGAACCTAAGAGGTCTATTGTTTTGAAATCTGACTCCTGTTTAAACAATTACGATCGTAGTCCTCTGATTCTAGCACTGAAATACCTATTATTAAGATCCTAATCTACGAAAGAGAGGAAAAAATACAGGTGTCTATTTTTGTATGTTTAAAGAGAGGGCAGGGGTGTGGTTCTAAGTCCTATTAAGCAGAAACAGGAGGTTGAGGGGAGGCAGCGTGGATGAGAGAAAGGGAAGGCGGGGTAGGGGTCGTTGACTTTCGGTCCTAACTGTCCCATCTGCAGGCCTGCGACCTGCTTCTGCATGAGCCACCCTGTCCCCTTCGGCTTGTTTCGTCATTAGTCAATGGGAGACTGCAAGACCTACCTCAGAGGCTCATTGTGAGGATTCAATCAGATAATGCACGTGAACGTTTCTCGCCAGCTCACAAGTGCTGTATAATTATTAGCTGCGACGATCAGTTTGAGAAACTGGCTTTCATAACGAGCCGCTCAATTAAGCTGCAACCTCCCTGCTGGCTGGGGAGTCCAGCCTGGGGCTGCTGGGAGAGGCACGCAGGGCCCACGCACGAGGGGTCTTGCCCTTGGCCATGTCCTGATCCTTTCTTCTCGAAGCACTTGTGCCCAGGAGGTTTTGAGTGTTGGGGCAGGACGTGCCACTGGTGAAGAGACCCGGGAAGAGAATGGGGAAGGCTTTGGTCCAGGACCTGGGGGTCAGGGGAGCAGAGCGGCTGAAGGGGGAGAAAGAGGGCTTGGCCTTTAAGTTGCCAGAAGGTTTGGTGCCAGGACTCTCGACACAGTTCCCAAGCCGTGTTCCCCACCAAGTGGACCCACAGGGGTATGCTGGGAAGCAGTTGTCTCTGAGCCAGTTTCCATGAGCAGAAGGGGCTTGGGGGCATTGCAGGAAATGATGGAGAAACCCAGTGTGCATCTCACCCATCAGCCACTCATTGTAAGCAAGCAAAGCACACCTAGGGGAGAGCAGCCCAGAGCCTTCTGTGGGCACGGGCTGAGCAGTCTCTGTCATAGCACGAGGCCCCTTGAGTCTTTCTGACGCACAGATGTGCAAATTCCAGACCATTCTGGGCAGAGGGCTCCCTTGGAGCTGGTACCCAGAATGGCTTGGGTGCCCCACAGGCCGTGGAGCTCAGGAAATCTGCCCAGAGTTCAGGGAACAGAACTAGAGAACAGCGAGGCTCTTCCATTTCCTTCTTTACTAGTTTTTTTTTTTTTTTTTTTTTCAAAGATTTTATTTATTCATTTTACAGACAGAGATCACAAGTAGGCTCACCAAGCAGGGAGCCCGATGCAGGGCTCGATCCCAGGACCCTGGGACCACACCTGAGCCGAAGGCAGAGGCTTTAACCCACTGAGCCACCCAGGCGCTCCTTCTTTCCGTGCTTTCTACTCCCAGTGGATCTCGTTCCCTCATGTCCTTTCCCAGATGCAGTGAACAGAAGATAACTGATAACAGTTTCTTGACTCCAGCTAGCTACAGGCTCCGCACCAATGCTGGCTGGGTAGTCCTCTCAGAACCTTAGAGGGGGTGGACATCATCATTTTCCCCATGGTTCAGAGGCACCAACTGAGGCATGGGCAGGTAAGGTGACCTATCCAGGGTCACATACAAACAGGAGGGATGCTGAGAGTCTAACGGAGCAGCCTGACTTCAAAGCCAGTGCTGGGTCAGATGGACTCTTTGAGGACAGACCCCCGCCTATCCAGGGGCTGCGGAGAACTTGGGGTTTGGATTTCTTCTAGTCGTGCTGGTAGCCTTCTGATTCTGAATGTTCAGCTCCTGTAGACTGTGGTGGCAGATGGCTTAACGTGGGCGGAGGGGCGGGGAGGTGGGATCTTGGGATTTTATCAGACTCGCCCAGCTCTTGGGTAAAATGCGAAATCGGTTGAGAGCCAGGAACTCTGTTTAATCCTCGCCCACATTAGCCCCATGAGACTTCACCTAAGTGGTTAATGGGCAAAGTGGGTCAATCCAGCTTTAGCATAAGCCTGGGATGGCTCTGCTGCTGCCACGCCGGCTTCCTTCAGGGAAAAACCTCTTCCTCTAACTTGCTGTGAAGGGGGAGCTCACCCAGCGTGCAGCCCCCCGTTCTATCTGGCTCCCGCGATAGAACGTTGTATCATCGTTTCCATAAACGGGCTCAAGAGAGGAGTCGTGGTCTCCGTAGATGAGGGGTGGCCCGAAGCTGGAAGTTTTTGTATGTCCTACCGAGAGGTAGATATTTGGTCAGACATAATGCGGAAATGGTCTTTTTAAAATAATTTTTAAATTCACGGGCCCATATAGGAAGCAGTCAGAAGTTGCTATCCCAGAGCTAATGGAAGATGGTGCATCTGTGCCCGAAACTTCGTCTCCTGTGAGTTAACACATCCCCTTGCCTTTTCATGTACACGTGGGTGTCCAACTTTGTCCTACCAGGTGCTGTAAATGGGCTCGAACACTGTAATGCTGGTAACGATTGTCGTCGTAGGGTAGCCAGTGAATGTCAGTTACAGACCGCGTGTCAGGCATGTTGCAAGCGTACTACGATTGTTAATCGTTCTCCTCCTCATTAAACTTCCACGAGGGAAGTACCATCCCATTCATCTTTACAGAGGAGGAAGAGAAACGCACAGAGAGGTTAAGAAAGGTGTTCAAGGTAACACAGCTTTGCTGCAGCAACGCTGGGATTTGAACCCAGGCAGTCCAATGTCGGAGCCTGCTTCCCTTAGCTTTTAGGGTTGAACGGCTCTGGCTTTATGAACCACATAGCCATGGAATGAAGTAGGTGGACGCTCTTCCCGTTTCCCATGGTAGAAGGCTCAAGTTCAGAGAGCAGACGAGGCACAGTCGTCCACCTGCCGTTGGTGTTACTGTCCGCGCTCACTTATGCCACAAAACGGCTTCCTGGCGTGGGGCTCATGGGCCGCATCTCCATCGGTCCTAACGGTATTATCCACATCCTTTGGCTTAAGTGAATGCAGTGATAGAGATCATACAAGTCTCTCTCTCTTTTTTTTTTAATGGAATCCACAGTATTCCTGGAAGCTTCTAGAGTTGGGTCTTGGGGATTTCTTCTTGGCAGGTTTGTATTGGTTTAGCTTCTGTCTGATTCCTCCTGGTTTTGGTGGACTTCGGGCCTGCTTTTCGTGGTAAAGGCGTTTTGTCAGTGGTCTCTGTGTGTTGATGCTGGTCTGGCGTGGCTGGGTGGGAGAGGGAGGACATCTTCCTTCCTGTCCCCAGTGCATGTGGGCTCAGGCTTGGTGAGCTCAGGCTAGCGAGAACCCGTAGGCAGCAGAGTCTCTGGGAGTCCCAGGTGTTGTGTTGAGGAAGGCACATAGCCAGAGGCCAAGGACCTTGTGTTCTGACACTGGCTGTTTGGAGAAGTGTAAATGCTGGATAGCCCGGAAAAATAAGGGAGAGGTGGCCCCCACGGGAGGATTCAGAGCAACTCCTGTCCCGCTGCTTCTACCCTGGAGGAAGGTGCCTACCAACTTCACAGAGATAGTATCTGGCCTCCAAGCTTCGGATGGGATGTTCACACGCCTTTCAGTTCTGAAATTCCTTTTCCATGTTTTCACCTTCCTAGCACTGTTCCCTGTAACTAGAGGGAACCAGGATGAACAGTGTGGCCGTGGACACACGTGGCCAAAGAGGTGCCTGCTTCTGAGCTGACTTTGCTCTGCTTGCTTTCCCCAGGGACCTGATGCCGAGGACCCTGGAGGGCCAGATCACCATGGAGAAGACCCCCAGTTACTTCGTCACCCGCGAAGCGCCCGCGCGCATCTCGGCCATGTCCAAGGACACCAAGCTCATCGTGGTGGTGCGGGACCCGGTGACCCGCGCCATCTCGGACTACACGCAGACGCTGTCCAAGCGGCCTGACATCCCCACCTTCGAAAGCCTGACGTTCAAGAACCGCACGACGGGCCTCATCGACACGTCATGGAGCGCCATCCAGATCGGCATCTATGCCAAGCACCTGGAGCACTGGCTGCGCCACTTCCCCATCGGCCAGATGCTCTTCGTGAGTGGCGAGCGGCTCATCAGCGATCCGGCCGGCGAGCTGGGCCGCGTGCAGGACTTCCTGGGCCTCAAGAGGATCATCACGGACAAGCACTTCTACTTCAACAAGACCAAGGGCTTCCCCTGCCTCAAGAAGGCCGAGGGCAGCAGCAAGCCCCACTGCCTGGGCAAGACCAAGGGCAGGACCCACCCCGAGATCGACCGCGAGGTGGTACGCAGGCTGCGCGAGTTCTACCGGCCGTTCAACCTGAAGTTCTACCAGATGACCGGCCAAGACTTCGGCTGGGATTGAGCAGACCCTGGGGCTGTGTGACTTAACCACGTGGTTTATGTATTGAGAGAGATTATATGTATGTAAAATGTACAGAAATCTATTTTATAATAATTTATTTTTAATTCATAAGCAATTAACTCACTAAGCTGCCTAGCCACACTCTTTAGAGAGTTAGCTGCATAATCTGTTAACATTCCAAAGTATTGAATTTCTTCTTTTCCTCACGATGGATGGTGCTTCCAGTTTTTTTTTTTTCTCCCCCTCTCCCCACCCATTTTATTTAAAAAGAAGAAAAGCACAACTTGAGATTTTTGTTGTTACGGGTATGCAGCCTTCGATCGCTGTCTGAATTCACTTGCCATCTCTTTGTGTCTTGGGTCTTGTGGTCCGGCTTCTGTTCCTCCCTCCCTGCCTGTGCGTACCTCATAGGAGCCCCCACCTGTCCCAGCAGCGCGGCTCCCTTAAGGTCACGACTCATGTAGCAGCCTCTTGCCCATGTGTTGACATTTCCAAGGACGTAGAGGCCAGACCACAGCACTAGGCTTTTCCCCCCAAGTCTGCTCAGTTTGAAAGGGGGGGTAGGTTACTACCTTTGCAGGGACACATGCCTCCTCTCTGGAGTCTGCGTCCCAGGGTCCTTTCACTTCAGTTTATGATTTTGAAATATGGCCCTGTATCCTCTTCTGTCCCAGTCCCTGGTTCATGAAGCAGCTTGAAGCATATGCAGATGTTATAGCTCCTCTTTCCCAGGTCACGTGTGTGAGATGCTTGTGTGCTGCTTTAGAACTAAAGACGGTCTCTCATTTGCACGAGTGCACCATGTTCTGCTCTGACACACCAAAGAATCCCCTAGGCTAGCAGAACCGTCAGCACAAACCCACGGGTGGCAGCTGTCAAGACCCTGGGGCGATCAGGCGCATCCTATGCCCCCAGAGCCCCACCCCCACCCCCAAGGTGCTGCTGGGTGCCGAGCCAGCCCATGTGGGGCACATCCAGTAGACGGACCACCTCAGTGGGGAGAAAAGACAAAGAGCACCAAAAGGAAGTGAAGAAGGCAGAAGAAGTGAATCCCTGGCCCCCTTCTTGGTGTCTGGAACTCACCTCCTTGGAATTCCTAGCTCATCACAGATTGACAACACAGTCTGTAGCCAACAGCCAGATGGCGAACACCAAGAGTGGCTCTTGCACAGACAGGCTGAGGAAAGAATGTTGTTGCCTGGCGGCTGCCGAGCTTAACAGTTATAAAAATGTCCCTGATTGAGCTAGGTCCCAGCAGGAAGGGTCACCAGGCAGCATTGCTGCTGCTGATGCAGAAGGCTCTCCCCATCCCTCTCTGTTGAGAGAGCAGTTGGAGATTATTTGTGACGGCTAGCTTATGGCCATCAGGTTCACCATATAGCAATATCACAGAATGAACACGTTGGCTTTACCCTGTTTCCTAAACCAGAATGCTTCTATCATAGAAGAATTTTCGTTTGGAAAATTTGCACCAAGGCTTATGTGGGAAGGGACACACAGTGTCTGAATGGTTGGGGTATGATGTTGACAAAGACCCTTTTGTATGTTGGATGGGCTAGAACTCGCCCTGTAGAGCAAGAGAACTTGTGTGAAAAGAGAAATAACTCCTCTTTAGAGATTGATCATGGCATCACTGGTCCTTGGGTGATGTCTTGTTTGGTGATTGGTTTGTGTTCACCCACAAGTTTGAGCCCAGATCTAGGTTAGCTCATACTGAGCTGCAGAACAGTCAGGATCATTGTGTTGGTTCTGGCCAGGAGGATGGGCACGGGGGCTCCAGTACGTTACTCCTCAGATGCTCTGTTCATTTCAGAGCTTAGTGACTGCCTCTACCAAGTAGTACAGAAGCTGCATTTAGGGGAATGCCATAATCCTCGCATGGTTCTCCCTTCTTGCTGCTTGGGCGTCGAGACATCTGCATAAGGGTGCTAATGGGTTGTGCGTTTTTCCAGTCAGAAAGCCTGCTTATTCGTAATAAAGTGGAGAATGCCTCTTTCCATTTACAACATAACATCACTTAAAGTAAAAGCCAGGATCCACGACCTCCACAGAACCCTGCCCTGACTATCTTCTGGCCACTTTCGTGCCCTGATAACAGCTCATGATGTAGCATTGCAGAAAAAGCGCAGGGAAGGGTATGCGACAAGGCAGTAGGAAAACAAGCATACATTTTTCCTTCCCCTTCGGGTCCCTGTCATCTTTCCAAGCTGGACAGTTTTGATTAAGTTGTTTATCTTCTGCCTTACAACTGAAACAGGAAATCTCCAGATACAAGGAGGGTCACTGAGTCATGAACATTGAAGTGAGTCAGGATTCTATTCTGGGTCAAATCCTCGAATCCAAACAGATGTTGATAATTAGCAAGGATGGACTAGAGCACGTTTTCCTATAGAAGATAAATGATCACTTCCACACATCTCTTCACAGGGGTCTGATAGCTTACAGTTCCCAACCCAACCAGACGCGGCATCTGTCCCACAGTTACCCCCTGTTGTGTGACAGTTATCATAGAGCCTGGGCCCACATGTCTTTCTCCTACAATTAGCCTTGAGTTTCTTCCTGTTCTAGCAATCTCCAAGACCACCCACTCAAGTTCTTAGCTGCTAGAAGACAGACAGCAGTTCCTGTTGTAGTCCTTTTCCCTGGGCGTACTTTGGATTTTTTTCCAATTTACAGGGAAAGCTCTGATAATTCATTGGCAGTACTTTATTCATCTCCGTTTCATTTGCTTGTTAAAAACAAAAAGGTTAACAACAGCAGCAAAAAGAAATTGGAGGTTTTTATGGTCCCTGTCTACCCCATGCTTGCTTTGAGGTGTTTGTGCTATATAGTCTGGTTAATGTGGGAGGTGGTACCTGGAAAGGTATTTAGGTATAGTGACTACATAATAAATACTTGGATGACGGAGAAAGAGACGTTGTCTTTTCACGGGATTCTCTTTGGAAGTCATTTTGAGTGACAGATAGTTTTAAGCTTTTGGAGAAACAGTTTCAGATCCTGCCAGGCTATTTACATAAGAAAGGAAAATGGAAGCTTCCAGTAGACTTGAAATACTTAGCGTTTTATCTCAAACGCTGACACGGACGTCCGTGTCATTTTTCTTTTTCAGTTTTTCAAGAAGGATGGTCAATTAAACTGAAAGGTGTGGTTAGATTTTTTTTTTCACTTTTGTAACATTAATTTATGACTGAGTTCATTCAGCCCAGTAATCTGAAATACGGTGCAGATTCTAGCCGTATGTCTTCTATAACCTGGTTGTTAGAATAGCCAATATGTACAAAAAAAAAATTAAAACAAGTATTTTGTCCTATGTATAACACAAAGTAATTTTACACAGAGAAAGATGTTTCTAGGGAAAAAAAAATTCTGTTAATTCATACTATTTCTTTGTATGAAAAAATAAAATCTATTTTACCAACTTGTGGGTGTTTTCATGTTTTATTGTGTGTTGCGGATGGACAAGGGAGTGGGGTTTGATTCCGTAACGAATTCCCTGAATGCATTCTGAGGGCAGGCCAGATCTTGCAGATTTCAAAATGTAACTAACCTGCAAATGTGTGTGGCAGTTGTTTGGAAACGATTCTGAAGGCTATGAGATCAGTGGGAAGGCCTGTGCCCCTTGCAGGAATATGCACAGGACTTCAAGGACAGACACCAAAGCCACCATGTCTCTTGGGCTACCCTGTGTGGGGGCAGCCTACAAGTACGATAAAACAGAACTTTAACAGCTGGGCGATTTGGAGGATGGTAGCATCCCTTCTCCCGTACACAGTTCTATGGAGATCCTTATCCTTGACACAACTGAAAAGTGTTAAGACAAAAAGATGTTGCCATATCCTTAACCCACAGTAAGAGAGCCCTTTTGTTTCTTTTGATGGGACGTGCCTTTTGTAGGATGATTATTTACGATCTTAAACATTTGATTCAGTCTTGTATTTTCCTTAATTTTTTTTTTCCATTTTCCATTGAGGTATTTTTGTTATTTATTTTTAATTTAAAAATTTTTTTTAAACCTCTAGTTGAGGTTTAGAGTAGCTGACACCAAATTGATAAATTAAGACTCAAACGAGAGTTCTGACTTTCTATGTGTGTGTATATATATAAAGATTTCATGTATTTAATTGAGAAAGGGAAAGGGAGAACCAGACTCCCTGCTGAGCAGAGAGCCAGACTCAGGTGCTTGATCCCAGGACCCTGAAATCATGACCTGAGCTGAAGGCAGAGGCTTAAACTGAGCCACCCAGGTGCCCCTTCTTTATATTTTTCAAGCCACTCTATTGAGGTAGGATTGGCTTACAAAAAGTACACATATTTAAGGTATATAACCTGATGCATTTCATGGTGTTTACTCATAGAATCATCACCACTATCAATGCCACAAATATATCCACCCGTTCCAAGTTTGCTCCTGCCACTTTATTTTTTAGGTGATAAGAACATTTCACCTAAGATCCACCCTCTCAGCAAATTTTTTTTAAGATTTTATTTATTTGAGAGAGAGAGTGAGAAGAGAGCATGAGAGGGGAGAAGGTCAGAGGGAGAAGCAGTGGAGCTGGGAGCCTGATGCGGGACTTGATCCCAGGACTTCAGGGTCGTGACCTGAGCCGAAGGCAGTTGCTTAATCAACTGAGCTACGCAGGCACCCTCTCAGCAAACTTTTAAGGATTAAGTATAGTGTTAACTATAGCTACTCTGGTAACACAATTGTCCCTGGGACTTAATTCATTCTGTATAACTAAAACTGATTTTATTTTTATTTTTACATCAGTATTCATAGCAAACTTTATTATTATCACATAATGTATTATTTGTTTCAGGGGTACAGGTCTGTGATTCATCAGCCTTACACAATCACAGCACTCACCGTAGCACATACCGTCCCCAATGTCCATCTCCCAGCCACCCTATCCCAACCCCCCCACGCCCCTCCACACCAGCACCCCTCAGTTGGTTTCCTGAGATGAAGAGTCTCTTAACGTGATTTTACTTAATTTAAAAAGGGAATATATTACAATCTTCGGTGAAAAGTCATTATTGCTTGCCATAAGGAGGAGTTCAAGTCAAAAAAAAAGTAAACACAAAGAAAATAAATGCATGCTAGTAATTTCTAGCTAGCTCTAACTCAAGCCAGGTTTGCCATAGGCTCTCACATGCTGCTTCTGACAAGGGTCACCCCTGGTGAAGACTAGCATTTAGCAAATTAGCATCTTGCTTTGGAGGGTGGAAGAGAATTGAAGAGGGTATGAGTTACCCAACGTTATCACAATTATCCAATGTTACTTGGTGTTGAGTCCATGAATGCCTAAAATGGGAGCTACTTCCCCTCCCCGCCCCCCCACCACCAAAATCCTCTCCGGCAGCGCTCTGGATTTCTCACATTTTGGAAAACACTGATTCACACCAAGAAAACGTCTTGCACAGAGGCGCAGAGTTGGAAGTCAGCCTAGCATTCCAGAAAGACTGTAAAAAAAAGACCCACCCCACCCAAGCAAAGGACACTAGCAGGTCAGGGAGAATCAAATAATTAATATTTGGCTTTCAACAGCCAGCATCCTTATAGAGACCTGTTCTTTCAAACCTAGGAATGTGCTGCCAGGTGACAGAGGAGTGGGCCTTGAATGCCAACCTGACTTTACATTCGTTCCTTCATGAGTTCAAATCCATTCCCATCAATTTTCTGCTTTTTCTACAGAAAGGTAATAAAATGGACCTAAAATCTCTCATTAGCCTGAGAGCAGTTTCTAGGGCGGAATAGTTCTCACATTTGGGGAAATTACGGCATCATCTCACCTATCTGTGGAGACAAATCTGAAGGAGACAAAGTGAAAGAAACAAGCGTAGAGTGGTGGTTACCAGAGGTTTGGGGGGTGGGAGAAAGGGAGACATACTGGGCAAAGGAAATAAACTTTCAGTTACATGATTAACAAGTTTAGGGGCGCCTGGGTGGCTCAGCTGGTTAAAGCCTCTGCCTTCGGCTCAGGTCATGGTCCCAGGGTCTGGGATTGAGCCCCACATCGGGCTCTCTGCTCAGCAGGGAGCCTGCTTCCTCCTCTCTCTCTGCCTGCCTCTGCCTACTCGTGATCTCTGTCAAATAAATAAATAAAATCTTAAAAAAAAAAAAAAAAAAACAAGTTTTAGGGACATAATGTTCAGCATGGTGATTATAACGGATAGTACTGTATCCTATACTTCAATGGGGCACTGAGGGTAGGTCTTAAATGTCCTCACCACGAAGAAGAAATGACAGTTATGTGGCCTGTGCTGGGAATCAGTTTGACATTTATAGGTGGATCAAATCAAAGTCTTGCCCACCTTAAACTTACACGATGTCCTTTGTCGATTATATCTCAACAAAGCTGGAACACATTTCAAAATAAAATAATGTATAACCCCCCCGCCAAAAGCTCTCCCAGTGATTCTAACATATAGTCATCCTTGAGGGCCATGGTTTTCAAAGTGTGGTTTCTGGACCACATCAGCATCCCTAGGGAACCTGACAGGCGTACCAATGTGTGGGCCCTGCCTCGGACCTCCTGAATCGGAAATGCAGGATTTAGTAAGTTCTCCAGCTGATTCTGATTCATGCAAAAATCTGAGAGTCACCGCATTACAGCATAGACTTCATATCATTTCCTTTCCTTTTGAAACCAGAGACCCTTGGGTCTCTAATCAAGCACATTGTCTTCTTTCCCAGACTTTTCACCAACCAAAGCAATTACCAAGCAGAGTCACCCCTTACAACTCTGGGTCTCCTTTCACAAAGCAGCTCTCAGCATTTCAGATGGTGACCAGGGCTGCGGCTGCCTGGCTTCCCTCACTCTGCCGGGTCCTGTTTTTCTCAGGCTGCCCCCTGTGCTGTCATCTCGTAACATGTTCCTGAGAGTGGAATGATAGGCTGGCACAGGACAGCTAAAAATCCTTGGAACCCCCCCCCCCCATGTCATCTTACCTTCTAGATTCCATCTTCAACAATATACTCCCAGCATAGGCTCCAATTGTCACGATTCCTTCTTACCCTTCACAACGGACTCCCAAAGCCCAATGTTTGAATCTAGAGCTTCCATTGGGCCATTGTGTTCCCAGTTATAATGAGTGGATCTAAACCTCTAGTTCCTAGTAGTAGCATCCACTTTCATTTTTCTGTCCTCACCCATTTTTATGATGACAAGGTGTGAAAGATGATAGAAGATCCTCGTTGCGAAAAGTCGGCTGGGGTAACTTATCTGCGGGCTCAGAGCCCGCATTCCCCTTTTGAAAGCTTAGCTCCATGCGATCGTCTCTTTTCGTGTATGATCTAACAGGGACTTGAGCACCCCAGTGCAGAGTTTCCTAAAAACCATGGAAGACCGTCTCCAGTGCCCCTCTAGCTGTGATAGGGGATTAGAGGTTCCTTTAGAGCTCCCTTTTCGGCCTCCAGTACCTCCCGATCTTATGTCCCCCTGCTGCATAGAAGCTGTCCCAATTCCTCTGCAGAATTCCTGACCTCACAACACCGAGGCTTAGCATGCCTTCTTTTTCGCTGTATCTAGCAAGTGAAGACAGATAATAGAGGACACCTTTGGAAGCCATCAACAACAGAAGGTTTCTTCAGCTTCTTGAGAAGGGGAGACATCTGATGGGAGGGACACTCAGAGACCCTTATTTTGGATATGATATTCTATAAGAATGGGAGCAAGAGGGGGGAGGGGGTTTGGGAGAAGGGGGTGGTATTATGGACATTGGGGAGGGTATGTGCTTTGGTGAGTGCTGTGAAGTGTGTAAACCTGGTGATTCACAGACCTGTACCCCTGGGGATAAAAATATATGTTTATAAAAAATAAAAAATTATATTAAAAAAAAAAAAGAACACCTAAATCACAGAGTAAAATGTAAAAAAAAAAAAAAAGACATAACTAAAAAAAAAGATGAAGAGATTGGAGAATGTATTAATGGCACCAAAAGAACAAAAAAAAAAAAAAAAAAAAAAAAAAAAAAAAAGAATGGGAGCAAGAAGAGGCCAGAGTCAGAGATCGGCTCGTTCATTCAATAAATATTTACGGAGGGCTTACCGCTGCCAGGGGCGCAACTTGAAACACGCCATGCTTCCTGCTTCAAGGAATCCACATCCCGGGGAGGAGTTGAAGGATGTGTGCAGATACAGCCGGAATGGAGTAGGACAAGGGCCATGGGAAGTGCTGGGGGACATCAGGACGGGAGTTCCTAACCTCATTTGGGGTTGGGCAGGGGGACGGTCTTACCTATAGACCTGGTAGGATGGAGGGTGGTAGGGAGGCAGAGGGCAGAGAGAGCCGTGAATAAATACAGCCAGCTGACAAGGGCAGGCCGTTCAGTAGGGGTCAGCATGAAGTGTGTGGAGGGAGGGGAGTGGATGGTTCTGGAAGGAGTAAGTACAAGATTGTGTTGCAAGTAAATGAACAGCAGCTCAGCTGCTTTTGTGCTCCTGTCGCCTACCGGATACCTCTCTCTGAATATCTCCATCAGCATCTCAAATAAAAGCATGCCCAATTGAACTCTTGGTTCTTTTTTTTTTTTAAGATTTTATTTATTTATTTGACAGAAATTACAGGCAGGTGGAAAGGCAGGCAGAGAGAGAGAGAGAGAGCAGGAAGCAGGCTCCCCGCTGAGCAGAGAGCCTGATGCGGGGCTCGATCCCAGAACTCTGGGATCATGACCTGAGCCGAAGGCAGAGGCTTTAACCCACTGAGCCGCCCAGGCGCCCCTGAACTCTTGGTTCTCTTGTGTTACATCCCTTCCCCTGATTTTGCTCGGGAAAATTTGCTCGGGAGCTCTCATGCTAGAACACTTGTGGAGTCATCCTTGGCGTCTCTTTCTTTCACATTCTTCACGTCGGATCCTCACTAAGTCCTGCCAAGGCAACTATTAGAAAGTCTCCCGAGTCCCTTCACTTCTTCCTGGCTCCTGTGACACCACCCCTGGCTTAAGCCCGTCTTGCTGGGCTGCTGTGGTTGCCTCGCACCTGGCCCCCCACCCACTTCCCGCTGCTCCCTCCAGTCTGTTCTGCTCACACACTCAGGGGGATCTCTGTCTCTCTGTCTCTCTCTCTCTGTCTCTCACTCTCTTTTTAAGATTTTATTTATTTATTTGACAGACAGAGGTCACAAGTAGGCAGAGAGGCAGGCAGAGAGGGGTGGGGTGCAGGCTTCCCACTGAGCAGAGAGCCAGAAGCGGGACTCGATCCCAGGACCCTAGGACTATGACCTGAGCCAAAGGCAGATGCTTAACCCACTGAGGCACATTTAGACCCACTGAGGTCTTCATTTTAGACTCTCTCCGCCTGTTCTCCATGTTCCAACCACAGGAGTCTTCTTTTTGCTCCCGGCGGCGAGAGGCAGTGGGGAGCCATGTTCTCTGTGTGGATGCCTTCCTCCCAATTCCTTGCTCATTAGACTCATCTATCAGATCTTAGCACCTTTATCTGCATGAACTCGTCCCTTAGTAAGGGAGGTCTTCTCTAGCTGTGGTTACCCCAGTGAGCCACTCATTCTGGTGTTCTCGTCCTTGGGTAGCCTTTTCCCACAATGATGTGGCGCTCGAATTCCCTTAACCATTGAAGACCACAGAGACGGGGCTGTGCCCACTGCCCTTCATTGGCCGGACCACTCCTGCTCCCCTCTCTTAGAACACTCACTCTTGGGATGCTCCCTCTTGAAACCAGCTGCCATGCTCCAAGTAGCCCAAAACGCATGGAGAGACCACGTGTGGTCAACTCAACCAACTGTGGTCAACTGTGTTCGCCGAGCTCCCTGAAGACAGCCAGACTCCACTGCCAGCCATATTTACCCATCACCTTGGGGGTTTCGGCAACTTGAGCCCCTGCTGACTGCAGCTTTGGTTGACATCATGTGGGTCAGAAGAACCACTCAGCTGAGCCCCATCCACCAGTAAAATAGAGACCGATCATAACTGCTTCTGGTCTTAAGCCACAAAATTTGGGGGGGTGCTTGGAATAATGCAGAATTGGGACAATCCCTCATTGAAATGAACACCTGCTCTTATTTCCGCTCAGAGAATCCAATCCCAGTCCTTCCCACCGGTTCCTATGTTTAGCTTTGCACTTATTTGTGTTTGGTTATTGTCCTTGGCACTAGTCTGGCATCTCCACAACGGCGGGGACTATGGGTTCTTATTCATCGGTAAAGGGTCTCCCAGGTACGGAAGAGCTGCTTAATTGTCTGTTGAATGAGGGAAGAAAGAGTTGGGATTATGTCCCAAGGGTAAGAGGATAAGAGGTTTAAACGGGTGACAACATAGTTTCACGTGGAGGAAAAGTGGTATTTTAAAAGCTAGCTTTTAATGAGGATGGAATACTTCTTAGAGAGCTTGTCTTGTGATTTAAGAAACAATAGACTTCGGGTTTTAAAGAGGGAAGGCTTTGGGCCTCAGTCTGGGTAAGAGATGATGAGATGATGAGACAGGAGAGGCTAAGAATTATTGAATAGGAACGTGAAAGGCGGCTTCTTTGGGCAGCAAAAAAAAATGAATGAAGGGATGTTAATTTTTGAGATGAGCTCTAGAGAGACATCCAGAGAGACATAAACCAGAGGAAGAAAGGCATAGAGAGAAGGTGGGCTCTGAGAGGGTCCCCCAGAGACACAAGGGAGGCCCGGTCCCCAGGGAGAGACGAGCAGATTTTCCATGGCAGAGTCAGAATGGTTAGACCTGTGTCATAGGGAGTATCCTGTGGCCGCTCTAACCAGGTGGCCTTAAAGCAGCAGAAGGGAATGATCTCACAGTTCTGGAGGCCAGACATCTGAAATCAAGGTGTGTGCAGAGCCGTGTTTCCCTCCCAAACCTTCAGAGGAGGATTGTTTCTTAAATTCCTGAAGCTTCTGGTAGCCCCGGCATTCCTTGTCTCAGGGCAGTAAAACTCCAATCTGCCTCTGTTTCCTGTGTCTGTGTCTTCACATGGCATTCTCCTCTGGGTGTGTGTGTGTGTGTGTGTGTGTGTGTGTCTGCATGAAATCCCTTTCTTTCCAGATCTCCCCCTTCTTGGGAGGACATCCTCCATCTTGGATGCGAGCCCATCCTAATGACCTCATCATCGCTCGATTACATCGGCAAAGACTATTTCCAGCTAAGACCACATTCAGAGGTGCTGGGGGTTAGGATTTCTGCCTATGTTTGGGGGGGGCAGTACAGTTCAGCGCAAAACAGCTCAATAGCCCATTTAAGTTGTTAGCAAGAGGTGCTCTAATTCCTCTCCAATGTGCAATCTCAAAGCCATTCTGAACCTTTACAGGCTTTGCAGATCTTTGCAATGAGATATGGGAGACCTTTGGAATATTCGCTCTACCTCTGACAACGGAGGGCTTGAGGAGAGAAAAGCGATGGCTGCAAGGGACATGTGAGCCTCGGAAGTGAAAGACAAGAGCGTGGACTCCCTGAAGTTAAAATGTTAGTTATTTGATTTGTCTGTGAGTGTTAAGGTGTATGCTTGGAAGGCTGCGGAACTGGCGTAAGGGGTTGGAGGTGGAGGCAAGTCAATGGGAACCATGGAGAGCCTACTGGAGGAATTTAAGGAGGCACCAAGAATGAAAACAGGCTTCTGGATGAAATGCATGGGGGGCTCTCAATGCTGAAGCTTAGCTGGGAAACTGAGGACGAGGAGCTCCTTGCTGCAGTAATGTAGGTACTACAATGAGGTCCCAGATGGAGAGGTGGCTGGGGTAGGGTTCCATCTCATTGACCAACCCCTGCTTTTCCAGTTGCCCCGTTTTTCCCAAATGTCACAACACAGGCATAGCTAGATTGAATGAGCTCCCTAAGTGTCTGCAAGCTTGGACCGGCAGGATGAGCTGTCGGAAGTCAGAGAACATCTTAGCCAAGTGAGGGGGGAGGGTGGCACTCTGGGGAAAATCGTGTCATTTCGCTGAGTTCTTAGTAGTCATTTTTTATGACATACAGGATTTTATTTGGAGAGCATGTCAATTTCATTTATTTTCCTTAGCGATCCGTGCACAGAAACACATGTCCACTGATAGCTTGCTCAGTAGCTGAACATTTTCATCTCAAGCGTCCTTCAAGGCTTCTTGAGCTCCCAGGGGTCCAGGTACCCGCAGAGCATCAAAGCAATGTACTACACAGGGGTGTCTGGGGTGAACGATTTGAATTCGCAATAGAGGACTTGGTTTAATGCAGTAACATCAATAAGTTAATTCTCATTAGGACATGGTGACTCTGAAGTCTCTATTGGTAACCATTAAAATCTGGAGAGTTCTTTTCAATGGAATGGGTGATCTTTTCTTTGTCTTCTGCCCAAATAACCATTTACCTATGTCTTATTGGGGATCTGACTATTGGTTTCTTGGGGAGACAGAAGAGAAGCTTGAAGGCTCATGAGGCTGGGGAGATGCATAGGCTCATGAGGCTGGGGAGATGCATAGCCTCAGAACACCAAGTCCGTCTTGCCTCCGTTCCCCCACTTTGAGGTTCTTACACTTTCTACCTATACACTTAGTCCATGTCACTCTCTATCTGGAGCTCAGAACTACCATTTACTGGCTGTGTTGCCTTGGGGAAAGGACTAGCCCTCTCTGAACTGAGGATTCCTTAACAGCAGGCTGTAGCCGATGACATTGACCTAATAGATTTATAAGGATTAAAGGAGAATTCATCCGTGAAGCCCTTATCATACCATCTGGCACATATAATATTTGAGAAACGTTCCTTTCCTGTCCTCACCCCTCCTGACTTGTGAACAGGATGGGAGGAATATCTAAAGCCCCAGGCTCAGGTTTGGGGGTACCTAAAACATTCCCATTTCTATAAAACCACAGTTTGGTGTCCCAGGACGAGTCCTTCAAACCCCAGTGGGTTCAGAGCTGGGGAAGACCCTCTTTTCCTCCTCCCTACCTGTTGGTCTCGTAGAGCGGATGCTTTAGGATTTCATTATTTCCTCCGCAATTAGAGACTTTGCTGGACTCCTCTCTGTTTTGGGTCCCACCGCGTGTGCCCCAGGGGATCTCCCACTCCATTCTTGCCTCCCACTCCTGACAGCCTGAGGGGACATCGTGGACAGGAAGTTTGTACGGACTCCCAGGCGGGAAGAGACAGTGGCCAGGGTTGACTCAGTCTGCACCTGTGGAAGGAGGAATGTGGATGTTAAAACAGAGGTCCTGGACCCAAAGCTGCTGCCCCCTTCCCCTGCAAGGAGACACTTGGCTCAGCTTCTCCCTAATACGCGATTTCCCTTCCTCACCAGACTGCCCCGTCCCTTGCTCTTTCGCATCCCAGCCCAAATTCCATTTTTTTTTTAAGATTTTATTTATTTATATATTTATTTGAGAGAGAGAGAGCGAGCGAGCACGCACGCACCTAAGAAGGGGAGGGGGCAGGAGAGGGAGAAGCAGACTCCCCGCTGAGCAGGGACCACCCCCCACCTCCCTGCCACGCCCACGACCATGGATGGTGACCGGAGCCCAAGGCAAACGCTTCACCGACTGAGCCACCCAGGCGCCCAACTCCATCTTTCTTGAATCCCTTTTTGAAGACTCGAGTGCACACACCATCATCTACCTTCTTGGGCCGTCTGCCCGTCTGCCCCCCTCCTACTAGCTGCAGCCATCTGTAACAGAGCCTGCCGCCTGGTCTCCAAACTTCTCCATCCGTTCCTTGTCTCAGACAATTCCATCTTCCATGGGTTCTTGGTGCCCCCTTGCCCCGACTGCTCTGTCCCCCAAGAGTCAATACCTCAGGGGCACCTGGGTGGCTCAGTGGGTTAAGCCGCTGCCTTCGGCTCAGGTCATGATCTCGCGTCACGGGATCGAGTCCCGCATCGGGCTCTCTGCTCGGCAGGGAGCCTGCTTCCTCCTCTCTCTCTCTCCCTGCCTCTCTGCCTACTTGTGATCTCTCTCTGTCAAATAAATAAATAAAATCTTAAAAAAAAAAATACCTCATTGTCACCTTGATTACAGGAAGACCCACCTTCCACGACCCTGCCCACCACCCACCAGCCCTCCACCGAGCACCAGACTTGCTATCAGCAATATTCTGAGCTCCGTGCATCACGTGACGGCACCCGCTTGTCACCATCTTCCCCTCCCCCTCCTGCCTTTCCTCCCTCCACCTCTGCGCGTGATGTGCGCTCCGGCTACCCTGAGTTCCTTTGCTTCTCAGAATACAGCAGGCGTCTTTGCAGCTCCTCCCCTTGTGTGAGCGTCAGTTTTCTCCCCAACGTCTCCTCTGGGGGTTTTCCGCTCTCTGCTCACTTCTTGCTTTTGTTCTTTTTTCTACATTTAGAAAAATTTGTGAAATAGACTTGCAGACAAATACGTAAAACTTCTATGAGAGTCGAACAACTGCCCTGTGGATATGGACTCAGATGAGGAAATAGACCATTATCAGCTCCCCCAGGCCCCCGCGTGTCCGCCTCTGAAGGGGTCCCCTACCCTCTGCGCAAGAGGGCACCCACATATCCTCACATCCGCGATAATCATTTCATGACTTTCTAGAGTTCTGCCCCAATGAACACTAAGGATTGGTTTTGTCTGATTTTCAACTCGGTGCAGCTGAAATCCTATTCTTTTGTACCTGCTTCCTTCCACCAGCACGGTGCTGCTGTCATGTGTGTTGTGTGCTTTGTTGTGGTTCTTTATTTTTTTTAAAGATTTATTTATTTTAGGGCACCTGGGTGGCTCAGTGGGTTAAGACTCTGCCTTCGGCTCAGGTCATGATCTCAGGGTCCTGGGATCGATTTCTGCTTTAGGCTCTCTGCTCAGCGGGGAGCCTGCTTCCTCCTCTCTCTCTCTCTGCCTGCCTCTCTGCCTACTTGTGATCTCTGTCTGTCAAATAAATAAATAAAATATTTTTTTAAAAGAGTAAAAAAAAAAAAAAGATTTATTTATTTTATATGAGAGAGAGAGACAGAGAGCGAGCCCAAGTGGGGGGAGCGGCGGACTCCCTGATGAGCGAGGAGCCAGATGTGGGGCTCGATCCCAAGACCCATGAGCCTGTGGCCTGAGCTGAAATCAAGGGTCTGTTGCTCAACCGACGGAGCCCCTCAGGCGTCCCCTCCCCATTGTGGTTCTTTCTGAATCTGACCTTAGAACATTCCATTCCACAAATGTATCGCACTTGCTGTTAACGGACATTAGGGTTTGCTCCCTTGATTTCGTCTTCTTCAGTGTCTGTCTACCGCGAAGCATTTGATTTCAACTTCCTTCTCCACTAACTGATCCTAAGCTTCGGGAGAGTGGAGACCGTTTGGGTTGTGGATCCCAGAACCTACAGAATGTCTGATACCGGTCGGGGCTCGCAGTGTGCGTTGGCTGCAGGAATGCTCACTCAGACTCCAGGTTACTTAAAGGTGCTGCTCAAACAGTCCCTCCTCCTCCAGGCAGGCTTTCAACAACAACGACAACAGTAATAGTAACCCCCATTGTTGAGTTTACTCCGCGGGAGGTGCTCTGCCAAACACACATCATCTCACTTAATCCAAACAGCCGTGACGTTGACTTAAGATCCCCATTCTAAAGACGCAGACGCTGCAGCTTTGTAAGACTCAGTCACCCCCCAAAGGTCACACGGGCCCAAGGTCAAACCGGTGGTTGAGTTCTGGGCCCGGTTCCTTTGCCAACAGCAAATGCTAAGGTCCCGAGATTAGTCTTGCCTGTAGATCTGTTTGATTTGGCCCACGGGGGTTTTGACATTAAAAACAAAAATTGATTTCCTATATTAAAAAAAATGAGGGATTTTGGGGGCGCCTGGGTGGCTCAGTGGGTTAAGCCTCTGCCTTTGGCTCAGGTCATGATCTCAGGGTCTTGGGATCGAGCCCCACATTGGGCTCTCTGCTCAGCAGGGAGTCTGCTTCCTCCTTTCTGTCTCTGCCTGCCTCTCTGCCTACTTGTGGTCGCTCTCTGTCAAATAAATAAATAAAATCTTAAAAAAAAAAATGAGGGATTTTTTACAGGGCTGTTGGGAGAGCTGTTTTCAGCAAATTACAGATAGCTTTCAGGTGGCTGAGCCAGGCCTTAGATTCCAGTCTGACTCTCAAGTCTGTGTTCTATCCAATAGAATATTCTGCCTTAGCTTTTTAAAGCAGATGTGGACCGGAAGAACAGTGTTTCCCTGGGGCCCAAGCTGTTTCCTCTTCCGTGGGCAGGTCCTTGGATCCCGTCCCTGTGTCCCCATGCTCTTCTCTCTCCCATGACCTGGAGAGAGGGTCTGGGCTGCTACTGGAACCTATCCCACCATTTAGACAATCTATCCACATCTTCACCTTTTGCATGATGTCCTGTGAATGGACTGGGCTGTTGTAGCGGGAAAAAACAAAAAACAAAAAACACAACATAAATATGTCCCTGAAAAAATAAATTTTGACCTAAAGAGTTGGTAAAATTCAAGTCATTATCATCTGGATTACCTCCAGTCCCTGAGTTGGTAAAATAACATTTTGAAATGCCATTTAAAAAAAAAAAAAAAAAATTGGCCTGTCTACACAGTGACGGGTCTGAGAGGCCTGACAGCTCAGGTACTTAGCTTGGAATTTATGAATCAAAAGCTTTAAAACTTAACCCAAGAAAGTTTTTTTAAGTACTACTATTTCCACCTAATTAAGGACTGTCATACAAATATGATTTATTTACAGCTATCATTCATGCACAGCGTAGAACTATCCAAGGCTTTTTTTAAAAAAAATTTCTAATGACTTTTATGCATTAACTCAATCAAGGGGCTTTCTAAAAATATTATCTTTCCCCTTCTGGATAAAGAAATTAATGCCTACTTATCATATAAAATTTAGAAACTATAGGAAAATACAGTGAGAACATAAAAATTACTGGAATCCTACCACCTGGAGATAATCATGGTGGACACTTTGATAATAGTTTCAATTTTTTCTGTATGCCCTTGTATAAAAATTGATATATGTGTAGTATAAAAATAGATAAAGATATATATTGTTTTATTTCACGTTTCATTTGTACTCATTAAACAGACTCACAACTGTAAACATTGTTAGAAAACATCATTTTTAATGACTTCAAGTTGTCTCTCTCATGGACTTACCATAATTTGCTCAGTCTTTTCCCTATTATTGGAAACTCTGCCTGTTTCCAATTTCCTGCTATTACAAACAATGCTCTCATGAAAATCTTTTACATACTTTTCCCTTTTTGATTATTTTCTTGGTCTAGATATAAACAGAATTAGTGGGATGAATAGAGAATCAAAGGTCATGATCTTTATAAAGATCTCAAGGAGTCGCTCCCCTTCTCAGCAAGTTATGGGGAAAATGGTTCTTTTGTAATATCGGGTGGAAAAATTAGGATGGGGAATTAGATCTTCATTTTCTCAGTTATTTGAAACACACTAAAATATGTCTTATAGAAGGATATAGTCAACTGATTGCCTTTGGGCAGTGAATTGTTTTGTTGTTATTTGGTGGTTTTTTGGTCTATTTTCATTTTTTTACTTCTTTAGACTTTGCAACTTTTATACAAAGTGTTCCTGTGGTGTGTTTCTTCTGCCCCCTAGACACAATATTATGAGCCACCACAATGTGCAGGGCTCATCTTTATCCATGCACTGATTTCTCATATTTTTGATTCTCCATTTCCTTTTTTCTTTCTTTTTTCAGGTTTTTTTTTGGAAAGTCATACGTGCCCTTTAAAACTTCGAGGACTCTAACCTAGGTGACATCCCCCTGTGCTGTCTACCCACTTTCCCGCTCCTTTCTTTTTTTGTTTTAAGATTTTATTTATTTATTTATTTATTTATTTGACAGAGATCACAAGCAGGCAGAGAGGCAGGCAGAGAGAGAGGAAGGAAGCAGGCTCCCCGCTGAGCGGAGAGCCCCATGCGGGGCTCAATCCCAGGACCCTGGGATCATGACCTGAGCCGAAGGCAGAGGCTTTAACCCACAGAGCCACCTAGGCGCCCCAGAAGACACTCTATTTCAACTCATTTTACTCCCTTCCAAGTTTCCTGATGCCAAATGGCTCACAGATCCCATTTGATTAGTGGATGCATGGTTCCTGCTAAAGTCTCAAAAGTTTCTGGACGTTAATCATGTCAAAAATAAAGATTCAAGGTAAGTTAAAATGAGATTTTCTCAGGCTGAGTGCACAATGAAGATTAGCTCAATCTGTGATGAAAGACCGTTTAATTCTATAGAGAAAAGTACCCAGTTGTCTGCAGCAAGTTACAATTGGAATTGTGTAGAGGGACAACATTGTTTTGTTAGTACTAATTGTTAATCTAGTACTAATTTCTTATTACTAATTTAGTACTAAATTATTTTATTTTATTTTATTTATTTCTCAAGATTTTATTTATTTGACACAGAGAGAGAGCACAAGCAGGGGGAGCGGCAGAGGGAGAGGGACAAGCAGGCTCCCCATGGAGCAGGAAGCCTTACCTGGGGCTTGATCGCGGAACCCTGGGATCATGACCTGAGCTGAAGGCAGAGGCTTAAGGGACTGGGGCCACCCAGGCACCCCAATACTAAATTGTTTTAAGGTATACTGCCTTTTAAAATGTTTTAGTTAATCCGTTTATTTAGAATCTATTTCTTGAAGACCAACCATATCCTGACCGTGGGCAAGAGTGTGGAGAAAGGCGTGTGACCTCTGACCTCAGGCAGGTGACACTCTACTGAGAAGTAAAAGGAATCCTGTCTCTGTTTCAACGTGTGGTTTTTTCCAGCACCAGCCGGCAATTAACGTAGTTCTGACCCTGTCGACCCAAGACAGCGTTGGATCCCACAGGTTAAGGTTCAGCCTCACGGGCTGCACCTCACCACCGACTTCAGAATCCAATCAAAAGTCCAGCGGGTCACCTATGCTTCTGACTATAGAGGTTCCAACCACCCTCTCCTTGGGTGGGGTTAATTTATTACGGTGGCTCCCAGAGCTCAGAGAAGTATTTCACTTACAAGATGACCAGTTTGTGATAAAAGGATATAACTCAGAAACAGCCAGATGGAAGAGATGCACAGGGGCGGGTGTGGGGAAAGGGCACGGAGCTTCCATGATCTCTGGATCTGACACCCGCCCCATCTGGCACATGTTCACCAACCCAGAAGCGCTCCCAACTTTATGGAGGTTTCATTACACAGGCGCACTTGATGAAATCGTGGGGCATTGGTGACTCAACCTGCAGCCCTTCTCCTCTCCAACAAGGTCCAAGAGGGACTGGTTGTTCCAAACCCTGATCATGTGGTTGGCTCCCCTGGCAACCAGCCTCCCTCCTCAGGTGCTCTCCCCCACCTGCCAGAGCCGGCTCATTAACATAACAAAAGACACATTAATCACCCTCATTACAAGAAATTCCAAGGGTTTTAGGGAGTCCTGTGCCAGAAGTGAGGAAGAAGACCACACATAGGTATTTCTTATTATAAATCACAGTATCACAGGAGGAGATGAGCAGTCAAGAGATAACCACAAGTAATTACAAATCAATAGGCAATTGCAAAGTGTGGTAAAGATTCAGAAAGAATGCAGGCCTTTATATGTAGGGGAGCATGATTTCATCTGAGGAATTCAGGAGAGGATTGTGAGTGAAAGTCTGAACAACAAACAGTAAAAGAAAAAGAGAAAAGAATAATGCAGATAAGTAAACTCTACGCAAAGGCTTTCATATCCAGATAATATCACAGAACTCATGATTTAAAGCTACCGTCGCTTGAGGACTATCATTTTGTGTGGATGGGCAGCTTTGGTTGGTGGTCCCAAAGATGAATGATTTTGGAGCACTTTTCACAATAATAGCCATACCCTTTTGAATGTCTTAAAAAACAAAATTCAACTGAGTATGTTTAAAAGATCTCATTGGCTTTATTCAACAGTTCATGCATGAATCAGGGAGCTTCCCGTCCAGCACCTCGCCAGGAGCTTGGAGGAGCTGTGCAAAATGGTAGACCTTCACAGGCAGAAGGGGGTCAGAACAAGGAAGCCATACCTGCCAAAAAAATATAGGTTGGTTATTGCAAGGTCACTAATTTTAGGGGATGACGGGGGTCTGCCAGGCAGTTGGCCTCACTCGTGCTGATCAGGTGATTCCTGACTGCTTTGGGGTTCTGTTTCTGGGAGAGCTAAGACTGTCATTAAGTCTCCGTTTGGTGATGTGGGGCTCAGCAGAAACAATTCCATTTGGGGGCTTGTCTTGTCTTTTAATGCCTGCAATTTGCCAGACACACTGCCTTAGGTTTCTGATCCAAAATTGGCTTTATGAGCTGTCTGCTTTTATTACTATGCCTGTTTTAGAGAAGGGGGGTGGGAGAGATGAAACAACTTATCCAAAGACCCCTGGCTCAGAGCTGGAGTAGCCAAGTCTTGAACGCAGTCACCGGATTCTAGAACTCCTACTCACTGGTACGTTGCCCTGCCTCCCATGCTCGGAATACGACCCATTTTTATGCTCGAGTGTTCAAGGAAGGTAGCACATGGGTTAGCTGAGGATATGTATTATTGGCCTCTTTTCTATTCCACTGTATTGTTTAAATAATAAGTATTTATGAAACCTACAAACGCCACGACTTACCCCTATTAACGCAGTGTCATTTATAAAAATAACAACGTACTTGGTAGTACCGATGGACTGCGAGGAACTTCCTTTCTGCCTCAGGGACAAAGCAGCAAGAGAAAGCCCTGTTTGGGCAATGGCCCGAAGCCTGCTCTCTAGTCCCGAAATAGTACTTGGCCATGGGTGGGAGTTTCACCACTGCTCTATCTTCTCGTACCTTCCTTCTTCCCATCTGACCTCTGCCCTTGAAACGTATATAATCCAGGACCTAAACCGGAGCCGTCTGCGGGAGCCACAAGGGCTACAGTGAGTATTTGCCGCACGTTCGCTTTGTTTGAGTACATTGACACACTTTTCCCAGAGCATACATTTATAAAGATATATAAATATATTATTTTTAGGGCGTTAGGCTTTTTCCAGAACATGTCCTTTCAAACTTGTTTCAATAGAATGTAGAAAGAGATGGAAAAACAGCTTCGTATTTATTGGGCCGATTCGAATGGTAAAAATCACCTACTTTCCCTCCATCCCGACTGATAATTTTCTGTGCATACATAGGTATGTGAGGTATGTATACAATTGTGTAAAACAGTCATTATTCCTTAAAAAGGGCTCTGTTGGGCACTTGAGTGGCTCAGTCAGTGAAGCGTCTGCCCTAGGCTCCGGTCGTGATCTCAGGGTCCTGGGATGCAGCCCCGCGTCTGGCTCCTTGCTCAGTGGAAGCCTGCTTCTCACTCTCCCTGAACCCCCACTCCCGTTCACGCTCACACTCGCTCTCTCTCAAATACACAATTAAAATCTTAAAAAAATTGCTCTATTAAATAAATACTTTTTACTCAAGAAAATATCGTGCTGTGTCAATAGAACCATTTTGAAGTGTAGGATTCCCTGCTCCACGATTTTACTGAACTATTCCCTTGGTGGTTTCCAACATTTTACCAGAATAAAAATTGTTGCAGTGGATATTTCTACACATGTGTATTGCATAGTTTCAGATTCTCTCCTTAGGGTAAAATCAGGGACAGAGGACTTCTGGTTAAAAGTGTAAAATAAACATGCTAAGCTGTTTGATGTACATGGCAACGCATCTCAGCAATGAGAATACACCCATTTTCCACCAAATCTTGTAAGAGTTCCTGTTGACTCGTATCTCCCAACAATGGGATTCACCACTCTTTCAAACACGTACCTCCCTTGTAGACTAGGAACGATAGCGTGTTCCCATGTTGTCCGGTCGGTCTGCGCGGAAAAGCTTCAGAGACACCGTCTAAAGGAAAAGACTGGCCAGAAGAAACGGACCCTCTTCTTTGAAGATCCAGAAACTCACTCTTTCTCCCTCGCAAGGATTTGATCCCAGGAGAGTGACTCTCGCCAACTAAAATGCACACGGTGGTGAGAATGATATCAAGATATCCATTACTGATGGTCAATGGAAACCATGACCATGGCAAAGACCAGAAATCCATATGTGAATAAAACCAGTGTATTTGGCCTCAGAATGCTATACATGCACTGAATATCCATCGGAGACCTCTCTATGATTTTGTGTGTGTGTGTGTGTGTGTGTGTGTGTGTGTATTACTGTCAAAGGGAATAGAAAAAACCATGAAATCCATGTCACCAGCATGGTCATCAAAAAGTTGTTAGATGAACATGGGATCAAAATTAAGGCGAGGAGAGAATTCGATTCCATCATGGATGGGTGGGTTTGCCGGAAGGAACAGTGTTTGGAGGCTGTTGGCTATCATCTCTCCACTTTGGCACCCATCTAAGGACAGCCTGCGGTTGAGATGGGGAACATTTGCAAGAGGTGGTTACCTGGGGCAGCATTTGGATAGAGATGACACTTATTATTTTTTTTTCTTCCTATGTTGATTCATGAAGTGGGCTGTCGTGGAATTTTGCTGACCACCCAGTGCATGGAGCTCAAAGTAGGGCTCGATCTCATGACCCTGAGATCTCCACCTGAGCCAAAATCAAGAATCGGATGCTTAACCGACTGAGCCACCCAGACGCCCCTCCTCTTTTTCATTCAGCAAATCAATGGTATGCTTATTTGCTATATTAATAAGGATAGAACCCTGGCTTGGCTTAGCTCAGAGAAAAAGCAGGAATGTTTACTGGCTCAAAAATGAGAACCAAAGGAGTGAGGTAGATGGGCTGGTGGGCAGCCAGAATGGAGATCCTAATGCCATCCAGTTCTTGGTTTCTCAGTGTGGCGCTCAGTTGCTCTGGTTTCATGCCACAGCGGGCCAGGGAGAGAGGGTGTGAATGTGTGTGTATGTATCAGTGGGGCAGGGACAGTTTATAGATGTGACTCCGGAAAGTTCCAGACTCAAGGCTTTCATGACTTGAACAGAGACCCAAAGACTCTTCTCTGCCAGATACCGTTGAAATAAGAATCCTCCTCCTCCCCCGCTTTTTTAAAGACTTTACTTATTTGAGAGAGAGAGAGAGCGCAAACATGAGCGGGGGGTAGGGGAGGGGCAAAGGGAGAGGAAGAAGCAGATTCTCAGCTGATCAGGGAGCCTGATGTGGAACTCGATCCCAGGACCCTGGGATCATGACTTGAGCCCAAGGCAGAGGCTTCACCAACTAAGTCACCCAAGTGCTCCTGAATAAAAATTCTTAAGAAGAATTCCATTCATCCAGCTTGGGTCCCCTGCCCCAAGAAAGGTGAGTAATATATCCATTAGCAATACCTACTTGAGGAGAACATTTTCCAGTAGAATTTGGAGAGTCTTTTGCGCAGGTGAAATAATACACATTCGCCACGTGTCTCTATCATTAATAAATAGTGGGACTCCATTTCTAGTTTGTCTGTATTGACTCGTCTATTCAGGCTGTGATTTTTCACAGCTAGGTTTTTATGAGACTGACGCGCTGCCTACTGCGCTAAGGAGGCACCTCACAGCTAGGTTTTTAAACCGAGCCCAACATTGGCCCGATCCTCATGTGCACACACACACACGCATACACACACACACACACACACACACACACACCTCGGTCACAGTACAAATCTGTAGACCATGGGACTCAAATGGGCATCCAGCTGCTTGGCAGGCTCAAGGGAATTCCTCTGTGACCTATCAAGGGATTATGGTGAAGGTATCAAGAGACGGTACCGCTCTCATCACCCTCTCCGCTGCCGCTCTTCTCCTGCCCGGCAGAGAGTACATCACAATTGTCTGGCTAACAGGCTTGAGAGGACGCACTGAGCTCTGTGCATCTAAGCTCACCAGCGAGGGACCCTGAGCCATGGAAGAGAAGAAAATTAAGGTAGCGTGATCACAGGAGATGATTATCCTCCGTATATCCAGGGATATGTTTATTGTATGGTGGTTAAGAATCCTGACCTGACCAGCCCCTGATAATATGGGTTTTAGGAAATCATTCCATGTGTGAAGCCCTAGGTGCTTCCGTCTGAAAAATGAAGGTGACCCACAAAACCACCTGAGCAGGTGATGCTAAACTAAGCATGTCCCCGTTTCCTATTGGATGGATTCATTTTTCTCCTTGTTATTAGTTACTACCATACGGGGCAGGTTTGAGATTTCAGTTTGGATGCTCAAAACCTTCAGAGCAACAAAAAATTCTTTGGGAGATCATCGGCCCTATACCATGTGGTCTCCTACTGGAATGGAATCATGAAACTCTACTGTGCTCCGTGGGGAGAACAGGGGTTCTGTGATCGAACTTCTTTGGAATGTACTGAACTTAACAGAGTTAAACAGGCTGTTGGAAGCTTCTACTCTGCTCATAGCCACAGAGATTTTTTTTTTTTTTTTTTTGAAACAGAAATAATGATCAAGTCACCTTTTTGACCTGAAACTTTCCAGTGGATTCCCTTTGCACTTGGAATCAAATCTTTGTGCTTTGACCTCTACATCCTTATGTAATTTGACCCTTGGTCTCTCCAGGGTCCCTGGGTACCCCTCTCTGCCTTGCTCACTAATCTCTTGCTCTGTGCATCAAATCCTCTGCCTCCAAGATTTTACACTTCCTCTTTGTCCTCTCTGCAGTGATTTCCCTCCACCTCGTTCCATAGCAGTGCATTTGCACTCTCTAGGTCTCCGAGGGCTTCCTCCCCGACCACCCCATCTAAAGGAGGCCCTGCACCACCTACCTTGTTTCCCTCAAACAAACTCTTGGTTCACACCGGTCGAATAGTACCTCACGGGTGCCTTGGAAATGTTACATATTTTGCCGTGCTTTCCGGATCTGCTCCAGTTCTCCATCATCAAAGAAAACGGGTCTTCCTTCATCAAGCTGAAAATCCGTCCGTGTTTCCACCTGTCACTTCACGCAGCCTGGAATTAAGTGCAGTTGGAATATGCATGATGTCAGCATGAATATTTACAACAAGGCAAGAGAATTGCATCAAAGCAACCCTTGCCTTGAATGACTTGCATCAAAATTTTTTTCCACCTTGAATTCACTCAATGAAATCATGGGATCGATTAATGGGACTTTGGGGGGGTGGATTTAATGAAATTGTGAGCGTTCTCCCTGAAGCAGGGAGGTGTAACGGGCAAGCTGGTGGGTTTCTGTAACCCATTGTGTAACCCCACTGAAGGATTCCCCTTTCACGGGGCAGCCCTGTAAGGATACCTCCATGTACAAGTCCCTAGAATGTGCTTTCACGGGCATTGTCAGCAGACTTTAGCCTGAAAATCAACCAGTTGGGGCCAACCATATGGGACTCCCCGGGAGTCCTACACAGGGGAATGTGCTGTTGGGTGCTGAATGTGTATTCCCGGGAGGAATAAGGCAGGTTGATAGAATGCTGGAACTCGAGCCCTCTGAGATGTTGGAGCTGGAGCCATTCTTGATTTTGCAGGTGGAGGAACTGAGGCCCACAGAGGTACAGGATTGTGTGGGGGGGGGGGGGGGATGTGATGTCAGAGATGTTGAAAACCTGGCCACTTGATTCTCTGTCCAGAGAATCTTCCACCGAGTCACAACACCAGAAACACATAGGGCAGATGTAAGCCGTCACCCACGCAGAGGCACAGGAGGTGAGGCCCCGGCAGTGGAGGGATGGGTGCTCTACCACAGCAGGGAGCCGGCAGGTGGCTTGGGGGGCTGGGGCCGTGAAGGTTACACTTGGATGGTGGTTATGAAGTTGGGTCTTGAATGGGAGCACTGACAAGAGGCTGGAGCATCCCTGGGGGTAGCATTTCAGAGTCTTTTTTTTTTTTTAAGATTTTGTTTATTTGTCAGAGAGATCACAAGGAGGCAGAGAGGCAGGCAGAGAGAGAGAGAGGAGGAAGCAGCCTCCCTGCTGAGCAGAGAGCCCGATGCGGGGCTGGATCCCAGGACCCTGGGATCACGACTTGAACCGAAGGCAGAGACTTTAACCCACTGAGCCACCCAGGCACCCTGGCATTTCAGAGTCTTGAAGAGTGAGGGGAAAGTGGACACATTTGCGATGTCCCGGGTCTGTCACTGCTCCCTCTAACATCTCTGTTCATTCTCTGTCCAAGTCCCTTGACCAGCTTCTTGATGCTTGTTCAGCATCCTTCTGGTCCGTACCTCATGCATGGGTGACCTCTCACAGGTCCCCAGTGTGTCAGTAAGTCCCCGGTGTCTGTCCATCAGGCCTAGGTCCTCAGCATGGGGGCAGGAGCTCTCTTATTGCGGATGATTTCATGCTCCCTCCTGTCTCTGCTGGAGCTTTCCCTGATGATCCTTGCTCTGCCATTTTTCCATTTACCGGATGCCTTTGGCCCTTGCTGCCATTGCTGGGTGTTTAAATACTCCGCTGTCTGGTGACCTGCTCTAAGTTACCTGGATCTCTCACACTGGGTCATAAGCAGAGATTGTCCTCTCTGCTCCTCTGGGCCCGGCTCCCTGCTCAGGAGCAGTAAGTAACCCTAAGGCTCGGTTAGACAAGGTGGGTCTCTGCTCTCCACAGACAGTGGCTTCTGCTATGATCTGAAGGTTTGTGGCCCTCACAAAGTTTGTATGTTGAAACGCAATGGTATTAGGATATCGGGCCTTTGGGAGGTGATTAGGTCTTGCGGGTGGAGCCTTCATGATGGGATTAGCACCCGGATGAGAGACCTCACCAAGTTCCCTGGCCCCTGCCACGACATAGGGACCCAGCAAGAAGCACGTGGCCCGGAAGAGGGCTGTTCCCCAACCACACCAACATTTGACCTTGGGCGTCCGGTCTCCAGAACCATGAGAAATAAATTTCTGTTATTCACAAGCTACCTCATCTGTGGTATTCTGTTAGAGCAGATGTAACAGACAAAGACAACTTCTATCTGGTTTACCCTTTTGAGATCTCCAGCCGGGGCTCTGGGGGCATTGACTTGGTGAGCTCTGGTGTGGAGGCACATGCTTAAATATATGTGTATTTTTAAAATTTTGGTAACATATACATAAAATTTACCACTGTAACCATTCAAAGGGCACAGTCCAGTGGTACTAAGTACGTTCCCATTCTGGAGTGATCATTGCCACCCTCGATCTCCAGCACCCTTTGCAATACCTAGAGCTGAAACCTAATAACCTAATACTTAAAACTAAACACCAATCCAGCCCCTGTGTGCCTCCCACTCCCCTATCCCCCCCCACCACCCTGCTGAAGCTGCCTCTCTACTTTCTGTGTCCCTGACTTTGGCGACTCTAGGAACCTCACTCAGTCTTCGTCCTTTTGGGACTGGCTTATTTCAGCGAGCAGTGTTTCCAGAATTCACCTATATTATAGCCTGCATCCAGAAAGTCCTGCCCTTTGGGGTGCCTGGGTGGCTCAGTCAGTTAAGCGTCTGCCTTCAGCTTGGGTCAAGACCCCTGGGTCCTGGGATCGAGTCCCTTGTCGGGCTTCCTGCTCAGTCGGGAGTCTGCTTCTCCCTCTCTCTCAGTCCCTTCCATCTCTCAAATAAATAAAAATCTTAAAAAAGAAAAAGATCATTCTCTTTTATGGCAAAATAATATTCCACAGCCCGGGTACAGCCTGTTTTATCTACCCATTCACCTGTCTCCGGACATGCCAGTTGTCTCCACCTTCCAGCTGTTATGAAGTAGGCTGGATTGCACATGGCGGTGGAAACATCGGTTTGAGTCCCTGGTTTCCATTCTTGCTGGCTTTCGGCTCTCTTCTCCGAGGGAGAGGCTCACAGTCATATTGGTCCTCCTCCCAACTCATAAGTGAGAGGTGGATGTGGCTTGCACGGGGTGGGGGCAGGTGGACAACTCTCTGGGGCTCATAGGGGTGCCTCGGTCCCCACTTGTCAGACTTTCTAATGACTCTCCCGGGTGCACACCACGGGACAGTTATGGGAACTTCAGCCTGAATGTTTTGGCTGACCTCTGCCACCTCCCCCACTAAATGGTTGTTAAAATGGGGGAGTTGCATGGGTGAGGGATTATCGTTACATTAATTATTTTTGAGTCTTGAGAAATTAATCAGTGTCCCTGTGATTGTTTACGTTAGACCATGCGAGAACCCATCCCAGCATAGCCGGCCCGTCCAGCTGCTTGCAGATGTTGAAAGGGGCCATCAGGAAAACCTAGTAGGCTCATGAAGAGTGGAGCAGAGGATATTTTCCTAATGATGTGTAACTAGTCAGAAATGAAGTATTTGGTTCCTGCCCCAAATTTAATTTAATCCGTGACCCTGGAACACTCAGAAAGGAGGGAGTTAGAGAATATTCTGCAGCCACCGGACCCCTTCAAAGGGGGATTTTCTTCCTGGGATGAAGTAGGCACCTCCATCGCCGGTCAAACGGGACCACAGACACAAAGGCCCGGATTTTGGAGGGTCTGTATTATTTAGCAACGTGACTGACTTGTAAATGGCCTCACATTGGTTTATGCAAATAAGCAGATGCCCCTTTGCACCCCCCCCCAGTCTGTTTTTACCTGTTCCTCTTACGGGGTTCTTTATCTTCAGTGAAAGGGCTTGCTGCGCCGTTAACCCCAAACCAGCCCGAGAGAGAGAGTGGATTCAGTTGTCTATCCACGCAACCAGTATTTATTGAAGAGCTACTAAGAGTCAAGTATGTCAGCTGGGCTCCCTCCCAAGCGGGCAGGGGTGGGGAGGGGAGAGAGCTGGGGTATGGCAGGGGGAAGGAGAACCCACGGAGGACATGCTGATGAGTGGGGTTTAGTCATGTTGCGGACACCTGAGAAAACAGGTGGTGGGGGTCCCAGGATCAAAATGATCGTGGTGAAAGCTATTGCAAGGCTCCAAACATACTGTTGACTAAATAAAACAGGACGTAAAGCTCATATTTGGTGTAATTTCAACCACATATAGAAAAACACGAGTACACACAGGCACACATGATCCTGACGTTGAGGTGATACTACTGTGATCATTGGATGGCCAAATGATATTTTGTAGCGTGCATATATCATAAGTTGCTTTCTATTGTGGAAATAGTAGTTGCTTTCAGGTTTCAATAGGGCAGTGGATACCTTGAGCGCTAACCTGGGTCTGAATGTTTGAAAATTTCCTAGTGTAGATTTTTGACATTGCCATTTCTGAGTTGGAAAAAAAAAATGAATATGTTTAAGGCTTTTCATAAATGTTGTCAAATTAGTTTCCAGGACAGCTGAAGTGTTGATAAATGTTCGGAAAACTACTCAAACTCTTGAATTAGACTGATAAAACTCTTTTGTCAAAATAATCAATCCGGTCATCCTGAGTATTTATAGATTTTATTTGTTTATTCATGAGAGAGTAAGAGAAAGTGAGTGTGCCCACAAGTGGGGGGAGGGGGTGGCAGGCAGTGGGAGAAGCAGGCTCCTCACTGAGCAAGGAGCCCAGTGTGGGATTCGATCTCAGGACTCTGGGATTATAACCTGAGCCAGAGGTAGATGCTAAACTGACTGAACCACCCAGGTGTCCCTCGAGTTTTTAGATGCTTTTATTTTCATTATAAAACTCACAGAAATTCATTCAATGATACTGAGAAAAGAGAGAACAAAAAACATCACCTAGGCTTTAAATTGCCAGATAAAATTCCAAAGTTGCTTTTTATATAAATTTAACTAAAATATAATTTTAAAGTAGTTATAGTTTCTGTCTCTCCCTTTTTTTAGTCGCCCCTCTCCTTTATGACATCATCATCATTCTGAGCCATGTTTGTGAGTTTGCACAGGGAAACCCACCTATGTGCACGTATGTGAGTGTGTGTGACCAAAGCAAAGCTAGACATCTCCCTTTTTTTTTTTTCCTTTTGCAGTCCCTGTTGGTGCATTTTTCCTTGATTACTATTTTTAAATTGGGGATTTAGAGATGGTTTCTGAATGACCTATTTATAGCCTCACCAAGATACATCTTTTTTTTTTTTTCTTAAAGATTTTATTTATTTGACAGAGAGAGACACAGCAAGAGAGGGGACACAAGCAGGGGGAGTGGGAGAGGGAGAAGCTGACTTCTGCCAAGCAGGAAGCCCGATGCAGGGCTCAATTCGAGGACCCCGAGATCATGACCTGAGCTGAAGGCAGATGTTTAAGGACTGAGCCACCCAGGCGCCCCCGAGATAACTCTAGAGATAACCATTGCCCAGGGCATGGATGCCTTAGGGAGGAAGTTGTGTTTTCCAAAAGAAGTTTTCAGAATGTTTTAAGAGTTCCACATGAGATGAGTCTGACACAAGATTTTGCATTCCTTCGACAAGTCCCTTTTGTGAGCTGGTTGCCAACACAGCTTGGGAACCTGGTTTTTCTGCTAGCAGGTGTCTCTTACTGCTCAGGTCACGGTAAGAGGGGCAAGCAGGAAGCCTTGAACCACTCCGGCCTTGCATTTATTGACGAATTCTATCAGGTTGACCATTGGAATCAGTGAGTCGATGAGGTGTCCTGGTTGACCAATGCAAGTTAAACAAGTTCCTTGCTCTTAAAAAAATAAAAGAAAGAAAGAAAGAAAAAGGGCACTTCTCTTCTTTTCTAACCATTCTTTCTGCCTCGTTCCGTGTTTGTGCGGCGTTGACGGTCGGTGGAGGTGGCCAGGACAGAGTGGTGACAAGGACAAAAGAGCGCGATAACACTTGAAGTTGGGGCCGACAGAGGGGTGAGAGGTCAGAAAAGCAAACAGAGATCAAGGGGCACAGATAACGGGGGGCAAAGCCCATGCAAACAGCGGCTCGCGGGCGGGCTGGGCGCCGGGCTGTCCTGCAGGGAAGGCTGCTGGCCTGGAGGCAGCTGCTGGCCCAGCCCAGCTGCACTTTGTCCCCTCTCGCCCTGCGGAGACCCGGCCCCCACTGAGTTCTTCCTGGGGACCCTGTCCTCGATGAAAACTGAAAGCAGCTGGCAGGTAGCTAAGCCTGGGGCAGAGGGAACCCAGACCTTTGCCCAAGACAGAGCCCTAGTGTTGCTTTTGCAAAAGAATAAGATTCCATGCTTCCTGTCTGTTTCAGGAACCGTTTGATTCCGTCCCGGCGAGAGGAGGTGCGGCGGGTGCTGGGAGCAGGGTTCTCAGTTTGCAAAAGGCTCTTCATCCGAACGAGCAAAAGAAACAAAACAAAACAAAACAAAAAAAGATGTGTGCTTCTTTAAATTAAGTCCTAGCTTTATTTTTTTTAGTTTTTATTTTTTTTAAGATTTTATTTATTTGACAGAGAGATCTCACAGGCAGGCAGAGAGGCAGGCAGAGAGAGAGAGACAGGAGGAAGCAGGCTTCCCACTGAGCAGAGAGCCCAATAGCCAGGCTTGATCCCAGGACCCTGAGATCATGACCTGAGCCGAGGGCAGAGGCTTTAACCCACTGAGACACCCAGGCGCCCTAAGTCCTATCTTTAAATTAAGTTCTAGTTTCCCAGAAGCAGGGCCAGAGACCAAGAGTTTTGTGCGAGTTAATTTGGAAGGTGAATGGAGGAGAAACACCAGAAAGGTTGGAGGCAGTTGGGATGCCCCCAGGAGACCAGTTAATGTTTGCACAGTTAAGCAGGTTAGCAGGGTGGATGACTGGTCTCGGTGTCCCTGGGGAGCTCTGAGACCAGCGGAGGGCATGCTCCAGGGTTACCCCTCAGAGAGGAATGGGAGCTGAGCCATTTATCCATCAAGCCCCGAGAGTCACGGGTTGAGGACTTTTCCAGGAGGCATTCTGTCCCTGGCTTGTCCTCCTCACTCTGGCCGAGTGGGCTCCCAGTGGCCAGACAGATGCCAAAGGCAAGGAGTCCGGGTGCGACAGTGGGAGACATTCCGGGGGCTGCTCATGGTAGTGACCAGTGCTAAGGGACATGGGCAGAGGTCCGAGAGTGTGTGCCTCCAAAGGGAAGTGGGTGTTCTCCGTGATTGAGAAAATTCAACATTCCACTCAAAGAGGCATTCGAGATTCCGCCAGGAAAGCCCTCTCCCCAGTGAGCCCCTCCCTAGTGATCATTCCAACCATTTCATTGATCCAAAGTGGCAAGAATGTTCTTCCTCCCCCAGCCTGGCCCCCAGCCCTTTTACCTATTCTAGTGGCTTTTTGTTGTAAACCCTAGGAGTGTGTTTTACGTAATGAGGTTTGTTCGTCGTTGCTGTGTTTGGGGGGTATTAATTACCCGTTTATACAAATCCAGGATTAAGACACAATGTGATACGAGTTACAATTTTCCAAGGCAGCAAAAATCTGGATAAAACAATTAAGGGAAAGTACTCGGTGGACAGACGGTATCTGCTTTGCCAAGTTCATGATTTGTGAGCCAGCATCCTCCTGACAATTTTGATATATGTTTCACATACTCATCTATTATCTTAATTTGTAACATTTCTTCTAAACTCACCTGAGGGCATGTTCTTTCAGAAACTTAATTACGGGGCCGTTAGTTGTTTGACAACACTTTTGGCAAGTGGTTATTGCGGGAGTGGGGTCTGGGTGTTTGACAGACAGAAGGACATAGCGCGGTTCTCTACAGGTGGGAATCCCAGGAGTGAGAGAAGCCTCCCGAAGGTTAGAAGATCACGGAGCCCTAGAAGTCCTGACTTGTTACTCAGCAAGGAGTGGAGGGGATGAATGTCATTCAGGAAGTGTTAACTGAGCATTTACCATGTGCTAAAACAGTGATTCTTTACTGGTCTGACTGCTTAATACGCTGGAACATCATTGAAGACCGCAAAGAGCTTTTACATCTATACGGTTATATCTATGGATATTTTTCATATTAGAAATTAAAAGAGAAAAATATGAAAATTTTATTACTAATTGATGCCGAAAATAGCCATAATAAGGCCATTTCATGGTAACATAAGTAACATATTTTTATGGAAAATAACTCTATTTTCCAAAACAAAAGAAATGTATGGCAGGGGGAGTGGCATAGCTTTACATTTGTGCAAATGTCTTTTATGTCTGGCTTGATAGAAGTCAGCTGGATTTCTATCTCTGCTTCTGCATTCAATTTGTTGCAGTAAGTTGTTTTCGCTGAAGTCTGTCAAGAACATCCGACCTTGCAGAGATGCACGGTTGGAATAAGGAGGAGTATTTTAATAGCCTTTTAGATAATTGTGGTTGTTTTTTTTTTGATGCAATACCCAAACTTGACAGTTCCCAAACTAACTTCCTTTCTTCCTTCCTTCCATATCTCTGTAACCATTTTAAGCATACATGTTGCTTTGCAAAAGAATAAGCTTTCTTGCTTCTTCTCTGTTTTAGGAACACTTTGACTCCCCCTAAGAGAAGGGACAGGTGCTGGGAACGGAGGTCTCCGTTTGTGAAACGCTGCTCATCCGTGTTTTGACCAAATCTAAGAGGAACCATCAAAAGAAAACAAAAGCCAGTTGAAGACTCAACTTTTGATGAATGTTTCTTTAAAATGACCTTGTTGGGCAACTCTCTCCGTGGTCTCCTTCCAGAACTCTTCTCATCTTGCAAAACGGAAAGTCTGTCCCCATTCAACACTAACTCCCCATTCCCCTCCCCCTTAGCCTGTGGCAACCACTAGTCTACTTTCAGTCTTTGTGACTTTGACTACTTTAGGTATCTCGTATGTGTGGAATCATATATTCTTTGTCCTCTTGTGACTGGCTTATTTCACTTGGCATAATGTCTTCAAGGTCCATCCACGCTGTAGTGTGTGTCAGAATTCCCTTTGTTTTTTGGCTGAAAAATAGTCCGTGGTATCCCTTGTTTTGTTTATCCATTCATCCATCAGTGGATTCTCGGGTCTCTTCTGCCTATTGGCCATTATGAATAATGATGCCATAAAATATGGGTGTGTAAATATCTGTTTGAGTCCCTGCTGTCCAGTCTTTGGGGGTATATATCCTGAAGAAAAATTGCTGCATTGTACCGAGGTTATGTTTGTAATGTTTTCGGGAACAACCCTACTGTTAAGTAGTAGTTTCTTAAAAGTTAGTTACAAGGTGGGATCTGAAACCATATCTGTGAATGTTATGTGATCTGTTATGTTAACATTTATTAGTCTGTCTTGCACTTGGGATGGATTTTTAACCCATGCACGATTCTTAAAACAGTACGCATTGGTCATTTGGAATAGAGCAGCGCAGTGAGCTTTGCAAATCTCCCCACTAATGATTCATTTTCAATACAAGATAAAACAATCATGTTCATTCATTTCACTGCCGATATTAAAGCCTTTAATGCATTTCCAAGCTGTCAAGCTCGTGGTGACAGATATAAGTTTTCTAAAATTCTAATTATTCCTTGAAAGCTTTGCGTTTTATCCTTGACAACCGATGCCGTCAGTTGTTTTCCTTGAAGTGACAGACTCACTTTGTTCATTTTCGAGAACACGTCTGCCAGATAGCCAAGCGTGAATCACCCGAGCTTGTCACTTTTCAAGTAATGACGATATTCCAGGGAGGGGGAAAAGCTCTGGTTCAGTGTGTAATTCAGACAACTGTCCAAGTACTTTTCTGTGAGACACTGTCCTCCTTCGCTACACAGAGTTACCCATGGAAGAGTCTGTGTTGTGCGAACGGAGGTTTTGGTTCTTGGATTTACGACAAAAGTTACATGGGTATTCACGCTCAAACAAAGACATCTAGGAGGAAAGTAACAAGCACAATATAGTTTATTAAGGACGGCATACAGTCTCATTTTCCAAAGATTTTATTTATTTCAGAGAGAAAGAACATGATCGGGGGAGGGACACTGGGGGAAGCAGACTCCCAGCTGATGAGCTGGGAGCCCGATGTGGGACTTGATCCTGAAACTCCAGGATTGGTGACCTGAGCTGAAGGCAGACGCTTACCTGACTGAGCCTCCCGGGGGCCCAGGACTGCACACTCTCAAGAAGGGAGACCAGGCAGGCCCTGAGGTGGTAACGGCACTAAGGTTGGGGGGGGGTGTCTTTTCATGTTACAGAGGGTCTGGGTCATAGCTAGGTCAGTCTCCTACCAAGGTTGTCTTCAATCATCAAAGGGATCCCACGTAGCGATCGGGAGGGAGGATTTGGGGCCATATGCTGGAACTGACATGGCTGTCTCTCCCCATCGGGGGATGGATTTGAAACCATGATGTAATTATGTTATAATGAAGCCCTCAGTTGCACTGGAGCAGAGATGGAAGAGGGGAGCAAGTGCTCTGCACCTGGAGCTTGGTCTCTCAGCCCCCCGGGGGCATTGGAAGCTGGAAGGTCATGATGCTGTGCCCTCAGCCTTTGAAGGGGTCACCTGTTTATGCATAATGCGTCCCCTCTGATGCCAGCCCACAGCTAACTAACTGCCTACCAACAACGGAAGTGTTTTCTGTATACTTTCCACGTCGTTGCTCAGAATATTAAAAACACTGGTATTCAAGGATCAGTCAGGATTTTTAAAAAATTTTATTTTTAAAAAGATTTTATTTGTGTGAGAGAGAGAGTGCACAAGTGGGGTCGAGGCAGAGGCAGAATGAGAAGGAGGTTCCCCACCCAGTAGTGAGCCCGACACAGAACTCCATCCCAGGACCCTGGGATCATGACCTGAGCTATAGGCAAAGCCCAAACGACTGAGCCACCCAGGCATCTCATAATCAGTGAGGATTTATTTTGATTTCTATTCATTCATTTATTTATTTATTTAAAGAACTCTCTAGTTTTTTTTTTTTTTTTTAAGATTTTATTTATTTGACAGAGATCACAAGTAGGCAGAGAGGCAGGCAGAGAGGGGGAAGCAGGCTCCCTACTGAGCAGAGAGCCGGATGCGGGGCTCAACCCCAGGACCCTGAGATCATGACGTGAGGTGAAGGCAGAGGCTTTAACCCACTGAGCTACCCAGGTGCCCCATCAGTGAGGAATTTTATTTTTTTTTTTTAAGATTTTATTTCTTTGACAGAGATCACAAGCATGCAGAGAGAGAGAGAGAGGAGGAAGCAAGCTCCCTGCTGAGCAGAGAGCCCGATGTGGGGCTCAATCCCAGGACCCCGGGATCATGACCTGAGCCGAAGGCAGAGGCTTTAACCCACTGAGCCACCCAGGTGCCCCTGCTATCAGTGAGGATTTAATAAAGTTAATCAATGTGACGGTTTGGTCAGGGGAACAATTTAGTGACGTTGCATTCTCTTACCGTCTGTGTGTTGGTGGGGAAACAGAGACTATGCATGGGTGTAGTTTGGTTATTGCCTCTCCTTGGGCTAAGGCTACTGCACGTCCCCCACCAGCACCCCCTCACCCCTGCTTTCATGTCATCAGTTTAAATATCACACAGTGAAGAAGGCACATAACAGCTTAGTGTGTTTTTCACGGCTTATGTTTGACAAAGAACATTATGTTAGTTTCAGGTGTCCAACATAGTGATTCCACAGCTCTGGACCTTAAATCATGCTCCCCTCAGGTGTAGCTTTCATCTGTCACAATACAGGGCTCTTTTTTGTTGTTGTTTTGTTTTATTAATTTTGTTTATTTATTTATTTGTCAGAGAGAGAGAGTGTGAGCTTATCAGCGGTGGGGGGGGGGGTCCCGCAGCCAGAAAGAGAAGCAGGCTCCCCATGGAGCAAGGAGCCTATTGTGGGGCTCAATCCCAGAACCCTGGGATCATGACCTGAGCTGAAGGTAGACACTTCACCGACTGAGTCACCGAGATGTCCCACCGCATGGGACTCTTACATCCATTGACTATGGATTCCCCATGCTGCACCTTCTGCCCCCCTCCCCTGACTCATTGGTTCCCACTCCCCTTCCATCTTGCCACCCATCCCCCACCCCCAGACCCCTCTGGGCACCATCAATTTGTTCGCTCTATTTATGGGTCTGTTTCTGCTTTGTTTGATTGTTTCGTTTTTCAGATTCCCCATGTAAGTGAAATCGTATGGTGTTTGTCGGTCTCTGTCTGATTTAGTTCACTTAGCACATGTTCTGGGTCCATCCGTGCTGTCACAAATAGCAAAAAAAACCTCGTGCTTTTTTTTTTCTTCAAATATGTTATTTATTTATTTGACAGACAGAGATCACAAGCAGGCAGAGGGGCAGGCAGAGAGAGAGAGGAGGAAGCAGGCTCCCCACGGAGTAGAGAGCCTGATGCGGGGTTCGATCCCACGACCTGAGGTGAAGGCAGAGGCTTTAACCCACTGAGCCCCCCGGGTGCCCCCAAACCACATTCTTTGTTATGGCTGAGCTATATTCCATTTATACATACACCTCATTTTCCTTATCCGTTCATCTGTTGACGAACTCTTAGATTACTTCCATACCTTGTTTATTGTAAACAATGACCCTTAGTATTTTTTAAAAAGATTTTATTTATTAATTTGTCAGAGAGAGAGAGAGCACAAGCAGGGGGAGCAGCAGGCAGACGGAGAAGCCGGCATCCTGCTGAGCAGGGAACCTGATGAGGGACTCTATCCCAGGACCCTGGGATCATGACATGAGGCAAAGGCAGATACTTAACTGGCTGTCTTTAAAAAAATAATAATAATTTGCTATCTTTGCTTTCAGCTAAAGACCTATATCTACATCTTTTTATTTACATATATACTCCTTTAAAAATGGAATCATATCAAGCAAGCTGTTACATAACTGGCTTTGCTTGTATAATGATACGGCATAAATATTTTTCTATGCAATTAAAGAGTTTTACACAAATACAAGTTACAAATACAAAGCAAATGTAAAACAAATAGTTGGTATCACAACCTGGGGCACAGCTAAAATGTATTTTAACCAAACTCAATTGTTGTGAACATAGCTTATTTCCCATTACTTTGCTATTGTAAAAATTCTCTACCCACCATTGTTATACCTGAAGTGTTTAATATATCCTTGATGTTTTCTTTCTTATTTTATGTATTTGTAGTGGTGGAGTTGGTAGATCATGGAATCTTCATGTCTTGAAATAAAAATGGATTTTAATTGTCCTCCAAAAAGTTGTATCAACCTACTCTTTCATAGGACAGTAGAAGGATGTCCGGGTGCCAGCTGCTGTTTATTGATTGATTGACTGATTGATCTACGTATTTATTTATTGGAGAGAGTGTGGAGGAGTGCAAGCAGTTGGGGAGGGGGAGAGAGAGAGAGAATCTCAAGCAGGCTCCATGCCCAGTGTGGAGCCCAGTGAGGGGCTCGACCTCATGACCCTGAGATTACGACCAGAGCTGAAGTCAAGAGTTGGTCACCTAAACGACTGAAACACCCAGGTGCCCCCAAATGTACTCTTTTTAAAAATTACCATTTTGGGGCACCTGGGTGGCTCAGTGGGTTAAAGCCTCTGCCTTTGGCTCGGGTCATGATCTCAGGGTACTGGGATCGAGTCCCGCATTGGGCTCTCTGCTCAGCGGAGAGCCTGCTTCCCTCCCTTTCTCTTTTAACAATTACCCTTTTAACAATTTTTATGCATATAATTCAATGGCACTAAGTACATCTATGCTGTTTTGCCCCACCATCCATCTCCAGTACTTTTTAATAAAAATGCAGTTGAAGTGAATCTGCAGTTCAAGGATTTTTTTTTTTTTTTGAAGATTTTATTTATTTGACAGAGATCACAAGTAGGCAGAGCAGCAGGCAGAGAGAGAGGGGAAGCAGGCTCCCTGCTGAGCAGAGAGCCCGATGTACGGCTCCATCCCAGGACCCTGGGATCATGACCCGAGCTGAAGGCAGAGGTTTAACACATTGAGCCTCCCAGGTGCCCCAAATTACGACTCCAGTACTTTTATCCCGCTCACCTGAACTCTGTCCGCAGTCAACACTCGCTCCCTGTTCCCTTTCTCCAGCCCTTGGCTGTCACCTTTCTACTTTCTCTCTCTATACCTGTGATGACTCTAGGTACCTCACCAAAGTGGAATCATACAGTATTGGTCTTTTTTGTGAGTGGCTTCTTTCACTCAGCATGAGCACCCACAGATGTTTGCACAGTATTTCACTTTCACAAGTGCCCACACGGCAACACTGGGATGGTTCGATTGCACTGTGTTTGCAGGTGGGCAACATCAGGGTTGTCATGTTCCTCAGCACATTCGGTCAGGAAAGGGGATGTATGCACAGAGAGTCTTCTCTTTGGAGGGATAATTTGTCTAAATGCATTGTCCGAAGAAATGACCCTAGCTGTGAATGAGGCTTCCGGGGACTGTCCGTCGATCTCAACAACAAAAAAGGACTTTTAGGTGTGTATTTCCTTGCAACGTCTACGGTAAAGAGCACAGTGACCAGGACCAGGAGGATTTCTGAATTCCTGGGACGTCATTGTCTTACTCGTCCTCTTACACAGAAGGAGCCCTCATTCCAAAGGCTGGTTTGGATCAGGTGCTCTCGTCTGGATAGAACATTGCGGAGCTGGCTTTGTCTACAGAAAGTACGGTATTCACACCCCCAAGCGCTGGGTCCGTGACTGTCCAGTTCCTTATTAAAATCAAGCTATCGGCAGAGTCAGAAGTACTCAGACGCTCGCAGGATTGCAGAGTATGATATATAGAGAAGCTGAGGACTTTTTCAGATGCTCATAGTGGTAGGATCTGACTTCTCCTGAGGGCTTGGTGTGTACCAGGCACCGGATCACTGGCCACATTAGCTCATTTCATTGTGCTAAAATGCTGTGCCCTGCTTCTTCTCAATGACTTTTCTTTTCAAATGAAGAAATAGAGGATAGAGAGATTCAATAAATTCCTAAAATTGCAGTATGCGGCAAAGCAGGATTTGAATCCAGGCAATCTAGTTCCGAAACCTTGGGTCTTCATAAACCAACCTAAGTTTCCTGATCTCCCAACAGATGGCTGAATATTTATTTATTAGACTGATCTGCTTAAGTTCCCTGTAACCGTTTCATTTACAAATATCAATAAATACTGTATTTGAGTTATATTCCTTGCAATTATGGAAACACAAGGTACATTTTGTTTAAATTTTTGAAATTATTCTTATGTTATTATTCTTAAATTTAAATTCTTAAATTATTCTTGTTCTCATAGCCTTTCAGTTAGCCAACCTGTAGTACATCATTAGTTTCTGGTGTAGTGTTCAACAATTTGTAAGATAAATTTTTTTTAAAGCAATTGTTTTTGAAAATATTTTGTGGGGTTCTGCAAACAAAAATGTTCAAAAACCCTGCTCCGTTCACAAACGATGTCGTAAGAGAATAATGATGATCTATTTTGATGGGAAAGGGGGAATGATGAAAAATTTTTTGAAAGTGATCTACAAAAAACAGTGCTTTGATGACCTTATTTTACCGTATTTACTTACTTAATTAAATCAGTAACTTTAGTTAATGTCAGTGCAATATTAGATGAAATGAGAGGCTGTCCTCAATATAGTACATGAAAATTATTTCCTTTATGAAAAACAGAATCAGGACTAACTCTGCTCCGAGAAGAACGTTACGAAACAATGCAGGAATCCAAGGCGTCCATAGACTTGGCAAGTGTAAGTAAAATTTTAACAGCCTTTCTTCCTCGTTAATAGTGATCTATGAAGCTATGCGCTAGCAGAATAAGCCTATGCTTTTCATCCAGGATTATGACAGCAGAGTAGGCAAGGTCCAGAGGGAGGGGACAGCTGGCGTCAGGACTCCCAACCGCCTACTGAAAATTTAAAGAAGTTTTCTGTTTTCTGATCCCTATCACACACGTCCCCACTTTACTGCAAGAGGCAGATTATTACAATCCCCCCGGGAGCCCCTCAGAGGGACCTTGGGGCAAAGAGGTCATGTGATTCAATTGTAAGAATATTTGATGAGCATCTACAAGGAACTGGGAGCTGTGGTGGTTGGGGACCGTTTGGGGGAGACAGAAAAGCTGGATTAGACTAAGGTTCTTGTTCTTATGGAGTTGATGGTCTTCTTAGGAGAGGAGGCAAAGCGTGTGCAAAGTAAAGAGAACACGGGGACAGGAAATGAGCAAGTGGGTGTCGCATTCAGGGGGGGCCTGATGAGGGCCTGGCAGAGAGACAGAGCATAGGGATCGTGCTGGAAAGAGGAGACCAAGTTGGTATGGGCACTGTATCCAATAAAAGCTTAGCCATGGTCCCCAGGACGAAAGGCAGAGGAGTGGAACGGACCTAAGAGCTATAATGCAAGAGAAATTTCCTAAAATCAAAAATACAAAAAGATTGGAAGCTACATATGGAAAGGTACTATGTCCCTCAGAATATCAACCCAGAATGATCTATGCCAAGACATAGTCTCATGAAAGTTTTGGGCTTTTTGTTGTTGTTGTTAAAGATCTTTTTTATTTGACAGAGAGAGAGAGAGTGTGTGTGGACACACAAGCAGGGGGAGTGGCAGGCTGAGGGAGAGGGAGAAGCAGGCTTCCCACTAAGCAGGGAGGCTGATGCGGGACTCGATCCCAGGACTCGGGGATCATGACCTGAGCTGAAGGGAGACGCTTCACCGACCGAGCCACCCAGGCGCCCCAGTTTTGGCCTTAAAAAAAAATGAGAGGAGAAAAATCCTTTGGACAAAAGGCAAAACCAGCCAGTGACATGGAAAGGGAATTAGGTTATCATCAGACTTCTCACAGCACTGCGTTACGCTAGATGAAAATGGACTGACGTCGTTAAGACAGTCCCTTACCGAAGAATGTTCCAGAGGGCAAGCTTCAGACAGCTGAAATGGCTCGGAGCAGTTCCATGAGGGCTGGTGTTGAGTATTTGACGTGGGTTACTGTAGAACTCGGATCAAGGGAGGGGCAGCAAGGAGACAGAACCACACATGTGAGGCTTGGATGATGTCACAAAGCAGGTAAGGAACAACCATACAAAGAGAGGGGACATGGGGAGCGCATACTTGGAAATATTTCTAAACAGCTCTCAGAAACTCAGTTAGAGTATGGTGTTGCTCTTCTGAGACGGCTGACGTGTGTAATGGGGTAAGCTACGGCTTTTTCACATTCTTGTCCTTTTACCTGCCCGAGGAACAGGTACCCTAGACATGGCACCGGCCTTTTGTAATCTCTTTTTCATCGATTTTCCCCTTCCCTTCCCGTTCCTTCCCCTTGCTTTGCCGTTTCTTTCCTCTCTTCTCATCTCCTTTTTGTTGTTTCCTTTTTCTCAGTAACCATGCCGGAAGGTCTGTATCTTACACTTCTCCTTCTGGACGTAGCAGGTCTCTGGTTCTGGGCTGACGGCCTCTGCTCCTTGCTATCGGGATTCTTGCAGTATTCCTGGGCTGTCTGGCTTAGCGTGTTTTTAAATCTCAAAGAGTATTTCTGTTCGGATTGATAAGGACTTTTTGCGTCTTGCGTTAATCTCTCAATGTCTGTCCTGGGCCACTGATAGCCACTGACCACTTCTAACCTGATTATAAACAACTAATCCCTCGTTTCGCTGGAATACTCTGTCCTGTCGGAAACACAGCATGGTCCCCCATGAATTTATTTGTCATAAATACTCAGCACAGTTTGTTTTTATGTCATCAAATGGCCAGTGGCTTAATTCTCCTCTCTCCTTTTTTGCATTTCCTGTGGCAGGAAGGGGAAAATGTCAGGTCCCCATGATGCAGAACACGCCTTTGGCTTTTCTTTGTGACACTGACCGTTAGGTGACTTCTGTTTATGCCTTCCTCAGCTCTCTCCCCATGGCCCCCCGGGACATTGTGCCTTTGTTTCTGTTCCCCAGCATCTGACAGCAATGGTATCTTAACAAATATTTGTTTATTGAATGAATGAAATGCTTTCGGATGTTATGCATTCATGATAAAGCAAATATATGTGTTCTTCAAGGGAGGCCCCATTAAGTGTTCCAGGCTCTATCATGGTCATGAAGAATAGAAGAGGAAGAAGTTTTAGGGAAAGTTCTGTCAAAATCCAGAGAAAGAGGGGCGCCTGGGTGGCTCAGTGGGTTAAAGCCTCTGCCTTCGGCTTGGGTCATGATCCCAGGATCCTGGGATCGAGCCCCACGTCGGGCTCTCTGCTCAGCGGGGAGCCTGCTTCCTCCTCTCTCTCTCTGCCTGCCTCTCTGCCTACTTGTGATCTCTGTCTGTCGAATAAATAAATAAATTCTTAAAAAAAAAAAAATCCAGAGAAACATTCCCAAAGATTCCTCTAGAACCTATTGTTGAGCTTATCTACATACCAGGGTGACTGACTGGGTGGCTTAGATCGTTGAGCATCTGACTCTTGATGTCAGCTCAGGTCCCTTGAGGTCCTGGGATCAAGTCCTGCTTTGGGTTCCCTGCTCAGAGGTGAATCTGAGTCTGCTTGTCTCCCTCTCCCTCTGCCCCTCCCTTATACCCCACTCCCTCAAATAAATAAATACATCTTAAAAAAAAAAAAAGATTATCTACACACCTTCCAGACATGAGGGCATTTTTCATACCAAATAACTGTGGTAGGTGCACGATGTTTCACTTAAATAAATAAATGAGTAGATAAAACAAACGTTAACCTTTTAATACGCTGAGATGGGGTCATCACTCAACGACATTACACTCCACCGCAAAATAGTGTATCTTTAGTAAGAAAAGCAGGTCGTTCTGCAAATCTGAGAGCACGTGAGTGTGGACAAATTCTGTGAAGCGGACTCTGTGGACAAAGGGCGTATGTGTTTGGGATTTTGATAGATCGTGCCCAGTTGCTTACTGTGGAGAGGTGTATCAATTTACACACCCCTGCCATTTACGAGAGGGCCCCGTCACCACTCTGGGACCTTCTATGTGCCCAGAGGGGTCTGTGAAAAGCACAGAAGACTTGGATCCTTTCCGAATGAAGGCAACCACTGTTTTGGACTGAGACCCAAGGACCCAGGCAAGTCAGCTTACTGGGAAACAGGACTCGTTTCTGTTCAGAAGGCTGTGAATTTTCTGGAATGCGTGCTCCCCGTGCCATGCTCAGGCATGCATGTAGGTGCATGTAGGGATCCGTAATGAGTAGGTAGGTGCCCATCGCCCAAAGTACCAGCTGGCAGCAGGCGTGCTAGCGTTCCAGAGGCTGGGTCTCTTGCCCTCAGACCCTGGGGCCAAGGCATTCTTTGGCTACTGGACCAGTTGATTCTTAGCTGGGATTTTCTTCTCGTTTGAAGGAAGGTCGGTGGGGGTGGGGGGCACCACATATCACGGAGTGATTTCTGTACAATCGATGAGCTCAGCAGTGGCATGGGTCCAATTTCGTCATTAAGGCCGTGTGTACATGATGTGAAAACAGCCTGTGAATTCCCTGCGTTCAGATATTTGGTCTGTTTGCTGGGGTGGGGTGGTGGGGGGAGATCAGTTAAACTGATTGTTAGATTTAATTGACCGGCGGCTTGAATTGATGAGACAGTTCCATTAAAATGGTCGATCCAATTAGGCTTGTAAGATGATTGAAAATACAGGATCAATTGCTTCTGGTGTACTGTTTTCACTCGATGCAGGCTGAGGGGTGGGAGCTCCTGCCCTGTCTTCCTGCCACGGGTCTGGTGGTAATACCTGGGTGGCCCGAGTGTGGCTGGGCTGGAGATTGGGGGTGGGGGGTGGTCCAAAGAGAGGCATTCCATCTGGGCAAAGTCTAGGCAGTGCAAAAAATCTGCCTCAGGAATAAGCAATGCATTTTCCAGTTGTTTTTGTTGTATTTTGAATCACAAAAGGAGAGGGCAGCATAATCTCTTTTTGAGTGTAGCCTTCTAAAGGACTTAAGCCAGTCCTGTAAAAACAATTGATTTTATATATATATATATATACACACACACACACACGTATATATATATGTATGTATACATATATATATGTTTGTTGTCATTATTTTAGTTAACATGTATTTTTAAAAATTATTTATGTATTTATTTACTTATCTTCAGTAATCTCTACATCCAAGGTGGGGCTTGAACTCACGACCTGGGCATCGAGAGTCCCACAGTCTTTGAGCCAGCCAGCTATCATTATTGTATGGGTACGTTTTCCTAAGCTCATTGCCCAAAAAACTCTTGGTTAATTTCTTTAACATTTCAGCACAAGCGACTACCAGACATCCCAGGGAGCCACGCCATTTGCCGGTGGTTAAATAATGAGCCTCGTGCTTTTTCACTCAGTCTCCGATTGGAAATAGTGCCTTTTATATAAACAGCCAAGCTTAGCAACGTTAAATAATGGATTACACATCATAGTAATGCTTTTCCACTGTGGAAGAAAACAGCCATGCCAAGTGTGGAGACAAAAGAAGAAGGAAAAAAAAACACCAAAATATCTCCAGAGTTATGGAGATATTTTGTTATTATCTACTTAAAAGTTTTGGTGAAAAGAGGGGAGTAAGAATAAGTCAAATTAAACTTGTTTTTTACAATTTTACAATTACAACAATGTTAGGATTCATTCCTCCCTGTACTGTAAGAAAACTGAGCATATAGTACCAAAAAAGCACGTAAGCATGAATAGTGTGGTCGGTGTCCATTTGATCCTAATTGCATGAGTATGTTTTACTGAAATTTTTTCTTTTAATTTGGGAATAAAGCTCTTCCACAACTCTGAATTTCATATCCAAATCCTTCATTTATCTGGTTTTAAATTCTCTCTCTCTCAGGAGTGAGAGTTTATCTGATGCTGCTTTTTGCAGACATAAGGGAAAACCTTCGTTTTCCTTACAAATGTTCACATTAACTCCTCAGGTTTAAGAGATAAGGAAGCTTGTCTCGGTGGGACAGGTGTCTCTGAGACAGTTGGTCCAATTTCTACCACAGGGCCTTTGCAGTGAGAATTGTCTGGTGAAGGTGACTGGTCTTTGGAGTTGGGAGTGAAATAAGTTGACTTTTTCTTTCCCCCCCTGCTGCTGTTTTATGAACTGAATTCGAAGTAAAACCATTCCCTTAACAAGCAGCTATTTAAAAACCCTGTTTCAGGGCACCTGGGTGGCTCAGTGGGTTAAAGCCTCTGCCTTCAGCTCAGGTCATGATCCCAAGGTCCTGGGATCGAGTCCCGCATCGGGCTCTCTGCTCAGTGGGGAACCTGCTTCCTCCTCTCTCTCTGCCTGCCTCTCTGCCTACTTGTGACCTCTGTCTGTCAAATAAGTAAATAAAAATCTTAAAAAAAATAAATAAAATAAAAACCCCGTTTCCAACACTGAGTGTGTCACTGTTACACCACCATTAAGCCAAAGAATGTGTTCTAAAAGAACCAAGCTGTCTTTCAACAAAAATAATTTTAAGGGAAAAGTAAATATAATTCTAATGGAATATTAAGTTGAATAAGATAAAAGAGAGAGGGATGGCAGACTTGGCCCCTACAGTCTCAATCCCACAGAGTCATTGTACTGAGTGCCTATGGTGAGTGCGAGTCTTGTATTTCTACCCACCCCACCTTATTTAACCGAGGTAAGGACAGCTGAGAGTACGGTGGGAGGGGGCGTCGGGTTAGGGACAGAAAGGAATGAAGGAAAAGAGATCGTTTCCAGTTTCCCTTGATTTCTCTAGAATTATTTTTATAGCATAAACTATAGAATATGACACATAACATGAAATTTGGCATTTTCACCATTTTAAAAGAGTGCAGTTCCGTGGTGTTCATTGTATTCCCAATGTTGTACAACCATCACCGCTATCCATTTCCAAAACTTCATCTCACAAGCGAAAACTCTGGAACCAAAAAATAATGTCTCACCCCTTCTCCTTGCAGTGCTGGCTAACCTCCGTTCTACTTACTTTCTCCATGAATTTGCCTCTTCTGGGTTCCCCATACAAGCGGAATCATACTGTATCTGTCTCTTTGTGTCTGGTTGTTCGCTCAGTGTGATGTCTTTGTAGCTTCCTCGGAACGAGGGTCGGAACTCCCATTCCTTTTTACGGCTAAATAATATTCCTTGGTACGGGCTCACCACATTCTGTTCCTTCATTCCTCTGTTGATTGTCCTTGAGTTGCTTTTCCTTATATCGTCAAGGCTGCTATGGCATTGGCATACACGCGTATCTGTCCAAGTCCCTGCTTTCGGCTCCTTTGGGTAAATCTAGAAGTAGTTCCCCTTTTAAAAGTTACCTTTCTGGGTGTCCCAGGTAGACTGACTCTACATTATAGAAGTGGGAATAGCCGATTCCGTATCAGGAGAGCAAACCAAGAATTAGCAACAGAGGGTTTTTATTTTGTGTTTCAAACTGGAGACAGACTTTAAGGGGGAAAAAATCCAAATAAAAGCAAGGACTCCCATTTTCCCCTCTGTCTTCTCGTTCCTTCCCCCAGCCCTCAATGCACTGCAGACACCCCCTCTCTCCTTTCAAGTTTATAAGGCCGCTCTGCAATGTGATGGCTCCTCTAGGACCTTATTAATGACATTTACAATTCCCATAATAACTAAACCGTGCCGTTCTCCCAATACCAGACCTCGGAGAAGTCATTACCCTGGTGATCACAACAAAACTGAATTCTAACGGGCTGCCTGCTGCTACAATACTCTGGGAGGAACTCTCTGTGTTCTGGCAGTAAAAACAAATTAAATTAAAGATCCCTGTTCACCAAAGGCCTAATTCTAATTTTTGCAAAGTTTCCATTAAACAGTATTGTCTACGGAAAGTACACACTAACATGCTCCCCCCTGGGAACTAACTGGAAAGGAAATTCTAATAGGAGAATTATTAAATTTCCCCATTAATTTTGTGTTACACCCTCTTAGCATTTATTAAGAATATTAGGAAGATTCAAAGATCTGTCCTCTTTGAATTCCGTAAAGCATTTATGGAGATTGCATTTCATCGGGGAGACGGGAATTGCTGAAAATCAGAGATGAACAAAGCAGTAGATTAAAAGGAGTTTGCTTTGGTAATAAATATGGTAATGGCGTTTCTTCCTTTTATTAATGGCACGGAAACAGTTCAGGGGATATTTTAATATTGTGTTCCCCCGAAGAACCTCCATCTAAGTAGTTTTTCTTCTAGCATTTAATGACAGTGGTTTTCACCTTGCCTTTGACTTAACAGTCCTTGGAAACAGTGCATGGTGTCTGGGAAAAACAGGTGTGGTTTCCACACCGCTGGGGGCGGGGATAAAATGGCGCCTCTGGGAGAAGGTGTGTGGGTGGGCTTCCCACACTGGTCTGTGGCTTGGTTGATTGTTACTGCAAGGCTCCAGTGAGTTATTCCATTTCTTCCATTCCCCTTTATTTGAGATGGATTCAAGTGTTCTCAGACTGTTTTTCCCAGGTATACGGAAGCAGCGTTATGCTAAAACAGGAGAGTGGAAGAAGGTGGCAGAACGGGGTAGATGGAGACTTCTGGAGCCTCCCCGACCAGATATCAGAGACTTTATGCTAGATGCTTTTGTATATCTTGTTTTATTTTGATTCTCACAGTAAACCTCTGAGGTACCTATGTTTATTCTGTTATGGACAAGAAAACCCATGTAAGGTCACAGCTTTTCAGTGAAGAACTCTCATTCATTCATTCATTCATTTAAATATTCAACTACTATTTTGTGGTATTGATTTGCGCTAGGAGTAGTACTAGGCTCTGGGGTTCAACAATTGTGACCAACATAGGTGTTTGTTATCTAGTGGGAGGGAAAAACAAAAAAAAGCAATCATCATAAAGAATTAGAGAACATGGAAACACTTTCCATGGCTTCAAATCCAGGAGTGACCATTTCCAAATTCCATTTTCTTTCCCCTGAACCCTTCTGGATTTACTGATGTGGTGGTAAGATTTTGCCAATCACTTAGGTACCCAAAGCATCTTGATCTACAATTACCACCAGCAGGACTCAAAACAGTTATACAGATGCCTGTGCCTGCTGCTCCAGGGGCCACTCTTAAAGTGTCATTCAGATTTTGGGGTCCACAAGTCTACAAGCCCTGGGTTTAGGTAAAAGAGGATCCTCAGGGCTAAGCAGTCAAGAAACAGTCTTCAGGAGAAGTCTTCAAGGGTCTCTGTTGGGATAGTCATAATCCCTGGCAAAGCAGAGAGTATCATGTCCAATGAGGCTTCCTGGGTCTGAATGAAAAGCAACTTAAGGAAAATCCATCTGTTCTTGTCTGAGTGGGCCAGAAATATCTCTTAGTGATACATCGTCAAGGCAATTGAACAAGGTTATCTTGTTCAGTGACATTCTTGAGGAGAGTAACTAGGCTTCTACAATCAGAGTTTCTAGAAACATGGGGATCAGAATGGTCTGAGGAGCTATAAGAAGGGGCTCGTTGATATATCAAGGGACTTAATAATGCCCCATTGGGTTCACTGTCCATTGGGGGTCGGAGGTTTGACTGGAGCATGGGGACTTGACCAGTGTATCAGATAACATGGGCCTCTGGCCTTCTGTTCCCTTTGCTTCATTCTGGGGCTTCCTGCTTTCCTCTTTTGATTTATGTCTTTCCCTTATTTCATTAGGTTTTCATTATTTGAAATAATGAAATAATTTCATTATTTCTATATCTTAGGTTGGGTCCTCCAGAGCAGGGAGGAGGCTGGAGATGAACGAGAAGGTGAATTCTATCTGAAAAGGTTCTTAGCAAAAGCTAGTAGGGAGCTAAGGAGATGGGACCAGGACAGGAAGAAGGCCAGGGTGACAGAGTGATACCTTGCAAATTCCCATGGAGGGTGGCATTGGCCCCATGCTTGCAGGGAAAGGGAACCTCACACCCAACAGTCATCCCTGGGGAGACAAAGAGCCTGCGGAGTGCATCCCTGCGTGGCCGGTGAAGGGTTGATTCTCAGGCACTTCCAACCCTCAGGACTCTCAGGAAAGTGGCGGGGAGATTTGGGTGCTGGCCACATGTGTAAGCACTTGGGCAGCTGGAGTGCCCGATGAGGACAGGGGCCACGGTGGAGAAGGGCAGTGTTTACCGCAGCGTGAAAATGATTCATGCAGGCTCCTTTGTATTTGTGTTATTTATTGTGATGTTTTAGGACCCTTTTTTTTCCCCCTTATAAAGCAGGTGGAGTTGGGTGTTGCATGTTTTTTTAAAAACAAATTTACTGATGTGTCCTGGTGTTTTATCTGCAAGTTCTGATGATATTTTCCTTTTTGCAGTTCCTCTACAGCAGGGCTTCTCAACGTGTGGTCCTGGGACCGCAGAGCCAATATTGTGGGGACACTTTTTTAGAGATGCAGATTCTCAGGCTGCATCCCAGCCCTCTCCACCCAGAAACTCAGGGGGGTGGACAGTAACCTGTATTTTAACAAGTTCCCCTGGTGATCCTGATGCTTCTGAAAGCTTGAGAAATAGCTTTCTGGAGACTGGGCAAGAGTTACAGAGATAAGAAAGGAAAGAGGGGGAAATTCACATTTAATAAACACCTACTTTATGCTAAATAGAGTCTTAAGTACTTCATGCTCATGACCTCATTTATTACTTATGACTCTACCTTTGCATGAGGTTAACATCATAAGCCCCCTTTTCACCAACTAAGAAGCTGAAGGTTAGGAGCATAAACTGACTTGACTATAGTTAGAGTCAAAGTCAGGATTTGAACCCAGGCCTGATTTTAAAGACCATGCCTTTTCTCTTTCTTTCTTTCTTTGTTTCTTTCTTCTTTTTTTTTTTTTTTTATTAACATATAATGTATTATTAGCCCCTGGGGTACAGGTCTGTGAATCATCAGGCTTACACATTTCACAGCACTCACCAAAGCACATACCCTCCCCAGTGTCCATCACCAGCCACCCTATCCCTACCCCCATCCCCCAGCAACCCTCAGTTTGTTTCCTGAGATTAAGAGTCTCTTATGGTCTGTCTCCCCACCAATCCCATCTTGTTTCATTTTTCCCTCCCTACCCCCCATGACCCCCAACCCTGCCTCTCAAATTCTTCATATCAGAGAGATCATATGATAATTGCCTTTCTCTGATTGACTTATTTCGCTTAGCATAATACCCTCTAGTTCCATCCAGGTCGTTGCAAATGGCAAGATTTTGTTTCTTTTGATGGCTGCATAGTATCCCATTGTATAATTATACTACATCTTCTTTATCCATTCATCTGTCGATGGACTTCTAGGTTCTTTCCATAGTTTGACTATTGTGGACATTGCTGCCATAAACATTTGGGTGAATATGCCCCTTCGGATCACTACATTTGTATCTTTAGGGTAAATACCCAATAGTGCAATTGCTGGGTCATAGGGTAGCTCTATTTTCAACTTTTTGAGGAACTTCCATACTGTTTTCCAGAGTTGCTGTACCAGCTTGCATTCCCACCGACAGTGTAGGAGGGTTCCCCTTTCTCCGCATCCTCGCCAACACCTATCATTTCCTGACTTGTTAATTTTTGCCATACTGACTGGTGTGAGGTGGTATCTCACACAAATCTTTGATTTGTATTTCCATGGTGCTGAATAATGATGAGCACTTTTCATGTGTCTTTTGGTCATTTGGATGAAGACCATGCCTTTTCTAATTCATTGCGCTGCATTAGGAAAATAGATGCCAGAGAGTGGGGTTCACCGTGAAAACTGGAGACAAGCACAGATCCATAAGCACTGCTTTGGAGGGGTTGCAGTCTTGCCTGGGGTTCTGGCTCTGATCCCCTCATGTGCACGTGGACTCAGCAAGGAGTAGTCAAGTCTAGTGGAGGAGCAGAGAGGGGAGTGTGAATCACTACCACAATGGATGTGAGCTGAGAATCTCTCTCTCTCTCAAATATTCTGGAGAAAGTTGAGCCTGGAAGGGAGTAGGGGGAAGCTAACTAGCTTCTGTTATTATGAGAATGCGGGGTTTCCAAGTAACAGATATTTGGCTTTGTGATAACAGTGAAATGATAATTGCATAATCATATGCTAGTGATAGTGGGAGTGATGATGGTGCTGGTAGTGTGATGATGGTGGAAGTGGTGGTGATGGTAGAGGTAGTGATGGTGGAGGTGGTGATACGGAGGTGGTGGCGATGGTAGTGATGGAGATGCTGGTGGTTGTGGAGATAGGTGGTGGTGGTGATGGTGGAGATGGGGGTGGCGGTGGATGTGGGTGGTGGTGGTTATGGGGTGATGTGGTGTTGATGGTGGAAGTGGGTGGTGGTGTTGATGGAGGAGGTGTTATTGATGGTAGTGGTGATAGTGGAGGCTAGTGGTGGTGCTGATGGAAGAGGTGGTGTGATGGCAGAGATTGTGGAGGTGGTGGTGGTGGTAGACGTGGTGGTTAAGGGGGAGGTAGCAGTGATGGTGGTGGTGGTAATGGTGGAGGTGGTGGTGATGGTGGAGCTGTTGGTACAGGTGGGTTTTGGTGGTTATGGTGGTGGTGGTGATGGGGGAGGTGGCAGTGATGGTGGAGGTGGTGATACTGGCAATGGTGGTGGAGGTGGTGCTGTGGTGGTTGTAATGATTATAGCAGCTACCACTTACCAGGTATTGCATTATAATAAATTTCACATGTATTGTCTAATGTAGAGTCTCACTTTAATCCTCATGATGATCCAATGTGAGGTAGGGGATACAAGGCATCATTACCACCATTTTAAGGATGGAGAACTATAGTCTTCTGAAAGAATCACACTTTCCCAGCTTTAAAATCCAGAAGCTAAACTAGTGGTGACATGTGTATTGATCATAAATTAATCACTTACTTAATCCTCACAAGATCTTTATTAGGCAGCTATCATTGCCTAGCAAAGAAACAGAAGCACAACAGGAAAGTATTGTATCGTTTATAGATCTATAAGCAACAAAGCCAGGAATTGACCCAGGGTCCACATTTGACCCCTAACCTGTACTTGTCTCTCAGAGTATGTTCAGTGGGGAGTGGAATCTTTGGGATATGCCTGATTCTTTGCAAGATTTCATGATGACTTACTGGAATTTCCTGGTGCTTGCATAGAGAAATTGTTGCAGTTCCTGACTTTATAAGTCCCTGGGAACTCTAGTTCCCAAGTTTTAGTTGCATCAAGCAGTTGCGTGTGTTTGCAGTTCTTTCCTGTTCCACATTTGGCACAGAAAATTGCACTTCTCCAATGCAAATTCCATACTAATTGACTGATTGAAACAGGATTCTATTTCAAGTGTGCTTTGTAACTGAGCACTCTTCTCCGGCTATAGCTTCAGGTCACTCATATAAAGAAAAGACAAATCTTGAAGTTTTATCTCTTTCTGAGAGAGTAACCATAATTTGGCATATTTTGCATCCTATTAGAGTGGGTTCAAAGCTATGCTAAGTTACAAAAGGCTCCAGCTGTCACTCTGGGAGATGTCTTTTTGTACATCCGTCTGGAAAGGATTTGTTCCCGTGGAAGCTTCTATACCTTACAGATATCAAATGTGGCTTGGGATATGTGGGCTGGGACTTAGAAACCTTTCATCCTTGTAAGATTTTTTTTTGTACTTGGGGTACATTTTGATAGTATTTGACCAGTACTGACTTCTTCTAACACTGCTGGCTAACAATCCTAGTATTAACGGAAGTGTGGATGCTGGATATTATGTGAGAAGCAGAGTGTCTTATATGAAGGGTAGCTGGAGAGGTAGGATGGTGTAGTGGTTTATCAGATCACCCAGTCAAAGTGTGATCTGCCAACTATTGTTGGTCTAGAACGTTCTGGTATTGATTCACAAGGAGATCTTAAGGTTGAACCAGAATGTAAGTCAGTGAGGAAACTAAGCATGCTGTTTAGCTCAGCATCTGTGTTTTCCTAGCAAGACTTTTTCAATGAAGGATGTGCTGCATTGATTTATAATCTGGTATGAACTCCTTATTTTCTCCAAGATCAGTATGAAAAAGTTGGAAGTCCAGCACTTTGGGTTTCTCTGGTTTAGAGCAGAAATTCTGGGACCAAAATGGGTGGGTTCAAGTCCTAGCTCTGCCACTTATCAGCTGGATGATTTGAGGTAGGCTATGTAATTTCTTTGTGACTCACTTTCCTCATGAATTAATTGAGAATAAAATTAATGCCTATCACTATTTTTAAAAAGCTTTTGTTTACTTGAGAGAGAGAGAGAGAGAGAGAAAACACAAGCAGGGGAGGGGTGGGAGGGTGGAGGGAGAGGGAGAAGCAGGCTCCCCACTGAGCAGGGAGCCTGATGCAGGGGTTGATCCCAGGACCCTGAGTTCATGACCCAAGCTGAAGGCAGACACTTAACCGACTGAGCCATCCAAGTGCCCCAGTGCCTACCACTATTAAATACCTGTGTATATATGTATACACATATATGAATATGTATGTGTGTATGTATATATACCTATATCACATAGTAGCCACTATACACGTCATTCATGACGTCAATAAAAGCACACCAACAATTATATGAATGGAACAACCAGTGTGGTCGTTCAGGGGCAGCCAGAGGTGTGTCTGTCCTTTGACCAGAGATGACCAATGGGTGAGCTGGTGAGTTAAATCAAGGAGAAGCTGGGGCTGGTGTTGAGTTTTGTGGCTGATAAAGAGTTTTATTTACTGACTTCCCAAATTGCCCTGTCATGTATTTCTGAAAAAATACAGGAGGATCCCAATTAAGGAATAACGTAGGTGGCACCCGGGTGGCTCAGTCAGTTGAGCATCCGACTCTTGATTTCATCCCTGGTCATGATCTCTGGGTCGTGCGATCAAGCCCTGGGTCAGGCTCCATGCTGGGAGCCTGCAAAGGATTCTCTTAGTAAGCAGTAGAGCCTGCTAAGGATTCTTTCTCCCTCTTGCTCTCTCTCCCTCTCTAAAAAGGTGACCAGGGTTGGAGGAAGGAGGAAAATGGTTATTGTATATTCCAGTGGATTTGTTCTGTTGAGTGCAAGCGCTGGACTGCGAGTTCCATGAAGATGGTGTTTGTTACACAGAAGATACTCATAAATATTTGTTGGATGAATAAAGGAAGGACGGCTGGCATCACCAGGAATGCAAATTCTTCATTCTGTGGATGCTTTCAGGTCTAGAAATTAACATGCCCCAAGAAAGCGATTTTGCACAGATTCTATTTGTCACTCCCTTCTATTGTCATATTTGTCACTCTCTTCCCACCACTGGCTCCACGCAGCCTCGCCAAGATGACCTGTAGCTTTTTGTTGTTTCCTTGAAAAGACCTGAGCTTCAAGCAACTCACCTTTTGTGCATCACAGTTACATTCTCACGACACTGTGAACAGAACTTGACGTCCGTTTTAGAAGTTTGGCCTCTTTGGGTCCTAGCATTAAAATTTTCAGCTTTCCTCCATGCTGTCGAATGCTGTTTAGTTATGGTGTTGGAAAGTCATGGCCTTCAGAGCCCCTGGGAGAACAATTCTGAAGTCTCCTAAAACCAGAACTCCAGGGATGTTGTGTTTAATAAAGAAGGGCAGGAAGGGGAGCAGTCATGTTGTTTTTATTTATTTTTATTTCCTCTGATTTCCCCAAGGGAAAAATGAAGGCTGGCAGAAAACACTGGGCTAAGCTGGAGGCTGGATCCAGAGAACTTAGGTGAAGGAAGTAGGGTACTTTCTCAAAAGCTGATTTTGATTTTACTTATTTAAAAAAAATTATTTTTAATTGGGGCAAAATGTATACCGTATTAGCATTTTTCAGTGTACAAGTTCAGTGGCATTAAGCACATTCACACAGCTGTAGCGAACACCACCACCATTCTCCTCCAGAACTCTTCCTTCTGCAAAACTGAAACTCTGTCCCCATTGGACATTCTCTCCCCAGCCCTTGGAACCCAATATTCTAGTCTCTGTTTCTATGAATTCTCTGTCTCTGTCTCTGTCTCTACGAATCCACTGATCCACATCAGGGGAATCACACAGCATTTATCTCTTGGTGACTGCGTTATTTGACTCGGCATAATGTCCTCCAGGTTCAGCCATGTTGGAGCAGGTATCAGAATCCCCTTCCTTTTGTAGGCTGAAGAATATCCTGTTGCATGGATATGGCACATTTCGTTTAGCCATCGGTTTGCAGACAGACACCTGAGTTGCTTCCAACTTCTGCCTCTTGTGAAAATACAAACACGGGTGTACATGTGTCTCTCTGAACTCCAATTTTAGTCATTTTCATAATGAGTCCTGATATTTTCATCTGAGCTCCTGTAGCCCAAGACAGTGACCTTCAGTAGCTGCCCAGGTGCTTTTAATAGAAAAATTGTGTCTTCTTTTTCTTTTCTTTCCCTCTCTTTCTTCTGTCTCTTTGTGTCATTCTCTCTCTTGGTGGGTCTCCCTCCTTTTCTCCCTCCCTCTCTAGAGCTTGCTCTTGTTGGAGGGCGCTTATAGGCAGAAACAACCCCTTCTACCCTCGCAACACCTTGCAAAATGGTTAGATTTTATCAAAGAACATATTGGAGAATTACCACCAAATGGAAATAATAGATTAAGCTTTGGTTTAAGGGAGAGCTACTGTAAAAGCTAATGTCTTTTGGTATGAAGATAGATTCCCCTGGATTTCATGCTTATTCTTAGAAAATGAACTTACCATTAGATGAGAGGCAATTCCGCCCCCTTTGCAAAGTAAATCATTTGAACCAATAGGCCTGTTGTCCGGGCAAAACAAAAAGAAGGTTAGATTTGGGGCATGGCACAGAGTACACTCTTTGTAGAGCAATGGAGTTCCGATTTAACTGCAGAGAGATAGAGATGCGCAGCTGGGGGCAGAAAGTAGCCCGTAGAAAGCTCCCAGCAGTTACAGCTCTGCTCTCCTGTCTCTCACCCACCGCTTGCTTGGTCTGAGCAAGTCATGCATACCCTGCTACGAGTGGGCAGCGGTGTCGAAATGGAAGGTGGAAGTGTTTGTGATCATGAAGAAAGATGCAATGGGAAAAAGACTGATAGGACCTCCCTTAACGCCCCCTTCTGCATCAGCCCCCCTTTCTCCTGCTCTGTCTGTTGGGAGCTGTTGTGAGAACTGGACACTGACGTTGATTCTCTTTTCCTAAAACACCCAGATTTCCTTCTGGAGAATTACTTCTCCACCACTGGGTGCTCTGTGGGTGGATATTGTGTTGAATAGCGCCTGCCTTCTTTTTATGGATGCCAAAGGGGCCCTTGGAATTCCCTGCTACCTTTTTCTCTTTCTGCCTCCTGCTTCAGAAAAGGAGCAGACCTGGGACTTGAGTCTAGCCATTCCGATTTGTTTCCTGAGATCCTGAATGTTGAATGGCATGTCCCAAGATGGGGAAAAACTGTGTTGGCACTTCCGTGACCCCCTGGAAAACCCATTGAGCAGTGGTTGTCTCTAAGCCTTTATGGAGCTGCCTGTGTTAGCCTGTTCTGAGCCTTCCCTTGGTTCCCCTGCCTTCCCTTTTCTCCATTCCCCTTTTGTTTAAGATGACGAGAATCAATCTCTGTTGCTTGCAGCCAGAGTTCTCATTGAAATCCCGAGCAGTGGAAACCAGTAAGTAGTCATTTCAAGGGTCCTATCAAATTTTGTTGCTTCGCAGGTGCTCATACCACAACAAGGTCAGATGCTAGAGTAGAGGTTGGGCAAGAGGAACCAGAGAAGGACACTCAAGGTCCAGCAAGAAGCAGAATCCTAGGCACAAGGGTCCAGTTGAAGAGAACCTAAGCTTCGGGACAATTTCATGACTACAGTCAGAGTTTAGCAAACCTGCAAGGAATATTGATCACAGGAGGACTAATGAGAGTGGGAAGCCACTACCACTTTCAAGACGGAGGGGGGAAAATGGTGTCTCTTGACCTGAGACGGAGCTGGAGCCTGGAGTTGTGGAGGAGGGGCTCACTCCAAGGCAGGTGGTCTTTTTTTTTTTGGTTTTTACAATATCATTGAGATAAAATTCATGTATTATACAATCCCCCAGTTTAAAGTATATGATTCAATGGCTCATAATGGAGTCACAGAGTGGATCAACCATTTGTTTGGAAGCATTCACATCACCCCAAAAAAGGGTTGCTGTACCCATCAACAGTCGGTCTGAACTTCTTCCCAACTCTCCTTTCTCGCAACCCCTACCAACCACTCCTCTACTTTCTGTCTCTGTTTGCCTGTTGTGGATGTTCACGTACATAAGGTCGGTTCTCGTGGTTCACAGTAGGGGCATTTTCTACGCGTGCAGCAAACCTTGAATTAGTGCATATGTGTCTCTCATTGCTCTCCTGCGCGACACAGAGGAGCCTTGGGTCATGACATTTGCATCAGCAGATCAAATATATAAGCTTGTACTATGCGTATGCCTGTTTAAGGACACCTTATTTAACACCGATCGTTGATTTATTACCATTGAACTGAGGTCAACAGCACTGCAATGCCGCTGATCTAACACGTATTGTTTTGCTAGAAAGCACCTCACAGACTTCTTGCACTTAGGAAAACTGGACATCACTTCAACACTATCCTTGGGGGGATGTTTTAGGAAGCAGAATCACCAAACAGAAGCATAAAAAGGTGGGAACGTGGCATTAAGTTGACGGCGGAAGGAATGCTTGTTTGTGGTGGGTTTGCCGGAACAAGAAGACAGAGCCTTGCCTGGGAGCGCACTCAGGGTTTTCACCATTCTGCACATGTCTGTGAATGGCCACAAATGCACCATATCGATTTTGCGGTTGTAAGTAGGGAACTTGCAACCAGGGTTGCAAGTTAACCCTCTAATGAGGGTTAACCATGTTATCATGCAATATGTGGCAATGGGCTTCTTTCACTGGGCATGACGTTTTCTGGCGTTCTTCATGTTAACGTGTGTCAGAGCCCCGTTCCTTTTTATTGCCACGTAATATTCCATTGACTATTGTGGATAATGTGTAAGGGTCTGTGTGACATATGTTTTCACTTCTCTTGGGTGGAGAAGGAAGAGTAGAATTTCTGGATCATGTGGCAATTCTCTGTTTAACCTTTGGAGTAGCTCCTGGACGGTTTTTTCAAACAGGTGCATCATTTTGTGTTCCCATGAGGAGCATAAGGGGTTCCAATGATGAGCCTAAGGGGTTCCAATGAGGAGTCTGAGGGGTTCCAATTTCTTCGCATCCCTGCGAACACCTATTATCTGACTTTCTGACTACAGTCATCCTACTGCGCATGAAGTGGTTTCTCAGCGTGGTTTTAATTTGCATTTCCCTAATTAATCGTGTTAAGGTATGTGTGTGTGTGTGTGTGTGTATGTGTGTGTATGCTTATTGGACATTTGTAGAAATGCCTATTCAGATCCTTTAGGATCTGATTCAGATCCTGAAGCTTTTTGGAGCCAACATCACAGCCTGCTGATACTTTGGAGTCCTTTCTTGGAATACAGCTAATAGAGTTACAAAGAAAACCAATTATAGTAAAATAAAGTTATCAAAATATCTTAAAATACCAGATTTGTCATTTGCTTGAAAAAGACTATCCTTACTAACGTGTTAAATAAATTAAGGGGCAGATTCAATAATGCCTTCAACTGAAGGTAGTGATGAGTATCAACCATATTTGAAGACAATTGCAACAACGGTAACAAAGTCCAAGAATATGTTTAATTTTGATTGGGACACAGAATCACAGAACCGATACTCCTGATTACCATTACTCACTAATATTGCTAATTTTTTTCCTACCCTTATAACTGAAGGAAATGCTAAATTTTAGTTAGAATTTCATGAAACAAATGGTGTAATTTTTTTTCCCTTCTGAGATCACAGACCCCTGGAGTTCTGTGCAGGTGGGAGACCCTTCTGAGATCACAGACCCCTAGAATTCTCCCCAGGTGGGAGACCCACAGATCCTAGGTTGAGGAGATGTCCTAGAAGGATGAAGCCTTTTCCAGAACTGTGATACCCCTGGAGGGAAGGACTGGGGAAGAACTATTCCAAACTTTCTCTCCTTTTACTCTCTAATCTCCTGTGATATTTTCCACTGGCTGGACCCAACCAGAAGCCAGGAGGCTTCTTCATTCTGGATGATTGAAGGCATAGGATTCAGAGCCCCATGGTACAGACAGAGCTGGGAAGGTGGAGAATGGATTCGTTGGGGTGATGGGAAGGAAAGGTGGGGAGGGAGCTTGGGTGAGGTGCAATGGTGGCCACACACTGACCAACACTGTGACCCTAAGACTTGCAAAGTTTCGCTCTCTATTGAGCTTCTGTACCAGAAAATGGAGAGACGAGGAATTTGGCTTCCTTATGGAATTTGGTGGAGAGCAATGTTCTCTAAAGTGACCTTCTTTGGAACGTACTGGGAAACATTGCAACATCTATCCCTCATTTTGGTCTTGGAGACTCACAGTGGATAGCAGCCTATTAAAGCTTCTGGGAAGATCTGTAATGTTGAGGCTTTTTGAAATTCTAATTTCTCTGATTTGTGTGGTCTAGACACTTTCTTCATAACCCTCACAGAACAGAGCTGTGCTGAACACCAGTTTGGGACCTGCCAGTGTAGTGCATGGTAATTTCTACTCATAGGCAGCTAGCTGTCAAAAGTCTTGCACATTCCTTATCTTGTTTAACCTCACAGCAGCCCTGGGAGTCAGAATCGTGGGATTCAGAGAGGGTGCCTGACTTTCCCAAATCTGCGCTTGATGGCGCAGGAATTAGAAAAGCCTGTTCTTCTGGTGCCCTAAAACACGATAAACCCGCCTTTTGGTTTTTGCTTTTTTTGGTTTTACTAATGTCTCATGCTTTCTCCAGATGGAGAACCTAATGAACCCAGTTGTTGGCTTTGACCACGTGAGGAACAGCTTTGAAGATAATTAAGCCAATGGCTTCCTCGTTCTGTGATCCTGTTATGTCTTCTGGCTTAATTGCAATTTCTTAATTGTTAAGTAACTTTTAGTTATGAACCCAGTGATTTTAAGGAGGAATGAAAAAAAAGCACTATTCTGCAGTTCTTCTTATTTGAAACTACTTTCCCAGGAGGTGTAAGGAAGAGGTCCCATCCCCATGGTCATTTTCAGAGTACCTTCCTACTTTTGGAAAGTTACTATTTCAAAAAAGGGGGAAAAAAAGAAAGATCAATGCAAGTACTCAGATTAAGGGCAAACCAGTCTTTGCCCTCAGTCATAATGGGCTTTTCCTGAAGGGCACAGGAGTTCACAATAAGGATTGTGTCGTGAAATGAATGGAACATTTTAATATATTTGGTCTTTTTTTTTAATAATTTTTTATTTTTTATAAACATATATTTTTATCCCCAGGGGTACAGGTCTGTGAATCACCAGGTTTACACACTTCACAGCACTCACCATAGCACACACCCTCCCCAATGTCCATAATCCCACCCCCTTCTCCCAAACCCCCTCCCCCCAGCAACCCTCAGTTTGTTTTGTGAGATTAAGAGTCACTTATGGTTTGTCTCCCTCCCAATCCCATCTTCTTTCATTAATTCTTCTCGTACCCACTTAAGCCCCCATGTTGCATCACCACTTCCTCATATCAGGGAGATCATATGATAGTTGTCTTTCTCTGCTTGACTTATTTCGCTAAGCATGATACGCTCTAGTTCCAACCATGTTGTCGCAAATGGCAAGATTTCATTTCTTTTGATGGCTGCATAGTATTCCATTGTGTATATATACCACATCTTCTTGATCCATTCATCTGTTGATGGACATCTAGGTTCTTTCCATAGTTTGGCTATTGTGGACATTGCTGCTATAAACATTTGGGTGCACGTGCCCCTTTGGATCACTACATTTGTATCTTTAGGGTAAATACCCAATAGTGCAATTGCTGGGTCATAGGGCAGTTCTGTGTATTTGGTCTTTTAACAGTCTTGTAAGTCAGGTAAAGCAGCAGGGGCTTAGCGAGGTCATACGGTTGCCTGGCTTGTAAGAATGTCAGCCAACACATACAATTAGGAGACCTGCTAATTCAGACTCCGGGTTCTTTCCATTTGTATGGCTCTGCCTCGAGCTTTGAACACCCAGAGCACAATAATGGTGTGTAATTGTTGGGTGCAAATCTCTAGGAAAGGCAGGTGGAGAGCTGGGAAGTTTCGAGCTTCCCAGGGGTGGAGATGCATGGGGATAAATAGAACAAGGAAGACAGGCGCCGTCCCAAGGTATGCCTGGTGTCCATGGTGGTGGGCGGGGGACCGTTGGAGATCTTGTGCTTGGATCATTTCAAGGATAATCATAAACCAATGTGCTGCAGTAGGAAGAGGGGAATGCCAGGAGACACCAAGAGTTGAAAGGCTTCCATTTTTGATCTGCCGCCAGATAGTTCTAAGAACTTAGGTTGGGTGTATGGCCCCTCTTTGCCTACTTCCTCATCTATACAGTTAGTAGAGTGTCCACAGTGAAGGTACCCAGGACCAGGTACAGGGTCAGGAAGACCTCCTCTCTTCAGGGAGCTTAGGGTCCAGCGGGGGCAGCAGCAAACGGAATGATAGGAAACAGTGTGGTGGGTAAAAGCAATGTGCTCTAGAGACTTGTAGCCTCCTGGACCAGAGATTGAGAAGGATTCCTAAAAAAAATGTGACATAGGATCTGAGAGTTGAAGGATGAATAGAAGGTAGTGAAGGGCGAGATTGATCGTGAGATGTGGGGGAGAACACTTCCTGGGGGAAAGGAAAAGGATGTACAAAGGCACCGAGGCATAACCTGTTGGAGGAATGAAAAGAAATTGTCTTGAGACCAGGTGGGGGAGGATTGGTGGAAGGACTTCTTTTCAGCTCCCTCTGACTGATTTACATATTATTTTTATTGAATTTTATAAGTACATGTTATGTGCACATCAGATGCCCCAAAAGTATAAAAAAAAGCATAAAACGGGAAGTGTGACTTTCTTCTTTGCCCCTTAGCCATGTATTTCTGCTTCTGAGAGACTGTCATCAGCATCATTTCCCTGTCAATATTTTTAGAAATATTTTACAAATTTACAAGCATATAAATGTGTTTCCTTAGAAATGGCAATATTTTATATACCATTATTATTTTTATTACTTGACTGTATATCTTTGATTTTATTACTTAACCACCTTTCTTCCAGTTTTTTTTTTCTTTTTCATGGCCAGTCTGAGAGGTGAAGGAATTTCAGTTCTTTTATTTTAAGCAAGGTTAAGCTTCTTTTGGGTTTGTGTCAGAGCATCTCTACTTTTTTTTTTTTTTAAAGTTTTGATTTTAATTCCAGTTAGTTAACATGCAGGGTAATAGTAATTTCAAGTGTACAGTATAGTGATTCAACACTTCCATACATCACCCGGCACTCATCATAATTGTGCCCCTTAATCTCCATCACTTGTTTCACTCGTCCCCCAACCCGCTCCCCTCTTGGTGACCATTAGTTTGTTCTCTCCAGTTAAGAGTCTGTTTCTGGATTTATCTCTCTCACTGTCTTATTTTTTCCCCATTGCTTATTTGTTTTGTTTCTTAAATTCCATATATGAGTGAAATCATATGGTCTTCGTCTGTTTTTGGTCATCTCACTAAGTGTTATGGTCTCTAGGTCCATCCATATCATTGTAAGTGGCAAGATTCCATTCTTTTCATGGCTGAATAATATTCCATTATATATATATATATATATACCATAACTTTATCCTGTCATCTGTTGATGGACACTTGGGCTGCTTCCATAAGCTGGCTATTCTAAATAGTCCTGTGATAAACATAGGGGTGCATGTATCCTTTTGAATTTGTGTTCTATTTTTGGGGTAAATACTCAGTAGTGCAATTGCTATATCACAGGGCAGTTCTAGTTTTAACTTTTTGAGGAACCTCCATACTGTTTTCCACAGAAGCTGCACCCATGTGAGAGGGTTTCCTTTTCTCCACATCCTCACCAACACTTGTTATGTCTTGTCTTTTATTTTAGCCATTCTGAGAGGTGTTTTTATTTTTTTAAAGATTTTATTTATTTATTTGACAGAGAGAAAGATCACAAGTAGGCAGAGAGGCAGGCAGAGAGAGGGGGAAGCAGGCTCCCTGTTAAGCAGAGAGCCAGACGCGGGACTCGATCCCAGGACCCTGAGATCATGACCGGAGCCGAAGGCAGCGGCTTAACCCACTGAGCCACCCAGGCGCCCCCTGAGAGGTGTTTTGATTTACATTTTCCCGATGATAAATTATGATGAGCATCGAAATTCTGGTCTTCTGCCCATTTTTAAAATTGGATCATTTGTTTTTTTATGTGTTGAATAGTGTAAGTTCTTTATATATTTTGGATACTAGCCTTTTATCCCTTTATTCAAGATGTCATTGGCACACAATCGTCTCCCATTCCATAGGTTGCCTTTTAGTTTTGTTGATTGTTTCCTTCACGGCAGAAGCTTGTTATTTTGATGTAGTCCCAAAAGTTTATTTTTGTTTTTTTCCTCCTTGCCTTAGGAGACATATCTAAAAAAGAAGTTGTTATAGCCAGTGTCAAAGAAGTTACTAGAGCATCACTAATTTGAGTTCTGTGAACAATCTGTTTATGTATTTAGCAAGATTTTTATTGATTTGCCAGAACTTTTTATATATTGGGGAAATTAGTCCTTTGTGACATGACCTGCAAATATAGTTTTCCAGTTTGACATTTTACTTTTGGCTTTCTATGTTTTTTATTTTATTTTGTTTTGATATTTTGTCATACAAACTTTTTCAATTTTTGTAGTTAAGTTTATTATTTCTAATGGCCTCTGAGTTTTACACTTTTTAAAAAAGATTTTATTTATTTGACAGACCGATCACAGTAGGCAGAGAGGCAGTCAGAGAGAGGAGGAAGCAGGCTCCCTGCTGAGCAGAGAGCCCGATGTGGGGCTCGATCCCAGGACCCTGGGATCATGACCTGAGCCAAAGGCAGAGGTTTTAACCCACTGAGCCACCCAGGTGCCCCAGTTTTACACATTTTTAGGAAAGTTTTATCCTAAGAAAAATGTCTTATATGTAAAAAATACATATATATATGTATTATATAAATATATATAAAATATGAAATAAAATATGTATGAAATAAAATATTTTATTTTAACATTTTTATAGATTCATTTACGATATTTCCAATATTTACTCACCTGTAAGTTACTTTTAGTATAAGGTATGAGTTAGAGACCTAAATTTATTTCTCTTTTTCCAAATGGCTATCCATTTTCCCCAGTATGACTTATCTTTTTTCCTTCATTGACCTAAAATGCCACTTTTATCATATACTAAGTTCCCAAATGTATTTGAATTTATTTCTAGATTTTTCCACTTGATTTCATTCCTCTGCCTGTCTGCTTCTGTCCTGTTACCACATCATTTCAGTGTCAAGTTCTATAACATACATGTATTTAATATCTGGAAACCTAGCATCTCCTCTTTCAAAATTTCCCTGCCTTTTCCTGCTCTGAGGGGAACCCTGGAGAGGACCAATAACTAGGTGGTTTGATTATCTTTTGCTTCATTGTCAGATCTTGAGATCTAAGATCTTTCCTTTAGTTTCTGCCTACCTCTGGCTGCTTCAAGGAATTACTGGATTACTAGTAATGAATGAATACTCTGCTTTGTGATCTGCTTTTCTGGTGTTATCAATCCTTCCTGGGCTCTGGGAAGAGGGACTGGACAGATTATTTGCGGTAGAGCTATGACTGGGACCTAGATTTTCCTGACTCTGGTTCAAGATTTACCACTATTAATACCACTATGATGATGACTTGTTATTATTTCTACTGATGTCATCATCCCCAACCCCCACCGCTCCTATTAAAAATGCAGTGCACCAGGCACTGTGCTAAATACTTTTGATATATTATCCTTCTTGTCTTTACACGGCACCCGGAGGAGGTGGAATGTGCTGCTCTATCCACACCTAGCTGTTGGTGGTCACTCCTGGTGCATCTCACCCTCAAACATGTTCCTTTTATTGGCTGCTTTCCAGCTCTGACCAGGAGCCCAGGCATGCAGACTTCCTAGTGCTCCAGCAGACAAATTGCTGCATGAGTGTGTTTTTATTTCCAAAGTTGTAAATTGCACCCAAATAGTTTTTATGCAATTTACAACGTGTCTGACAAGAAAACAAGTTGTTGCTGCCAACTCCTGACTTTTAATTGAATCTCTCGTTGAATGTGGGGCACAATAAATAACCCTACCCATGGGGGGCATAAGGCAACAGTAGAGGCATTCGAGAACGTCTCCCGGGAAGGCCAGGGGGCAAGGAGCCTGCAGGTTTCCGGATGCCCTGCTTACGTTGGTTATTTCTGGAAAGGTCTCTTAAAGGGCCATTGTAGGGAAGTCCATGAATTCATGGCTGCCATTTTGAAAAGAGTCAAGGAGCAAAGCAGTCCTGCTGAGCCATGGGGGCTGAACTTGGGCTTGATGTGATATTAATTGGACTTGGTAAACCCTAGATCACCTAGGTTTGTTCTACCCACGTCTGACAAGCCATTGTGCACACAGCGAGGCTTCCTTGTCTCACTGGACCTTTTGTTTGGGGATGGAGTTTTGGAGAATGAGGATGTTTGACATTTTCCAGGTGGGCTGAGAGCCAGTGTGCGCAGCACTGTTCAGAGTCTTGGGTCACTCAGTCAGTGAAATGGCATCATAAGTGGATGCCTGTTGGTCTGTAGCATTCCGAGGGCAGCAGGGGCTGAGCTAAGCCTGCCAGGAGTTCCCAGCAGGGGTGAGAATGCTGGTGTGTTTGTGAGGAATTGTACCACGGCTGGTGCAACATCTGTTGTGAGAAGCGAGAGGAACCGGGAGATAGCAGGAGCCAATGGTCTGAGTCATGAATGCTGGAGGTGATTGCAGTGTGGATGATGGGTTTGACTCTTTTTTTTTTTTTAAAGATTTTATTTATTTATTAGACAGAGAGAGAGAGAGAGAGAGAGCACAAGCAGGGGGAGAGGCAGAAAGAGAGGAAGAAGCAGGCTCCTGGCAGAGCAGGGGAATCCCGACATGGGACTCGATCCCAGGACTCCGGGATCATGACCTGAGCTGAAGGCAGAAAGGCTTAACCCACTGAGCACCCCCAGGTGCCTTGATGGGGGTGATTCTTGAAGGCTGGTGTCCACATAGCAGCTGTGTCAGTGCTCTGGAGTCTCCTAGACTTTCACTACTTACACTTATCCCTGATCTCATTTGAAATTCCACCAATCCTATACTCTGGGTGTTACTATTCCTTACTCTCTGATAAAGAAATTGAGACCCAGAGATGTTAACTTGTTCTGAGATGTGGGTGGCTACTGAGCCGTTTTTCCTGACCTTCAACTTCAGAATGTTGAGTGTGAGGTTAATCTTCTAGATAGGAAATAAAGGAATGGATATTTTTCTCTGAATACACCCAAATGTTTTGCCTTAAAAAATGATCTGTTTCTCCAACCCAATGTCCCCCACAAACTCCCTGCCGTACCCTTCAGGGTCACTAGGAGGGAATAGTCCTCCTGTTTTAGCTTCCCACAGTTAACACAATGATTCTGTTTCACACACATTTATTGATCACTTCCGGGACTCTGGCGCTAAAGCTGTTAAGATGTGATGACACGAAGTATGACATATTTTTTAAGATGCTTCTATGTGGACACTTGAAAAGCCAATATGTTAAACTCTCAGACAGGGCTATTCTCCAATTATTTTTCACATACTTAAAAAAACAACTTTTCCTGCCCTGAAAATTATGGAACCTCTTTTTTATGAACTTCAGAGTCTGTCGTCTGTTCCTTTGACATAGTTTCATTAATGGAAGATTGAATCTTTTGAGAATGGATTTGGTTCTTTTGGATTTGAGTTTGGAAGCTGGAAAAATCATTTAGAGCTGTCTGGTGAAGAAAGTGGATGATATAACTTTGTTTTTTTTAAAAAATGTGCTGTTAGAGAAGAGAATGGTTTTCTTGCATGTTTTGTGGGCATATTTACAAAGGTGATTGTTAAATACTTCACCAGGGGGAAAGGCTAGCAAGTAGTATAGAACTATGAAAACATTCATTTAAAAATTGTGCAGTGTTGGGCGCCTGGGTGGCTCAGTGGGTTAAGCCACTGCCTTCGGCTCAGGTCATGATCTCAGGGTCCTGGGATCGAGTCCCGCATCGGGCTCTCTGCTCAGCAGGGAGCCTGCTTCCTCCTCTCTCTCTCTCTGCCTACTTGTGATCTCTCTCTGTCAAATAAATAAATAAAATCTTTAAAAAAAATGTGCAGTGTTTGTTATAAAAACTCAGTATTGGTGTCATAGTATACCTATGGTTTGAATTCAGAAGATACTTCTCAGTCAGCAGGTTATACCGCATATTCACAATAGAGAGAGAAAATGTTTTCCATTTTCAGGGCACCTGGGTGGCTCAGTTGTTAAGCGGCTGCCTTCTGCTTAGGTCATAATCCAGGGTCCTGGGATTGAGCCTTGCATTGGGCTCCTTGCTCAGTGGGAAGCCTGCTTCTCCCTCTCCCACTCCCCCTGCTTGTGTTTCCTCTCTCACTGTGCCTCTCTCTGTCAAATAAATAAATAAATAAATAAATAAATAAATAAAATCTTTAAAAACAACAACAACAACAAAAATATTTTCCATTTTCCATGTTGTGCGTGTTAGCAGCCAACTTGGATTTCTCATAATTCTTAGATTATCACCAAGGATTTTGAACATGCTGCCTGAGAATCACATATGTGGTGAGTTAACCACATGGCCCAACTGTGCTGTCCAGGTCTTTAGTTTTTGTGAAGAAACCACAGAGACATGGGATTTCAACTAGTCCATTCTGTTCAAAATATGTTTTAAGATATTCAGAAAAGGGAAAAGCTATTCAAGTCCCTTTAAGCTGACAGCTGAAATAATTCAAAATATTATGAAATCAGTCCAAAAAATTATGAAATCAGGTAATTGCAGGCCAAAGATTCATTCAGTTTAAAGGAGAATTAGAAATGTGGGTGGACTGAGTGAGGACTGGTGGCTTTGTTGTTATGGTAACCATAGCAACATTTACTCTTAAGAAGAAGGGGCAGGCTCAAGGAAATCATTTTGCGGGGTGGGGAGCAGGAATGGAGAGAAATCATGACCAATCCAATGAGAGTGTTACGGGATCTTAGCCTTTTGATAGTGACATTGATATTTTGCATATAAAACATTCATTGGTTTGTGTCCATGTATCCCTCGCTTATTGGAGTGGACAAAGTTGGGTACCTCAAAGGATGACCAAACCAACAAAATATCTGAAGACTAGTTGGCCTTTTATGACAGGGTCGACTTAACATTGTTTCCATTTGTTTTTATTTACAGACTCTTAGTTATTTCCTTTCTCACTTGAAAAATGTTGAATTAATTATCCTGTTCCTTTGTCTGGTGCCTAGATGTTTTGGGTGTGACTACTTTGTCTTTGTCTTCTTCCTCTTATAATTTGAAGGACAACTATTTAGTAAAGAGATTAAGGAACTTGAAATATCTTAAGATGGGCAAGCTTTCAGCTCTACTGGGACGTGTGTCCTGAGGTGTAAGGGAAGATAGAAAATCAAAGGAAACCAATAACTGAATGTGATAATACAAAGTACTGAAGAGGACTCAGAGATGTTATGGTGGACTCAAAAGATGTTATGGTGAACAACTGGCATGTGGGGGAGACAAGTCGAGATCACTGAAGATCATTTTGAAGAGGTGATGTTTGAACTGAGACCCCACGTGACTGACTGCCAGAGGGAACAGCAAGCACAGGGGCTGAGATGGTCGTGAGGTTGAGGTTGGGTATGAGGGACAAGAAGGCGAGTGTGGCTAGAACAGGGACAGGGGCAAAAAAAACCCCCACCACCAACAAAAAACAAAACACAAAACAAAACAAAAGACATAAAGGGCTAGAAGTAGGTAGGGACCAGGGCGTAGTACCTAATATTCTATGAAATATTAGATACTTAGACTTTCTTTTAAAAATTTATTTATTTTGGTGGGGGGAGGAGCAGAGGGAGAGGGAGAGAGAGAGAAGCGCAAACAGACTCCTCATTGAGCGTGGAGCCTGACCTGGGGCTCAATCCCGGAACCCTGCGATCATGATCCGAGCCAAGTCTGTCACTTAACCAGCTGAGCCCCCCAGGTGCCCCAAGTAAGGGATTTTATAAGGAGAAAAAAACCTGAATGTGTATTTATAGCAATAGAGGAAAGAGGAAAACAGAAGAAGTTGAAAACATAGGTAAAGGGGAAAAAACGAAGGAAGGAAGAGTTTTTGGGGAGGGGTGCGGTTTTGATGAGGAGGACGGACTTGTGTGTGTCGGATGGTGGAGGTAGAATTTGTAGCCTTGCTTTGTAGATGGGGACAGACAGTTGACGTTGATGGCCTCGATGATCATGATGAAGGAAGAGACAAGGTTCTCTTCAAGTAAAAAGTTAAGTTTTAGTAGAGGGCCTGAGACGAGTGCAAACCCTTTTTAGATGGTTACTAGAGATAGAAGACAGAGTTGCTCGAGGATAAAGACATGGTCTTATTGGGCCGTGCTGAATATCCAGTTGAACCTGGACAGGGAGATGGGTCCAGAATGGGGAGTGGTTGGTTGATGTTCTTTGTAATAGTCAGTCAATCACAGCACTGAGGAAGTTGGTTGTGAGGCTGCTGTCTTGCTGTTTGGTGGAAGAACAAGGGTGTGAGAACTACAGGGGATGATCAAAAAATATTTCAGGTGGTCACTGGGATCCTCCAGACAGGGTTCAGAAGCAAAAGAAACTTCTGGGAGGCTGAGGGGATCCTAGGATATTTTTTTTCTTCTTTTTTAAAGGAATGACAAATCAGAAAAGTTGGCATAAAGGCAACTTGAAAAAAAAATTCTCTACTTGCTTCATAAAGTTATTGTAAACTATAAATGAGTTAATTCATGCACGTTGGTTTGGCTACCACCTAGTACATTGGAAGAGCCCAGGGAAGGCTACTGGTGGTAGCAGATGCTCCTGCCTTCTGTGATCGCCTGGCCTCCTCTGGCTTTAGGTGCAGCTCTAGTGGACAGTTCCTGGGCATGTCCATGACCTCCCTCCCCCTCAAGGGCTTGCCATGTCCTTTACCCGATGCAGTAAGAATTTGTTCACCTGGAGCCTAGGTGCAGCTAGGAAATGGTACAAATACTAGAGTTGCATGCAAATGGCTCAGCCTCTTGTCTTCCAGCTGGAGGTGTGTTTTTGAAGCTTCCTTAGATGGTCTCTGGCAGGATTGATAGGAGTGGCTCCCAAGGGCAACCAGCTCAATTTCATGTGCTGTATTGGCTTTCTCCTTTTTGTCTCTCCCTTTTCTGTTCCTTCATGTCTGCTTTCTGGGATTACATTCCAAATAAACTATTTGTGCTCAAGTCTCTGCCTCAATGCTCTTCTTTCAGCATGGGTGTGGGGCAGGGGAAAGCCACATGAACATAACCATTATTCATGTTAGTATTATTGTTACTGTTACTTTCAAAACAACTATTAATTTATTATTATTATTATTTATTCTAGACATCTGGAAATTTTTATAAAATTTCTCATTTCTTTCCTGGACAGAAAAGAACCCGAGTCCAGACATCCAAAAAAGACTCACAAAGTATCAAGCAAAATTATTGGATGTGACCGAAACATAGACATATCTTGGTGAACTTCTGAAGATCAAGGAAAATTATTCAAAAGGCATTTGAACAGAAAAGTCTGTGGACCACACAGGAACAAGATTTAAACTGCTTCTGAAACTCTCTGCAACACCCAAGGGCAAGGGAAAGGAAGTGACATCAAACAGGGGTTGGGAGGGAGATCAGGATGAACAAGGCCATATTCAGGAGTGTCGTACAAATAAGAGAGCAATGAAAAACAATGTTCTTAGATGTGCAACTCAACTTATTAAAGTTATTAGACTTGCTGTGATGGATGGCGGGATGAATCAAAATACAGAACTCGAGAATTTGAAAGTCACACCAGCGACCATTGAAACAAACACACAAAAACACGGATTCTAGATGATTGTTTTATAAGTGGTGATATAACAGAATGGATGTGTGAAAAAACAACCCTCAAAAATGAAGAGTGATTTAATTATAATTTAGGTCTAAGGTGTTGTCATACGAAAACAAAAACTAAGAGACCCAATAATAGAGGAAAATACAATTTCCTCATTGTTCCCAGGGGGATATTATTTCATTCTCAATAAAGACAACCGGACAAATATATGTTCCAGGATGTAGTTTTTAGACCCCAAAATAAGAACAAGTTGAGATAAAAACAGGATGCATATTTTCCAAGTCACTAAAGAGAAAGGCCAAGAAAACAAATTGCACGTATCAAACATACTCATCTAGCACACTGACATTGGGTCTTTAATCTTCTTGTCTCCAGGAACTCCCGTGATTCGTCATCCCCCCCAGATCTTAGCATCACCTCCAATATCATTAATGCAAGTGCTCCATTTCTGACCACAACTTCCTCCCTTTCCAGCTTAGCTTTTTAATTAAAAGCACGAAAATAGTTTTTGATCTCACTGTGACCCCTCACTCCATTATCCTCCATTTTTTCTACCCTTCCGCCATCTCCTTTCTTCACTTTGCTACCTATCCCACTTAGATTTCTGGGGCCATTTTTTTTTTTGGGTTATTACTGCCAATATCCTAAATTCCCCTCGTCCTTTGCGGGCTTTTGTCATGCCACATCTGACTGAAATCCAATCCCAGAGCAACCCACTATATGCTTTTTCTTTTTTCGTATTTGATCAGCTGGAGAAACACCCAATGGGGAAGATTGTTGATCTTGAATGGGCCCCGTGGTGCCAGTCAATCCTTAATGTATTCCAGGTAAACCCATGGTCCGACTTTCCACACTGGCTATTCCAAACCTCCTTCAGCTTCCTCAAATGGCCAACTTCCCCACCTCCCTATCAACTCTCAACACATGTCCTCATTTCATGGGAGAACAGATGCTGTTAGATAAAAATCCCTCAGAACCCTGCTACCAAACCCACCAATACCATCCCATTTGTATCTGTCTGTTCTTCTTCTTGCCTGTTACATGGAGGAGTTCTCTCTCTTCCTGATGGAAGCCAATTCCTTAAGAGTGTTTTGGACCCCATCCCCTTCCTCCTCCTCTGGAATTTTATACAGTAGATCGTCTTATTTCTCCTCAATATCCAGATTTTTTCTCAATCTCATTAATTCCCTTAACTTGTAAACATTAAAAAATTCCATTCTATTAAAAAACTATCTCACCTCCAGATTCTATCAGGTATTTTCTAGACGTACTGTCTTGACTCACTTTTACTGGCTTTTCCACTCACTTCAACTTGGCTTCTGTTCTCATCCCTCCACTGTGGCAACTCTTGTAAGACTTCTAGTAACTTCCATGATATTAGATCCCATTGGCGATTTTAACACAGCCATGCTACTTAACTTCCCAGGGACTCTTGGTGCTACTGACGACTCAAGTCTACTCTTTTGTTGGCTTCTCTGATACTCTCTTCTTCACTTTCTCTCTCCCTTTCTGTGTATCATCTCTGTCTTCTTTTCCAGGATCTCATTTTCCTTTTTCTGCCTTGTCTCCACGTTGGAGTTAAGTTCTTTGTGTTCAATTTTAGTTGTACAACAAGGGTATCTGGGGGTGTTTCTCATCATTATTGATGTCTTGGCCTCTCCCCAGACTATTTGGAAGTGAATCTATGAGGCGGAAGCCCAGTTATCTGTATTTTAAAAAAACTTATTCAAATTAGGGAAGTGTTTGGATGCATTGTTGGTCAGAATGCAAAATGGTTCAACCTCTATGGAAGTGACTTTAACAAAGTTTCACTTGGGCGTTAAATACAACTTCTAGAAATTTACCCTGAAGCCACATCCCCAACAATACAAAATACTTATGTATAAGGTATAATGATGGTAGAATTATTAACCTAAAATCATACAAATGTTCTCTTATGTTGTTTCTTCTGGAAATTTTGTAGTTTGAATTTTGCAATTAGATCCATGACCCATTTTGCATAAAATTTTATATATTTTATGTATGGCATAAGGATATCTAATTTTATATATGCAATAAGGATATTTAATTGTTCCAACACCTTTGGTTGTAGGAAGTACTCCTTTTCCATTGAATTGACTTTGTACCTTTGTTGGAAGTCAAGTGTCTGTATATGGATGAGTTTATTTCTGGACTTTCTATTCTGTTCCATTGATCTATTCATCAATCTGGTTGCCTACACCACTTTGTCTTAAGAACCGTACTGGTCTAGTAAATCTTGAAATCAAGTAGTTGCTCTTCTTCCTCAAAGCTGTTCTAACTCCTTCAGAATATCAGTTTTTCCATAGAAATTTAGAATCTGTCAATGGCTACAAAAACTTCTGAGTTGTGTTGAATCTACAGATCAATTTGGAGAGAACTGACATCTTACCAGTATTCATCCAGGAATCAGTGTATCTCTCCATTTATTTAGTCTTTAATTTCTCTCAGTAAGCAGTTTTCAGTATAAATTTCTTGCTCATCTTTTGTCAGATTTATTCCCATTTTATATTTTTGATGATGCTTTAAAGGATGTGTTTTCATTTTCATTTTCTACTCCTCATTGCTAACATTTAGAAACACAATTGATTTTTATATACTGACCTTGTATTCTGTAACCTTGGTAAACACATGTGTTAGTTTTAGTAGCTTTTTATAGATTTCTTTGGATTTCCTACAGAGATGATCATATCTGTGAACAAAAGACAGACTGACTTCTTCATTACAATATAAAACACTTTTCTCCTTTTATTCCACTGACTGAAACGTCTAGTACATAAATAAAAATGGTGAGTGGGTATCTGTGCCCCACTGAAGGTGAAGTCTTCAGTCCCGTTAAAAATGGGACTGCTAAATTATGTATTTTTTCTTTTTTCTTCCTTCGTTTGCATTGATTTTGTGTTATTTTTATTCCATTCTATACTGTGTGTGTGTGTTTTTTTTTAATATGCAATAATCTTTCTACTTTGTTGGTTTAAGAGCAGCAATTTTTGTTTGTTTTTTAGTGGCTACTTTAGGGTTTGTGGTATAAATTTTAATCTTATCTCAGTCTGTCACCTGATAACAAAGTACCACTGTGTGTTTGTATAAAAACCTTAAGACTGTGCACTTTCCTTTTTCCTTTCAGCCTGCGCTGTTACTACTTTTTTTTTTTTTTTTTTTTAATGTAAGCTCTACACCCAACATGGGGCTTGAACTCTCGACCCTGAGATTAAGAGTAGCACGCTCTACCCCCTGAGCCAGCCAGGGACCCCCTCTGTGCTACTATTGTCACTGATTTCACTTACTATGTAACATTTCACATAATATGTAATGCAGTATCTGGTTGATAACACAAGGTTATCCACGGTCTTTACAAGATATTTAAGTAATAACAAAAGAAGATCTGTGTATTTGTCACACAGTTATAATTTCTGGTGCTTTTCATTTTCCTAAGAAAGGCTTTTCGATGTTGGCGCTCTGAACCTTTGGAACCAAATGATTCTGTGTTGTGGGAGCTGCCCTGTGCCTTGCAGGATGTTCAGCAGGATCCCTGGCTTTTCACGTAGCGCTTCCCAACCTTGACAAAAACTCCTGATCTTCTCTTCTTCCCCCTAAACGCAGTCTCCTCTGAAGATCTTTGAGAACGGTATTATTATGTCAACAGTTGCATAAACCTGAAATCTAAGAATTGACCTTGCTACTTCTCTCTATTTCATTGTTCATATCCAGTTTGTCATCAAATTACATTATTTTTACCTCCTTAATATACTTGTTTTTCTCATTTTCTCATTCTTTGTTGCTACCCCTCTTCTTAATCTAAGCTATTATAATGTCTTACCTAGAATTCAGCAATAAATTCCCGATTTCATCCTATATCCCTTTGCCTTCCATCCTGCCTGTTGTTCACACTGTAGCTAGTTTACTTTTCAAAATACAAATCTTGCAAAACCCCCCCCCCCCCCCCCCCACCCAACCTCCCTCCCCTCCTCTCTCCCCCATTTTATAACCTAAATAACCAATTTATGCCTCCTATGCCTGCAGCGTACTGGTATTTGGATAGCTAAGAAATGTGATAAGCGGGATTCACACTCACGTCTGCATAACTCTATGAATAGACCGTTTTTGAGTTTTTGAATAGGGATCAGCTCAAAATGAAGGAAGATAAGGAATGTTCAGGAGAGAAAAGTCGAGGGAATCACAGGTATGAAAGTAAGTGTTTGCACCACACAAGAGCTTCCTTCATATTTATGCAGCAGAACATTGTACTTACTTTTTCCATCCTTAAGAGGTGTCTTTACCTCCTTTTAGTTATTGGGATAAGGTGGGTAAGGAGAGGTCACCAAAGAGAACGTTTAACGTACCTTTGCTATACAATCTTGATCTTCGGTAGCATGGAGATCCTACTCTAAGTACCATGGGGGACACAAACAGAAAGACAAACAGGACATAGTCCCAGTTCTCAAGGACTATTTGAGTCTTCGGGTCTCCTCATTTGCATATCTCCTCCCACTTCCCCACTGCAGGTGACTCCATCATGTAACCCTTCACCGCTGTCATTTTTGCGGGTAGCTGTGCATTCAGTGGTCTCAAGCTAAGGGAGCAGAGGGGAGGGTGAGATTTAAAAAAAAAAAAAATCCCATAAGGGCTTGTTCAAATCACATTCAAATTAAGAAAGACAAACGACTCACAGAATCAGAAGGGAATTTAAGCTTTTTTTTTTTTTTTTAAAAGAAGAACAAAAAACAAAACAAAACAAAACAAAACAAAAGAACAACAACAAAGCGGGCTACCTGAAATCCAAAACAGTTTCCACTTGAAATCCGTCTCTCTGAATGGAAACAATGAAGCATTGCAAGTTTATACTCTTGAGGAAAGCGAAGCATCAGAGGTAGATTAAAAAAGAGGGCTAGGGGGACTCGGAAAGATCAAACAAGGTGCTGTTGGGTGGTAGCATTAGATAAAATGATTTCCTATAAGGCATTCTGCTGGGAAGTCTATAAAAGCTGGCATTGTTACTATTTAGTAAGAAAGAGCTTTTGATTTGGAGAACACTCTCAACCTTCTTTAAAAGGTAACCATTACAATCTCAAAATGAGAATTCTAGCATTTGTAAAGCTTTGATTCACTTCAAGTCACATTGCCAAAAAAAAAAAAAAAAAAAAAAGGAATAAAAGAAAAAAAATCAGTCTTTTAAACTTGACTTCACAAATAAAAAGGCTTCTTATACTGGGCTGGGATCAGAGTGGCCAACCAGCATGTGTTCCCGATGTTTGTGAAGTGTGGGATGTCAGAAAGCCGGAGGATTTTCAGGTTGCAAGAGTCCTTAGGGAACACTACGTCTTTTGAAAGCAGTGGAACTCTCCCTTCCTTTCCAATCTTACCTGGAAAACCAATATTTAAAAAGATGAGAGCAGATGGGAGATTGACGGAGAGAGGAGGGGGCAATTGGGGACACAGAGCCCGTATCTGAGGCACCTCTGCCACATTGAGTCTTTTAAATTAAAAACAAAATTTTAGGGGCTCCTGGGTAGCTCAGTCATTAAGCATCTGTCCGCAGCTCAGGTCATGATCCCAGGGTCTCAGGATCGAGTCCCGGATCGGGCTCCCTGCTCAGTGGGGAGCCTCCTTCTCCCTCTCCCACTCCCCCCCGCTTGTGTTCCCTCTCTTGCTGTATCTCTCTCTGTCAAATAAATTTTAAAAAAAATCTTTAAAAAAAACCCCCAAATTTTCTAAAAAGGTTTTATTTATCTGTCAGGGAGAGTGAGCACAAGCAGGGGGAGTGGGGGAGGGGGAAGCTGGTTCCCTGCTGAGCAAGAAGCCCCACAGGAGACTCGATCCCAGGACCCTGGAATCATGACCTGAGCAGAAGGCAGATGCTTAAATGAGCCACCCAGGCGCCCCATTAAATTTTTAAAAATTAACTATTTTTTTCTCTGTCAATTTTTACTTCATTATATTGAAGCTCTGTCATTAGATTTGTAAATACTAGATGCATGAATATAATTGTTAGATTTTGGGGGATGTTTTGCTGTTATGAAGTTTTCCTCTTTATCTCTAGTAACAGACCTTCTCTAAAATCTGCTTGTCTGTTATTAATACAGTCACTCCCATTTCCTGTGCTTACTATTAGCGTGGCACATTTTTTTCCCCCAGTCTATTTGCTATTTACTGGTTTATTCCTATATATTTAAAGATGAACTCTTATAAACAACATATAATTGCTTCTTGCTTTTTTTCCCCTTGACTGGAATATTTAATCAATTTAAATTTGGCGCAGCTTCTGAAATAACTGACTTCAGGTCTGCATTTTGCTACTTGTTTTCTTTATCCCATTTGCTTATTTAGTCCTCCTCTTCTACCTTTTTTGTGTGACTCAAATATTTTTTTAACATTTTGTTTTCATTCCTCTACTGGCTTTCTAGCGATCAAGCTAATTCTTGCATTTTTTTTATTGAGGTGTAATTGACATGGAAGGTTATGTTAGTTTCAGGTGTACAGCATCATGAGTCGATATTTGCTTAGATTGTGAAATGATCACCACGATGAGGGCAGGTAACACCCATCACCTCACATACTTACGTTATTTTCATGTGATGAGAACTTCTAAGATCGGCTCTCTTACTGACTTTCAAATATGCAAAAATACTATTATTAACTATAGTCACCATGCTGCACATTATATCCCCAGGATGGATTTATATTATAATTGGAACTCTGTCTCTTTTGGCCACCTTCTCTCATTTCCCTCACCCTCCACTCACTTAGTCTTATTCTTCCCACTTACCAATGAGGAAACTGAGACCAGAGACATAGAATGACCAGGTCAAGTGCCTTTGTCTGGATAGACTTAGGGCTTAAGAGAGCTCCTTGATATGGGCTCCCTGGTCGAGTACATGTTCCTCAAGCTCTGATTATGATGCCTATCTATATTCTGTTGCTTGAGCAAGTCCCTTTTTGGGGTAAAAGGTTTTTATTTATTTTTATTTTTATTTTTTTTAAGGGTGGAGGAAAAATCTTAAAAATAGTTCAAGGGGTTGACATGGAGTTATGTGGTTTTAATACCAAAGGCCGGGCTCTGGAGAGAGTAAGGAAGGGTGTTGGTGAAAAAAAAAAAAATTACGTGCACGTCCAAATTTGCAAGTGATTCTGTCCCTTTCCAGACACGTCCGAGGTCACAGGAAGCTTCTGCCAACTGGGATGTCCCAGGGCTGTGGCCAACATCACAAGCATTTGCTAGGAAATCCTGGTCTAGAGACAAGAGCGATGTTCATGCTTCCAATAAAGAAACTGCACTTTGGTGCCGGGTCGCTGTCTCCTTCAGCATTTGGGCTTGGAGAATGTGGGCTTCAGGCTGCCTTTCCTGTGTGTCATTTCATCTCTGGGGACTATGATAACCATCTCCAGCTCCTGCGTAAATAGGTTGTAGGCTACCTATGGGTACAAATCTTAGGCTTTGTTACTGCCTCTCTTGTATCTGGCACATTGATTTGTCCAGAGGGTGGCTCTTGTTAAATATCTCATCTGGAGCTCGAGAGTCAGGTGGTCTTGGTTGGAAGGGGGTTTTCCTGATAGTCTGCTAAGATGAGAGGTGGGGGAAAAGGTATGGGATTTGTGGGTCAGATATGGTTATGAACAGGCTCAACCACTAACTTATTGTCAGCGTTGGTTTATTTGGTTATTCACACCTCCTAGACTTCGCTTTCCTCCAGTATCAAGTGAAGAAGACAGACTAGATGGTGTGCAGGGTCCATTCCAGCCTGAGACCTCACCTGTTCCTTGCGTCCATAATGGCGATCATTCCCGTTGTACTTAGGGAGGTCCAGGGTGCACACGCGGCACGCTTTCATCAGTGCATCCCACAATGTAGGAGCATCAGTGTACTTGAATGACAAGGAGATTTAGAGGCTAAGACATTAAATAGCTCGCTCAGGTTCACATGCTTAGTAAGGGATAGAATTGGGGTTCAAGTGCGGTTTGCCTGATTCTAAAGTTCCTCCATGCTGCCCTGAACTTCTGATGAGAAATTACAAGGATAGTGGGAGGCCCTGGAATGAAGAGACCTTATAAGTCATTCCTGGCCTCCTTTTTCTTGCCCCCACAGTGCTCAGGAGTTTCGCCGGTGACCTCTTGACTCTGCTTTGGCCATTTCTGGGCCAGAAAGCTCATTCTTCTTCACATGTCTCCAATTGAGACCTGTTTGAATTATTGAGCTGGGTTCTTCCTAAAATTTCTCTCTCTTCCATATCCAGGTCTGAGTTCTGCTCTCTGGGGACTTTTTGTGAAAAAAGGATTTTTGTGAAAAAAATCCTCACCAATGGCTAGGATTTGAGTTTCACATCATAACCCCTTAGGGAGATCACCTTAGTTATGCCCAGCTTTCTAGGCTATGTTTAACCAAGGAGTTCTGTTTGAACCAGATTTCTCCAGAAGCAGAAGATTTCCATCCATGTCTCTGTGAACATTCCTGGTATGTGGGATGGCCTGAAGGCCCTCAGTTTCTGGTTCTTTCCAGAAGGGGCTTGCTAGTTTTGCACTAGAGTCGTACGTCCTAGCTGGATGCATTGAGACTCATTTTCTTGGGCCCCAACTTCTCTTTGAAAGTGCAAACAGACACCTAGTGGTGTTTCCCCAGCACCTTGCCTTTTATTTCTAAGTGACACTAAGGTTATTAAATTTTTACCCCTGGAAGTGCAGGGGCAGCCCACACCTCCCTGTGCTCTGTTCACCCTGCTTGACTTCCTGTGTTTGCTCCTGTGTGTTTCCTGTGTGTTTGAGTCTGGAGGCGGAATGCTTCAGGCTGGAGCTGACCTGGGGAAAAGCAGTAACTTTAACGTCCCTCAGGACCCGTGCAAGGAATGAACTGGGTAATAATGCCAGTGCACTGCACTCCAGAGAGACTTGACCTTGCCATTGAAATATTTTTCTCCCTGAAGAGTGCTTTGTGAAGGGGATGCCCCTCACACGCTTCTCCAGATACAAGTTGGGAGGTGCACCTTCCAACACCAATGTAACAGACATTTACATGTAAATGGAAATTTACAGGAAACAGACATTTACATGTAACACATTTGTAACAGGAATTTACATGTACAAGTACAGGCACTCTCAACCTTGAATTCGTCTTGCTCCTTTTCCCTGCAGAAGACCTTCATCCCCCATGACTGCCTCCTCCTGTTAGGATCTCCAAGTAGCCCTTCTCCCTCATAGGTGGCTTGGGCTCCATATATATTTGATAACATTTTTTTTAAGACTTTGTTTATTTGAGAAAGAGAGAGAGAGCATGAGCAGAGGGAAGGGCAGAGGGAGAGGGAGAAGCAGACTCCCCACTCAGCAGGGAGCCTGACACGGGGCTCAATCCTAGGACCCTGGACTCATGACCTGAGCCAAAGGCAGATGCTTAACCAACAGAGGCCCCCAGGTGCCCCAGGTAAAGATTTTCTAATTACAAAAAATAAAAATCCCTCATCATCCTATCGTCAGAGAGAGCAAATTGACATTTTTTCCCCCCTTTTAGTGGGGGATTCTCTGCAGGGATATGTTTCATTTTATGTCCCTTTTCCCTTAATGCTATCTTGAAATTTCCGGGGGAGTGTCCGTAAGGGAGAAAGCAAGCAGCTATAGATAGAATCCAACAAATGTAGCCCTTAATAATTCCTCAGCATGTTACACAAAAAGGCTTGGAAAGAAGCTTTTCCCCCTGTGGGAAAGAGTAAGAATTGAGTCCTCAACAGAGTTATGTGACCTCAACAGAGTTATGTAATCATACAAATGATTATTGAACTGTGGATCAGGGAAGGAGCTCATTTCTTTATAGATTAATTGTTATTAATACACACTTATCGAAGGCCAGGTAATTAGAGAATATTGTACTTCAGGAAACACATGAAAACATACATCGTACCACACCTGCTAAGTGGGTTGCTCTGGGAATCCAAAAACCCTGAACTGGGAGTCGGGAGACTTGAATTACACCTCCAGCTCTAAAAACAGCCCGATGACCTTTGCCTGCTCAAGGATGATTTCTAGATTCTTTCCGGTTTAAGGTAATGTTATTGTTTGCTGTGATTCCCACTAGGACTTGACCCCAGGAACCATGCTGGGTTTTCTGCGTGCATTACTTTTTCTGATCTTATATTAACCCTATGAGGAATGTCTGTGACAGGTTAACCTCAGACCTAGAAGCAGCCAGCAAATTCTCACGACAAAGTGAAGGGAGTGTGTCGGGGGGTGGGGGTGGGGAAGCGAATGGAATTTTCACATCGCTGTAAATGCTCTGAGTGTTTGTCCCGGTCATGCTGTTGGTACCTACTGGTCTACCTCAGATAATGTCTCAGATAATGCCGGTAGAGTCTGGACCTGGGTTCTCCCCTACTTGCATGCACCTGTCACCAGATATGCAATCTTCATTGTGGCAATCAAAATGATTCACAGGCAATGGGCACAGCCCATGTATGGAACGGCCTTTTTTTCCTTTCCAAGTTGAGATCAATGTGACAAGCCACGTCCATGCGGGGTGTCAGTCCTGGGCCATTCTTTGGGGCGCAGGTGTTTGCCGGAGGCTGGTGTGTGGTTTCAGGGTGTGGATGGGGAACTGCCAAAAGCTTTCAAATGAACAGAATCCAAGGCAGCACTCCCTGCGAGACCGCAGGCCTGGGGGAATGTGGAGCAAGTTCCTTTCTTCCCAAGGAGATGAATGGAACGGGTAGCACTGCCAGATTGTTCCCACACTGTAGCTCTTTCTCAGGATCCCTTGTTACGTGTAGGTAACCTTGGCCTGATGGTTTGCGCCAGGTGGGTTCCACGGGAGAAGAACAGGACTACAGCCTCTCCGCTGTCCAGGTAAGCGAGTGGAAAGGTGCCCGGTGTGGGAATCATGGCAGGAAAATCGGCATAGGGTGTCTCATTCCCCCTGTGCCCTGAGGTGAGCCTGCCTCCAAGTGGTCTCCAAGCGTGGTCCCATCTGAACGGCAGTAGGCAGCTGATGGCAGAGGTCCTATTGGGTCCTTGTCCGACATCCTTCCAGTAGGTTTCCCACCGAAGGGGGGGTCGGAAGGAAGGATGACAGGGTGTTTACGAAGAAACGGGTCCTCAGGGTGAGACCTGTTACTTTTCAATTCTGCATGTTAGGAGAATCTATCCCTGGCATATTTTTCCTATCTTTCATGATGATTTTTTTCCCCCTTCAATCATAAAAATTATATATATATATATATATATATATATATATATATATTCTCTTTGCAGAACATTTAGAAGATCAGGTAACAAATACGTACACACATAAGTAAGTTCCAAGTCCCCCTACAGAGACAAAATACTGTTAATAGTGTAAGAATATTTATTTCTCAATAGACATATAAAAGCGTGTGTGTGTGTGTGTGTGTGTGTGTGTGTGTGAGAGAGAGAGAGAGAGAAAGCGCGCGCGAATGCACACGGAGCTGTGGGGGAGGGGCAGAGGCAGAGGGAGAAGCAGACTCCCTGCTGAGCAGGGAGCCAGTTGGGGGCTCTATCCCAGGACCTTAAGATCATGGCCTGAGCCAAAATATAAAAGCAGATGCTTAAGTAACTGAGCCACCCAGTGCCCCATGTTGTGTGTGTGTTTTTTTCCATATTGTGTATTTTTTATACTACTTTTCCCCATTTAATATTATTTATGAATATTTTCTCATGCCATTAAATATTCCTCAGGATCAATAATTTCAGATGACTGTAACATATTGTATAAATACATTTTGGCTTATTTATCCATTTCCATAGTGCTGAACACTCAGGACACCTCTGTCTTTCCGGTGTTAGGACTGATGAGGCAATGGACATCCTTTTATGTTCTTCTTTGCACACAGATTTGGTTTCCTGAAATATTCTCAGAATCCTGTATGGTGGAAAATATCATTATTACAGCTTAAACACGGTTTGGGGTCTGGTTTTAATTATGGGACCTCATGCATTTGGAGATGAGAGTGACACTTTATGGGTGAAAATGTAAACCTTGGGGCATCTGGGTGGCTCAGTGGGTTAAAGCTTCTGCCTTCGGCTCAGATCATGATCTCAGGGTCCTGGAATCGAGCCCCGCATCGGGCTCTCTGCTCAGCAGGGAGCCTGTTTCCTTCTCTCTGTCTGCCTCTCTGCCTATTGGTGATCTCTGTCAAATAAATAAATCAAATCCTTAAAAAAAAAAAAAAAAGAAAAGAAAATGTAAACCTTTGCAAGGTTGTGGGTCGAGTTCTAGAGATGCACACTGAGGCTCCTCCACGGTGGTTTTTCTCTCTCTAGGGAGGAAAAGGGAGGGGAGTCAGTGCCGTTCACTCCAGTGAGGCCCTTCCTAGTCCCAGGGAATTCCCTCCCTCCAAAGCAGCTCCCACCTCTGCAGCATCTGCAGCAGGGAAACCACCGTCTGGCTGCAAGGTTTCGTCCTAGGGTCATGCCCTACTGAACTCATGCAAGAAAACAAGCAGGTTTGTTTCGCTCTTTGCCAACCAGCGTGAGGGCAGACAGTGGGGTTCCAAACCCTCCCAAGGTCAGGAGATGAGAGTGAAGTGGCCAGGGGCCCCAGTCCAGGGGGTAGAAACCTATGGAATGAAACATGGACTGGGGGCTGGGCTTCTGAGTGCAGTTAGGGCATGGCCAGGAGCCAGCCCAGCTCAGACCCGGGGAACCCCTCCCCGCTGGATGCTCTCTTCTCTTGTCAGCTTTGCCACCTTGCTGCTCCGTCTCCTTGATCGTTTCCTCATTTTACTCTTCTACCTTCTTCTGGATGTGGGGCCTTTTGAATTAAGTTTCTTTGTTCCCTTTCCTTCTATCACCCGCCACCCCCACTTTTTGGAGGTTTCCTGAAATAGGTGTATCTACACCCTGCTGAATTTTAAAATTTCTGCTTACATTCATAGCTGTTCTTTGCAAGAGCTCCTTCCTTTCTTTTTCTTTTTTCCTTTCCTTTTCTCTTTTAAAACAAAAGACTATTTATTTATGTATGTATTTATTTGACAGAGAGACAAGGAGAGAGGGAACACAAGCTGGGGAAGTGAGAAGAACAGGCTCCCTGCTGGGTAGAGACCCGATGTGGGACTCAGTCCCAGGACCCTGCCAAAGGCAGACGCTTAAGGACCGAGCCACCCAGGTGCCCTCTTTCCTTCTTTCTTTTTAATAATGCAGCTCTTCCTTATTCTCGCCTCCATTCCCATTCCTGCTATGAGAATACAACACCGTTCAGCCTCTCTAAACAGATTCGGAAGAGTTGTTTTTGTTTGTTGTCTGTTTTTCAAGTTTTCTTCTCTTTTTTAAAAAAAAGAGAAGAAAATTATGTTTAAAAAAAACATAATTTTTTATGTTTTTTTTTTTTTTTAAATTATGTTTCTTTGGGAGCCGTTTTCTGTTTGTGCATCTGTCATAGCTCTATCATACTGGATGTGTCCTCTGATTGCCTGGTAGACCTTTATGCTTGTTTGTGTATAAGAATCGGGGTCCAGGAAGAGGGCCGGGGGCTCTGGGAGCTGGGTGGGCTTCCTGTGGAGTCCTGCAGGCTTCAATTCAGTGTAAGCTGGGAAGAGTCTGGCGTTTGTCGGATGCCAAAGCAAGTTATGTCCTGGACTGCCAAGCCTCACTTTGACCTCATTCTCCCCAGCGACTAGCTTAATTTTTAGAGAAAGACCGTGAGGTTTTTTTTTTTTTTTTTTTTTTTTTGGTAGGCTCCAGGCCCAGGGTGGAGCCCAGTGTGGGGCTCGACCTCGTGACCCTGAGATCAAGACCCAAGCTGAGATCAAGAGTCCAACACTTAACCCACTGAGCCACCCAGGTGCTCCAAGAAAGACCTTGAATGTTTGAGTCTGGGAATAAATGCTTGAGCAGTTGCTATCTTTCCGGGAAATGGGGGAGTTTGTGATAGACCTTTAAGGACTCCCTTCCCCTCTGCTCATTTCCCCCTTTGTGCCCGCCTGTGTCTTCCCGAACCATCTGGGCTCTGCCACACACTCAGGCTAACGTCTGCATGACAGCCCCTCTGTCATCGTGGGCTGTGGAGCTCTCCGCTCTGCTTCACCCATCAGTACCTTCCATCTGCTTTCAATTTTATTTTATTTTTTTATGATTATGAAATATTTCAAATATATGAAAAACCTCAGGACACCAGATTATCTCCTGCCTCTACTGCTTAGATTGGACACATGTGAACATTTTGTCAGAGACACTCCAGATCCCGTGGACTGTCCACGTTTTGGACTTTTCCACTTTTTTCCCCATGGATGTGAGTCTTTCACTTATTCTTTGTGCTTTTCTGTTTCGTGCTTGTGATAAAAAAAAAAAAAAAAATAAACAACAAGGAAACAGACATGTAGGCTTCAGGAGGGAGGAGAGACAAAGACAGGTACTCAGTTTGATATCTTGAAGGAGTTGGTCCGGCCACACTTTCACTCCGGTAATTGAAAGGATGTTGATCCAGACTCGTACCCAAAAATATACTTTCAATGCGAATTTGGTGAAATAGGAAGTAAGCAAGTTTCACTATAAATAGATATTTTTTGATCTTTTCTAAAGCCCTTCCACTGATTATGTTGAGTTCCTACTAGGTGCTCAGCATTGTTTTACATCTTTGGGGAAAATACGAAAGATAATATAATAATAATAATTTTATATAGATATAGATATATACATACATATATATATATATTATATATATATAAAATCCCTGTCAAAGCGTTAGGGAAATAAAATTTTCTTTATAGATTAGACTTGTCGTCTAAGAGTCCAAGCCTCTATGTTGCTTTACGTTCTATAAATTGCTTTCCTGGAGGTTCCCTTTTGATCCCTCAACAACCAAGTCAGGCAGGGACCCCATTAGGAGTCCTATTTAAGAGGGAAAACAACCAGTTTTGGCCAAGGCATTGGAAAGGCTTTATGGATGAGCCAGGACTTGGGTTGGAATTTGTTGTGTATTCAAGTGAGAGAGATGAGCCGGAAGGTCCACCCAACTCCCTATTTTCTTAACTGTCTCACAATGAACACCGTTTCTGAGCAGGAAGAGGGACCACTGAATTTCTGAGAGCAAGTGAATTCTACGGGGTTTCTAATGGAGAATTATTTGTACTAAAATTAAGGAATTATTTCTATTCTTCCTTTGTCAAGTAAAGAATCTTTTTATTAAAAGAAATATGTGAAGGATGTATTTTTATGGCCAGAACTCTTCCCTCACATGCCCACTAGCTAATCCCTCTGAGGGCTGGCCGGACGTTCATGGACTAAAAATACAGTCTTGTAGGTATAGAAAGAGTCCTAGAATTTGGGGTTTCTTGGGATTCTCTTTTACTAAAGTATCTTTTGTCAATGAAACAGGCTCCCCCCCCCCCATTATAAAGGAATCAAAGAATGTTGCATTCTTATTGTAAAAGATTCAGACTATGGAATACAGTAAAAAAGAAAGGAACATTATCTCTAATCAAGGACTTCTACTTCCAGTAATGGTGGATGAGATCATTTGGATCAATTCTCTATCAGCGGGCATCTACAAAAGCCAGACAAATATGAAGAAAAAAGGCTTCCTGAAGCCATCAGAGAATTAACAAGACAGAAAGAAGACAGAAATCCAGAGGCGGGATTGCTCTGTAGGGCTGTTTTCCTTTGGAGGCATTGACGATCCCAGGAATGGTAGATTAGAACTAAGGAAAACCTCTGGCAGCTCTGCTGGGGTAAGGAACACAATTCAGAGTCCAGAACTTGCTACATCTCCAGAACTTGCTAAATAGCAGCATGTGATACCTGTTCCCCACGCTGGGAGCAGCGGTCCCAGGCAGTCAAGCCATGGTCTGCAGATACTGGGGTCGCCAAGAAAGACCTGATGGCATGACTCACACCAGCACTGCCTTGAAGGTCGCTTTCTCTTCTGAGTGAGATCAGCTTCAGGAGTCCATGTGGGTTCCCCATGGCCAAAATTCTCGTCCTGCAGGTGATGAAAGATAATGGTCTACAGGTGAGGGACTGTGTTCTCTCTCTGCCAGGAACAGATCAAGCAGTGGGGATAGCCAGGTGCCGTATGAAACACACACTCATTTGGAACAGAGAAGTGCACATCAGACCTGGAGGGATATTCTCAATCAAGGCATTCTGACTAGCCCACACTCTGAAGGCTCCCCATCTCCTTGGAAGGAGACTGACTGTCACTTTTATGTGACTCTGCTTTCTCAACACTAAGGGTTGGGACACTGATGGATCCCCTAGCCCGAGGTGGTAGCCTTGACTGGCTGTGGTCTAGAAGTAGAGACCAATGAGAAGTGGTTCTGGGGGAGCCTGGGTGGCTCAGAGGGTTACGCCTCTGCCTTTGGCTCAGGTCATGATCTCGGGGTCCTAGGATGAAGCCTTGCATCGGGCTCTCTGCTTGGCCTGCCTCTCTGCCTACTTGTGATCTCTGTCAAGTAAATAAATAAAATCTTAACAAAAATAAATAAAGTGGGTCTTAAAGCTGCTCTTTTTTTGTTTTGTTTTGTTTTGAGTTGCTTGGCATTTTACTTTTCTTTTCTTTCTTTCTTTTTTTTTTTTTTTAATTTGCATGGCATGGTGTGAAGATAATTCATGCTGTTACATTTGCTAGAACATTTGGTCACCTGTTGTGCTGTTCGTTCTCATTTAGGCCTCCTTGGCTATCTCAAACTCAGTGCGCATACCTTATCTGCAGAGTTTCCCCTGGCTGCCTCTTGGAATCTCAGCCCTAGCCAGCCAGACCTTAGCTGCCGTTGGAGGTTGGGGGAAGTTAAGAGTCTGGATTAAGGGCACCCTCCTCCTCCAGTCCTTGAACTGTGAGCTGAGTTCAGATTAGACATAAATGAAGAGAACAAAGCAGAAGGTAGCTATGGTTTTTTGAATCGAGTTGAATTTCTTTAAAATGAATGCATTAATTGGAGTAATATGTATATATAGGATTATGTACATACATATGTATATATTTCTCCATATGATTAAGGTATTAATACATTATACATTGACAAAAATATATCCTGTTCCATATTTTCTGAATTTATTTTCCATAAATTCTTTTTTCTCAGAACAGCCTTAAGCTCCTTAAGCCATTTCCTCTGATAGCTGTAATAATATGCTTATACTGGAATAAAAACATTTCAATTTTAGACATTATATTTTGACTGTGGAATATACAGGTGAGGGTTAGCTCATTCATAACGCCCCCCCCACATGCACTCTTAACTTACCTTTTCTTCTTCTTTTCCCCAATTTTAATATCATCATTTTTCTTTCTTCCCTATTCTTTACATTTATACCATATATACAAATTTGTTTGCGGTCCCATCGATTGTAGACAATATCTCCCAACTCTCCCTTAAGTAAAATAAAGGTATTTGTGCTGCTCATCTTAAACCCTAGCTCTCCTTCCCATCCCTACCTCGCAGATTCTGTCGCTTTTTAAAAAAATTAATTAATTAATTAATGCCACCTGTACTTTAAATTTTAACAGATTGAGGCTCATTGCATCTATATTCTGTTCCAGAAATGTAATTGTGTTTTTATGCTTTATCTGTAGGTTGATTCTCAAAAAGGAAAGTTGAAAAACAATGTTTACATTATTGTAACTGTGCAAGTATTATTCGCCCTGAAACCAGGTACTATAACAATACTATCTTTTTTGCACTTTTTTGTTCTTTTTTCTGGATTTCAAGTTGCCTCTAATTTTTTCTTGTGTCACTTGCCTTTCTTATATCTTCATTTTTTTTTTTTTCTGTCCCTTCCACCCAATCACACATTATATTGGTTTGATTTGCCCCTTCAGTCTCCCTCGGTGGGGAGGGTGGGCTTACGTTCTTGGTTCTTGTTCGCTGTCTAAACTACTTATTTCCTAGGCGGGGATTTCCGGTCTCTGTTCTCTGGGATCAGTTCCACTAGTTTCTGTTTCTTATGTTTTCCCTTTCTTGGGATCTTTTATATTGGATCTCTATTTTAGCTACTCTTTATGTTGGATCACTGATTTGGCTTAGATGAAAATCACATTTCCTCAGAAATTTGAAGACATCTCATCATTGTTTTCTAACTTCTACTAGTCTTGGTAAATGTTTGAATATTCATCTGATCATTCTTGGTGGGAAAAGTGTTTATTCTTTCTTTCAAAGTTTTGGATGTTCTTTTCATCCTTTGTCTCCTAAAATAATGAAGTACAACGTGTATGTTTAATGAACGCTTAGGGCTCTTTTCAGTCTTGATTATTGTCCCATTTGGGGCTGGAAGACATACATTATTTCTTTGATAATCTCTGTATCTCTAGTTCCTTCTTCAAAATCTCATTAACCAGATGTTAGGTTTTATCAATGGCTCCAGCAGGTCAGATCTGTTCTCTTATATTCTTATCTCTTAGTTTTTCAGTTTCCTGTTTTTTCTTTTTAAAATTTATTTGATTAGGAGATTTGAAGCCCGAATCTCCTTTACAAGTTTTAATTTGTGTCCTTTTAAAACATTTTTTTATATGAATTAAAAAATTTTTTTTTAATTAAAATAATTTTTATATTTAATTTTTAAAATTAAATTAAATTTAAGTTAAATTTTTTAAAAAAATTATATCAAAAATTTATTTTTAAATTAAAAAAATTTAATATTAATTTATTTAAAAATTTTTAATTTAAAAAAACTTTTATATTAAAAATTTTTAGATTCATTTTTTAAAATTTAAAAAAATTTAAATTTTTAAAAGAATTTATTTTTAAATATATATATTTAAAATTTATTTTATATTAATTTTTATTAACCGTATATAACCCTATGGATGAAGGAGTTAAGTAGGAAAACTGGTTGTCTCTCACCCTTCGTTTCCATTATTTCTCCTTCAGTAGGGCTGCAACTTTAGCTTCAGATGTTTTTAAGTGACATGCTTGCATTCCTTCCTCCCTCCCTTTCTTTCTCTTCCTCCTTCTATTTATCTCCTCCTCCTCTTCTTCCTTCTTCTCCTCTTTCTTTTTATTTAAAGCTTTAGGCACTGCTATTGACTTTCGATTTCTTACGGAAGATAAAGTTTTTAGCTCTCTTTTTTTTTTTCCCCACCTCCATTGTCACATACCCTTCCCGGCCCCATTTTTCCTGTATTATTTGTTGATGGCCACAAAATGCTACATAAAAAAGAAACCACAAAACTCCAAGGACATAAAGCAAATATCATGTATGTTTCCCTCAGTTGCAGTTTAGATGATCTCCATCAGGCAGTTCTGTTGATCTAGATTGATTTCCCTCATGTGTCTGGATGTTGACTGGGATTGGCTAATCTAGACTGGATTCAGCCAGAGTAATTTGGGAAATGGGACAATCAGGCTCTCCACAATGTGGCTCTCATTCCCTAGCAGGCTGCCCTCGGCTTGTTTTTGTAGAAATGATAGGGACACGAGAGAGAAAGCCCCTTCAAAGCCTCTGGTAACATGCCATTGACCAAAGCAAGCCATATGGTTGATCTCAAGATCAAGAGACAGTTTAGGTCATTTTGTCCAAATTGGGTTATGTGATAACTGCAAGGTTATTGGGTAAAAGGGCATGGGTATAAGAAAGGATGCAGGACTGGAGCCATTGTTAGAATGTTGCCCCTCTCTCTCTCTCTCTCTCTCTCTATATATATATATATATATATAACCTGCATCCTAATTCTGGTGAGATCAATACGCTCTTTCTCCCTACAACATCGTGCTTTCTCTGGGGTTAGTAATTGTATTCCTTTATAACTTTTTCTTGTTCTTTACTTATTTCAAACTTGGCCGATATTCTAACATTCCTCCTAAAGTTAGATGCTGCATCAAGGATATTCTAGTAGTTTCATAGGAAGATGAGATAAATCTCCCCAGGAACCATCTGATTTCCTCCAGCCTGGGCTGGTTGCCTTTCATACTGATGTCCTGGTGCATCCTGGGGTCTCCTTCTCTTTCATGAATTTAATTCCCTGCTTCTCACATTCATATCTTTCCATTTCTCATTTGATTCCCTTGCTTGGCACGTATCTTCCCAGGCTTCCTGACGAAAGGTACATGGGAGGTACTTTTTTTTTTTTTTAGAGAACTTGGATCTCCAAGAGGACTTATTTTACTGTCCAACGTGATTGATGGTATGAAAAGATAAAAATCTATTTTTTTTTTGGAAACTTCCTCAGACCTGCATGTCCCAAAATATATCGTTTTGTTTGAAGATGTCAATATGTGTCACTTATGAGAAGTATTTTGAGGACAGATCATTTTGATAAATGGTGTATCAGGAGAGCTAATCTGGGTTCTTTCTGATGAACTTCTCAGAGTTTTTAATTTGTGAGTCTCTAAGGAGGAACATATAATATGCTATGTTTTTCAAACTTTATTCGATTACGGAAACTTTTCTCCTACTTGAATCTGAAGGAGATAGTGCTTTGCATTAGGAAAAGAATTTTGAGCTTGGGCACCCTAGTTTAGAACCTATAAAGAAGCTAATTCTCTTTGCCCCACTGCCTCACCCAACCCCTTCCCAGAAACCAGCCTTTAAAATCCTCCACTTACTGTTATTGGTGATATTCAGAACGGAGAAGTGTGCAGGTAGGAGTGGAACAATAGCTAAGAGGGTATGTGTCCAGCAAAAGGACCAGATGGAAGAATTTAGGGTTTAAAAAAATGTGCATAGTAAAATATCTTAAAATACTTGCTTTCTGCAGTTCTTGGAATGAGAGTCATTCCCCAGTCAATCTTCCTCATCATCTCGAGGAGGACAATGGATACATTTAAAAATAAATTTGTCAAAATCCCTCTGGGGGAAGCATGCTTCCCTGTTCTCAGGCTGGATGGTCCTGGAGAGGCTGACCCTGTCCTCTGTCTAGCATGGTCATGTGATCCATTCCAGCTGATGAGAATCAGCTATGGGAATTTTTCAGGAGCTTTTGAGAAAAGAGGCATTATTTTTTTTGCCTAGATTTCTAGCTATTTTGACAATGCAAGCTTAGGGTGACAGTGGTGTTTCTACCACCTCTTTTGGAAACACTGCCTGAAAATATAACGAACACAAAAAGAGAGCAGAATCAAGAGATAGAAGACCACAAATTCTCCTTGGAAACCCCATCAACCTTGTTTGATCTAGCAGCTCTGGACTTTTCAGCTACTGAGGAAATACATCATTTTGGGGTTTTGGCTACTTCAGATTGGGTTTTGTTCCTCTCTGATGAAAAAAATCCAGCTTCTAGAGTTACTTTGCCTCCCTTAGCTTCATAGGCTTCCAGGATTAATTGGGAATGCAAGTGCCTATTACATTGTGGAAACTCATCAGCTGTTAGTTTCCATTTTCACACTGTTTCCCCCCCACCCCCCAAACGGAATGTTCTAGAACATGACCAACCAAAGAGAAAAGAAGAATTCAGAAGAGCAAGTAAGCTCTATCCTAGGACAGCCAATGTTAAATAACACTGGGATGGAAACTTGATGCTGAGAAGTAAGCTGAGTGCACCCAGGGTGTCGAATGTAGGATCTTAGCTCCCAACAGTGATGAACGTGGGACCATATGCATGTAAGGCTTCCAGGCAATCCTCTGAGATGTTGTCAGCAGAAGAAAGCAACAAAAAGTCACTAGCAGAGAAATTCAGGCTGTTATTTGGTGGTGTACACTGGCCACATACATGTGCTCGTCTGTCCTGGACGGTAATATCCTTCTACCCCTTTCCCCTGCTGTAGGCAAACTCAAGAGTTTTCAGTAGAAGCTCCTTGGCTCCCTTTAGCATGTTAGGGACATCAAAGAACCTTCACAGGTGTGGGCAGGGTCCACATTTCCTTGCCTTGAATAACAAGTCCCCTTCTGGATCAATGAGCCCCATACAGATTTACTGATAGCCAAGGATTCAAGATGAGGGAAAAATGAACCAGGCTTTCAATTAGAGCTCACAATTCATGCATGCATGCATGCTGACACACATGCTCGTACACACACATTCACACTCACACACGCATGCCCATGCACACAAACACATACACTCACGCTTGCACAAATTCACACGCCCATACTTATACACATATTCCCAAACTCACTCACACACGTACCCACAGTCATCCACTTACACACCCACCTGCATGCACAGGCGTATTCACACAGGCATGTTTACGCACACACCAGGCCAGTGGTCTCCATGCTCCAGACTGGAGGCATGTTTGCAGATAGTCCCATGCAGCACAGCACAGAATTCCTGCCTCAGTGGCAGGGAGCCGGGAGTGGGGTGCAGGAAGCCAGGAGGCTGGCAGGTGGTTTTTCCAGGTCTTTGCAGTTTTCCTCATTTTGTGGAAAGGATGAGCTTAGAGGGGGGAGAAACGAACTGGTAGAGTTGTGGTTTTGGGCTGGAGGACACCCTGTCTCTTCCAGGGCTGGTGTCTATTGTGTTCACTTTTGTTTCATTCCCTGGAGGAATCTTTGATGCTGAGAGGTAAGCATGAGAGGGTAAGCATAGAGGAGGGGAGTGTATGTGAGCATATGTGGGGGGTGGTGTTGGGGGGGCGGGGAGCTTGTGTTTTCCTGCAGCTCTGGAAGCCTCTGCGGCCCCAGAAGTTGGCACCCAGAAAGCTTTGCCAGTGACTGGTGTCTGGGTCTTCAGTACATGCCGAAGAGCTCTGGGACAATCCCTGTGCTTTGTGCAGCTCTCTGTCCCTGTGTTGCATGGCCTCTTTGACTGCACTCAGGCCTCAACTCTATGCCTCTCACAGGGACTTATGGGACTATGGTCACTTAGCAAAGTAACTGCCTCTTGCACTGTGCCCAACCCTATCACATTAATGGCTGTACATCCTTCCTAGCACTTTTCTGTACCCAGAAGGTCTTACTGGCTGATGTTACATGTTCTCCATCTGCTTCCACCCACCAGAACATAAGCTCCTACTGCCTTCTTTACCCCATCCCCCATCACTTTGAGCAGTTGGCTGTACGTGAGTGCTCAGTAAATGCAGTATTTGTTGATCGATGGACCCCCTGCAAAGATTATTTGGGGATCGGGAAGCAGCAGGTTAATGAACTTCATTCTCTGATCTAAGGATCTGAGATGCAAGAAAAACAGACCTTCATTAACGTGCTTAAGAAATAGTGCATTTCTATGATGGATGTGATGGTCAATTTTATGTGGCAACTTGGCAAAGAGTGATGGCCAATTGTTTGGTCCAAAACCAATGTAGATAATGCTGTGAAGGTTGCTTTTTTGAAGGGGGTGTTGTTGTTATTTTTAGATATGATTAACATTTAAATCAGTGCACACCGAGTACAGCATTACTCTATAATACGGTGGGCCTCATCGAATCAGTTGAAGGTTTCAAAAACAAAAACTGACGTTTCCCCTCAAAAGAATTCTCCTCAAGACTGCAATGTTAACTCTTACCTTTCTAGCTGGCTGGTTACCCCACAGATTTCAGACTTGCCAGTCCCCACAATTGTGTGGACCAATTCCTGATGTAAAACTCTTTATAGGTAATAAATATATTTACAATATTAACCAATAAAAAAGTATATAAGTATACTTTATATAAGTATAAATATATTAAATATATTAATATTTAATAAATATATTAAATATATTAATATTTAATAAATATATTAAATATATTTATATTTAATAAATATATTATATATAAATATATAATATAAATATATTTAATATATTTATACATACACACAGATATGTATCATTGATTCCCTGATTCTGTTTCTCTGGATTACCCTACAAACACCAGGGGTAAGGGCATCATAGTAACTATTACCACTTCCTTTCACATTGCTCTGTGCCAAGCTCAATGTCAAGTGCTTTATCAATATAATTTCATTAACCCGCACTACAACCCTACAAAACAGGCATTGCTGTTGTTCTTGCTTGATAATGTGGAAACAAGGTACAGGGAGGTTAAGTAACTTAGCCAATATCACACAGCTGGCAAACCATGGAGTCACTATTCACACCTGTGTCTGCAGGGTATAGAAACAGATGCTCTCCATCACCAGGCAACACTGAAACTGGGACATGAAGCAGAAGTGGCTCTTGCCTTTGAGGGACCAGTGGTGTATTATAGGAAGGTATGGACAGAGATAATTATAATGTACAAGGGACAAATGATAAGAGAGTGGATGAGCCGTATGGAATTTCATATCTATCTGGCCTCTGTGGGTGAAGCCTCCCTGCTCCAGTCATATCTTTTTTTTTTTTTTTTAAAGATTTTATTTATTTATTTGACAGAGATCACAAGTAGGCAGAGAGGCAGGCAGAGAGAGAGGAGGAAGCAGGCTCCCTGCCGAGCAGAGAGCCCGATGCGGGACTCGATCCCAGGACCCTGAGATCATGACCCGAGCCGAAGGCAGAGGCTTTAACCCACTGAGCCACCCAGGTGCCCCACTGCAGTCAAATCTTAATGCAGAATAGGTTCGGTTTGGGCTTTGAAGACCAGGTTGGATGGCATGTGCAGAGCTAGGGATGACAGTCGTTCTAGATCAGTGCTGCTGAGTGGAAATATATTACAAGTCACACTAGAGCACCACACAAGGAATTGAAACATTTCTGGTAGCTGAATTTAAAAATAAAAGGAAAGAAGTAAAATTAAATGCAATACTCTACTTTATTTAGCCTAATATATGCAAACATTATTATCTCCACATGCAATCTCTATAAAAATAATTAGTGAGGTATTTTCATGAATTTTTTTTTTTTTTTTTTTTGGTACAAAGTCTTTGAAATCTTATGATGTATCTCAGGTCAACATGTAAAAGATACTTTGCTTGCTTTCTTTCCTAATTAAGCCTTTAGGATTTGGAGTATTTTTTCTTTCGCCTGCCAGTGCATGTCAGTTCAGACTGGCATGGGGTGAGGGGGGAGCTGCCGTATTGGTCAGATAGCCCCAGAGGGAAAGCCAAGCAGGGCAGAGCCACAGGGAACCCTGTGTGTGTGAAGGACAGTGAGGACAATTGCTGGGTAGAGTTGACTGTATGTGGGGGAGCACGGTGGAAATGTATGTGGGGCCAGAGTATGGAGATGACTTGGGTACCAGAATAAAGTGGTCTTGATTTCAGTCGCAGAAGAGGAGCCCTACTCTCCAGGTTACTTGAGAAGGGAAGAAAGTTCTGTCTTAGGAAGACACGGGCACCAAGGGTGAGCGGGTAGGAGAATCGGGGGATGGGACAGGGGTATTAGTCACAAAGCAATGACAAGAGTTCCGATCAGAGAGTGTGACACTCAACCGAGCCTGGGACTCTGGGGATGGAGAGAGTGGCCGACGTTACCATATAAAAGTTTCCAGGCACTGGCAAGGGAGAAAGAGCCACAGGCGAAGGTAAGAGAGGACTCCAAGCTCCCGGTCCTGGGTACCTGGGAGACAGAGTGGTGAAATGGGCAGTTATGTCTTCTATAAACACATGACGGGGGGTTTAGTCTTCTCTCACTCTGGGGATTCAGAATCAATTTCCTGGGCTGCTTCCCTCCTCCTCCCTGGGGAAAGACTTCTTGCATCTTGGCTCCTCTCCATTGGGAAGGACTCAGCCCTGAAGAACGTCTCTGCATTATTCATTTCCCTCCATCCTTCACGTTGCCTGAGCTGCCTGACTCCAACATCCCGCTGATGGTCTCGGGGCTTGGAATCCCTGGAACTGTCCTTCCCTCCACCACCAGCACTACCCCCCCCCCCCCCCCCCAGCGCTGTGGTCAGATAGCAACAGGATTCCACCATCGCCTGGTGGTGGAGGGTCTGTTATTTTATGCTCTGTGCGTCTCTAATTGCTCTAATGAGCTGGAAGGCTGGAGGAGGAACGACAGAGATTTACGGCTTTTACTTGGGAAAGCTACCGCCTATCAGGGGAAGGATTATTGGACCAGGCAGGACTCTCAGCTCAGTGGCTGCTGATAGCAAGTAACAAGGACCACGAGAGCCTTGGGCGATTAGGACCAAGCACTATCACGGTGCCTTCAGAGCTGTTGTTTATTTTAGATTGTGGCCATCCAGGGGGCCCGCTCAGTGTGTGTCAGACAGACTAACCAGAGAGATAGTTTCGGAATGAGAATGCGCATGATTGTCATGGGGGAGACGGTGGGTGAGAGGATCTGGACTAATTCACATGTTCGATCGCTGGAGACTTTATCGGGGGCAGAGCTCCCGGAGACTTCACCGACTCACCTCGGTCTCTAGGAACACCCCCGCCCCTCTCCCCAATCCTTCATCCTCCCTAGTTCCTTCCTTAATTGCATTCAGAGTCCCTCTGTCTGGGTCCCAGTGCTGCCCACTGGAATGATTCACCTTCGACGTCAAGTTCCAATCTGTCTCTTCTCCAAGGTGTTCATTATTTCCTTCCCTTTTGCCTGTTCTCCTAGATCTCTGTGCAGCTTCCTTCTTTCCATTCAGAATTTTCCACTAAATTAATTTAAATTTTGCGTTCACCTTTTGTCGCAGAGGCACGTAATGGGTGAGGCTCTGTTCCCGGTACCCCTTATGTAGCTTCTTATATTTTCTTTTCCCCGCTATGTGCTCTGTGTCTGTAACTTATTACATCTTCTCTTCACCTTTTGCTTCCCAGATGCTTTTTGATTTAAAAAAAAAAAAAAAAAAAGATCAATATAAAGAGGTCTCCTTAGTGCAAGGGAATTTGTCCAAATTCTCTCTCCCCCAGACTGCAACTGTCCTTAACAGAGGTGAAAACCTTTCATAGGATTTGAACCCCAATGCTACAGAGATCAGCACATCTCATTGGAAATGTGACTTATTGAACCAATCCTTTTGTATTTGTCTTTTTTTTTTTTTAATTCGTCAGAAATGAAGTAATTCCAAAGGCTATAATCTTCAAATTCAGGAATGGAAGAAAAGAAGGTATATAATTGGGATACTCTTGTTGACGTTAACCTTGTCACAAAGCCAAAGAATTTTCCATAGTTCTCCAGGGGATTGTTTTTCCAAACCACAAGAGCTGTCTGCATGGAAAACTCTGCTGTGGACCAGCCTGCATCAGCCGTCCTGGGGTTAGACTGCACTCCTTTCTCTCAGCATCATCCCCAACACAAGGGGGACACTCTAATAGACCCAGCTCCTTTCTTAATAATCCAATTTGGATCAATTGACCATATTATCATTCAAAGCCTTCTTTAACCTCTTCATACTTGACTCACATGGGCTCCCGCGATAACGAGTTCCATATGGCACGAAGTGATTGCATACACCCTCGTTTTTTTTTTTCCCAAGCAGTTCCAAAGCAAGCCACTCCAGCCAGGCAAGTGTGTTCTGGCTTCCAAGTGCTCTCCAAGGACAGCCACCTGCATGCCCTCTGCACAGTGTCCCTTGTCACAAGCGGACGGGACATTCCTTCCTCAGTGGACTGTGCAACCAATCAGAGTTCCATGCCAACTTTCCCAGCGCTGTCTCCATAATGCTCTGCGACCAGAAGGCACCTATCTGCCTCTACAGGGACACTGGGGTGCCATGAAAGGGCCCTGGGGTTTGCCAAGACCTCTCGTTTTCCTCCCTGCTCTGGTCTTCACTGGCCATAGGAAATCCAGCAAGTCATCTGACCTTGGTCAGCCTCAGTCTGGCCTGATCTGAAAAACGGCCATAACACCTGCCCAAATACCTGTTTAGAGCATTCGAAAGGAGCAAAGATGGAGAGAGTGCTTTCAAAACTGTAATGTTGTGCCTAAAAGCACTCTTCATACTGGGACTATAGTCCTTTGGGGAGGTGACTGTGGGAGGAGGACTTGTTGAAAACTCAAGGCCCTCTAGTGGTGTTTCTGTTTCCGCCTTGGGTCTTGGGCATGTGGACTCTCTTGTTTCTTTTTGGCCACTCACTGGACTTCTAGGTGGCCTCTCCACCCATGGGAAACTCTCTTTCTCCTTGAGTATGGATGGGAGGAGTCTACCAAAGCTGGTATTTCAATCCAGAAAGAGCTATTCCTTAATCCTACTGGAGACACTGTTTTTCTGATGGGCTCAGAAAAGGATGGGCTCATTCCAACAGGGACATTTTCAGAGAACCTTAGAAAAAAAGGCTGGCAGGGACATCTGCTTGAACAGAGATGAGATCATGTTTCGAGAGAGAAAAGCGGGTACATTTTACAGTTCCGGATCCCAGCAGGTGTTGAATTCTTGATAAATGCTTCTCTTCTTTATGAAACGTTGTTTTGTTTTATTTATAATGCTTTCTTTTACATTTCATGTATTGTATGCATGTTAGCATGGAATGTATATTAGCTCTCTTGGTTTAGACAACCCGTGAGCTTGGTATCAGGTCTCCCATTTTGCGGATAAGGACACCAAGGTGTAGAGAGACAAGGTGACTTCCCGAGGTCACCAAGTGGTGATGCCAGGATCCCAAGCATCACTGTCTCACTGTCAAGCTTAGGTAACTTACCAAAGAGAAGGGGGAAGTTACCTATGAGACTTCCATCTCATAGGTAGTTAACCCTGCCTGACTGTTACCATGCCTTCTAAATTGTAATAGATGTGAACCAGGGGTATTGCAAATGGGGAAAGTCTGTATTCATGCTGGAAACTAGGAAACATGCTGGAAACATGCTGAAAGCCTTGAGGAAATGCTCCAGTATAGGGTTTGACAGGATCGGAGAGCTCAGGAAGTGGACAACATACCCCATGTTGTCCCCCAGGATGCAGCCAGCTGGCGGTTTAGCCAATGCAACCAGCAGAAAGCCATGGTGGTAATGGGGTAACTGGGTGGGCTGAGGCTCTCTCATGGTGCCTATCTCTTGTCAAGCACTGTTCTTTCCCATGACAGAAACCCAGAAGCCAAGCTATGGAAGAGGGGAGACGTTCTTGGCCATTCTGTTTGTATTTTGGGCAGCAGAAATCCCTTGCAGGATCATGTATGGAGATAATCATCCTTCCCAGGGCTGTCTTGTGGGTTTTCACTATGTTTGGGTGCTTTGTGGGGGTATTTCCATGGGCATTTGGAGAACTCAAATGGAAGTCCATGATCATTTTGTCACCTTACCTAGAAGACCTAGACCTCATTCTTGAGGACAGAGATACATCTCCAGATTCTTCTTTTTCTCTCCATCCCTGTTCTTTCTCTCATCTTCCTCCTTCTTCCAATTAATCTTCATTTCATCAAAGGTGTCTATTTTCATATGTTAAGAAGTTAAGTATTACTTGAAAACTTAAAAAGGAAAATAGTAAACCCTTTATGGACTTTCTTCCTACCGCACAGGCTTATGCTCCAGAAATGAAGTCTTCCGATGATTTCCATGGTTCTCTCCTCTGTATTTCCAAATACATGCTTATATGGACATTTCCTGATTTACTAATGCTGAAGTTATCTTCTGGTATCCTATGATGGGAGTTGAGGATGCAGCTCTTCTATACTCACCCTATGTTGCCCTACACGATGTCCCAAACCAACACCCACTCCCGATCTCTTCCTTACAAAGTTTTACTATACATTTTAGTGAAATCATTATTCATATGTGTCGTTCTGCGACCATGTCAACATTGCAAATGCACTCTGGTCCTGGCATTTGTTTTCTTCTTTTTCGACATTGTGCTTTCCTTTGAGTCGATATGCCTTTAAAAATTGTGTTTTAAATGCATCCAGTTGGGGCGCCTGGGTGGCTCAGTGGGTTAAAGCCTCTGCCTTCAGCTCAGGTCATAACCCCAGGGTCCTGGGATCGAGCCCCGCATCGGGCTCTCTGCTCAACAGGGAGCCCGCTTCCCCCACCCCCACTCTTTCTGCCTGTCTCTCTGCCTACTTGTTATCTCTTTCTGTCGAATAAATAAATAAAATCTTTAAAAAAAAAATAAATGCATCCAGTAATCCAGTAGTTTCTTTCTGTTTTTGTTGTTGCTGTTACTGTGGTCATTTGTTTTTTCCCCTGGAGTTCTTTCGCCTTCCGCCCCAATCTGTATAGTGTGTTCTGTGGCCCCATTGCTTGGAGTTCTTCTGGTCTTTTTCTTCATGGCCATCCCAGGATTTCCCTTCACTTCTCTCCTGTGTTAGATCCCTTTTCCTGGGGATCTAACCATTTCTCTCTTGATTTATGCTCTCATGTTGATGGAGGACATCCTGCAGTAGCTTCCTGAAAATAATGACACATGGGAGGCATATTTTTGGATTCCTTGTATGTCAGAAAATGTCTTTATTCCTCTTTTACACTTGACTATTACTTTGGCTGAGTGTAGAATTTTAGGTTGGAAATACTTTACCCTTACAGTTTTGAAGACATTTCTCTGGTTTTGCCCACTACGTTCCACGAGATTTTAAGATTTTTTTTTTTTTTTTTTTTTTTTGGTATCTTGGTTTGTCTTTCTCCTGCTGGGTGATGGATGGATTTATTTTCTTTCTTTCTTTCTTTCTTTCTTTCTTTCTTTCTTTCTTTCTTCCTCTTCTTCTTCTTTCCTTCCTTCCTTCCTTCCTTCCTTTCTTTCTTTTTTAATCTGAAGACCCATGTCCTGGCTCTGGAAATTTTCTGTGTTATCTTTTTTGATAAGTATGTCCTGACTGCTTTCTATGCTCATTTCTTTTTTCTTGAGCTTCTTATTTGAGGGTATGGGCTTCCTGAATTAAACCTTCAGGTGTTTTTCTTCTTCTTTTTCTTTCTTTCTTTTTTTTCTCCTATGGATTGTCCAACTCTTTCTGTTTTTGTTCTACTTCACGAGAGACTGTCTCAACTTGGCCTTTTCCTCCTTTTCAGAATTTTAAAAAATTTGACTCTTAGATTTTAAATTTTTACATTTTCTTGTTCTCTGGTCATTCTTCTTGTTTCCTTCATATTTCCTCTTATTCTTGCTTCCTGGTGACAACCTTATTTCTAGAGGGTATTTATGACATTTAAAAAAATTTTATATTCAGTTAACCAATGTATAGTACATCATTACTTTCAGATATAGAGGTCAGTGATTCATCAGTTGCATATAACACCCAGTGCTCATCCCATAAAGTGCCCTCCTTAATGCCCATCACCCAGTTGCCCCATCCCTCCTCCCAACTCCCCTCCACAGTTGTTTCTTTTCATAAGTTTCATTTCACTTCAAGTATTATCCCTGTTTCCTCTAAGTTGTGTGGTTTTTTTTTTTCCTAAAAATTATTTTTTTGGGGGGCTTTCTCTTTGATTTTGGTAGCTCTCCCCAAATCTGAATGGTCCAAGTCTATGTTTTTTTTTTTTTTTTTAAGATTTTATTTATATATTTGTCAGAGAGAGAAAGGGAGAACACAAGCAGACAGAGCAGCAGGCAGAGGCAGAGAGAGAAGCAGGCTCCCTGCTGAGCAAAGAGCCTGACATGGGACTCAATCCCAGCACCCTGGGATTAAGACCCGAGCCGAAGGCAGCAGCTCAACCAACTGAGCCACCCAGGCATCCCCAAGTCTATCCTTTTTGACACATGCCTGAGGACCTAAAAAAGTGAACTGGGGACTCTGTATTTTTTGCTGTTAGGCTTTACCAAGAGGTAACCAGCTGGTGACCCTTCCCTTTGGGTGGGTCAGCTGTAGATTTTTTTCTCCCAGGCTCTTTAGCCTCTCCAGAGAAAAGTCCTCTCTTCTCTTTTCGGATGGTAATGTAAATTTAATTCAGTCCTCCTTTTCCCTGTATTATGCTTGGAATGTTTATGGTTCAATTTCTCTGAGAATCAGTCACAGGTCTCCATAGGTGCTGGGGTGGGTGAGTGTGTTTGCTGGGCCAGATGGACCAGAGGAGAGGACCTGTGGTCTAACCACTAAATATACAGAGCCTACCTCCACCCCTGCTTTCCAGCACATTCTGCCTCCTCCACCTTTCTGTGTTGCCTCTGAGTCTACCAGCCCTCATAGCACTGGCGTCCCCCTCAGAAGTCAAAAGAATGAAGTTTCCACTCATCATTTCGCTCTCTGCTTTCTGTCTTCCAAAACCTCATGAATTTTTTCCCCCAAACTGAAGTATCTTCTCCTGATTATTTCATTCCCATTGGTTTCTACCTTTTTTTTTTTTTTAAGTCCTTTTGTTCCGTGAAATGAGGTTTCCAGAGAGAGTGGGGGGGATAAACATGTGAGTTCAATCTGCCATGTTTAACAGGCGGCCACTGTAGGGCTAGGAGAGAGCTGTGGGGTGTTGACAGCCGGAAAATGTGCAGGGAAGACTGACCTGCAGGTGATTAGTTTGGGCATTAGTGAGAAGTGGCTACAGGCAGGGAAGCCAGCCCAGAGGCTTTCAGAGAACTTCAACAAGAGGTGGCAAGGGAAGGGTGAATGAGCGCTGGTGGGTGTGTGTTGTAACTGTCAATTGGGGAAAAATGCAGCAGATTTGAGAAGGCAACCAATGTCCCACTAGGTAGACGGAGTTGATATTTGGTTCTCATATGTCTCGTTATAGGTTCTTTAATACATATTATGCTGATGTGTTTCACCCATCCTTTCTCCCTTTCTATGCTTGTATTTCCCTAGAGGCACAGGGTTAGGCTTTTGTTGCCGTTTGTTCCTTTGTCTCCAAATCCTGTGTTTCTTAAACTTTCATGTGCCTAAGACTCCTGTTTTCAAAAGGTAGATTCTGATTTATATCCTTGATTTTCAGGCCACCAGGCCTGAAGTTCTGCATTTCCAGCAAACTCCCAGGTGATGCTGATCCTGTTGATTTACAAGGTTCTTTGTTCTAGAAGGAAGTTTGAGGACTTGGAACAGCCAAGTTGGGTAATCCACCCCAGAGGCTCGTGTCAGCCCTAACTCTTCTCCTACCCTTCTGCAGGCTTGGGCTGGTCTGGGTCTAGCTCTACAGCAGAGCATGAGTTCCTGGATGTGAAGTCTGGTCCACAGGAGAGGAGCTCCAGTAGGTCCCACTGCAGTCACCTTTCCTTCTCCCTGGACACCCCTAGGACCATACTCAGCCTACAGGATAGTCTGTAATCACCCATGATGCATCTCTCACTTGCCACATTGCTTTCTCCTTTTTCTAGCTGGTCTTGCTCCAGCCCCATATCCAGTAGGGATTTAACTGGGCAAATAGATAGAAGGAACGGTTGACCCACCATGGCAAGGTAGCATAAAATCCTAAGGTCCTAAATTTAGCTAGGCTATCAGCACTTTCTCCTGACACAGCAAACTAGCAACTTGAATCACAGAACAGAGAAAACAAGTTTTTTTTTTTTTTTTTTTTTTTTTACCTAAAGAGACAGAGAATGAAGCCAAAGTGACCTCATGTGAATTTTCAGAATTAACATTTGCTGTTTTCATTTGCTTAATGGAATTCCACTTCTGCTTATTCAAGGGGGATTTCATTTGCCTGATGTGGTTTTATAAGAAGCAAGAAAAGTGGTTTCAGAAGCAAAGGGAGAAAGTAGTTTATTTTTAATGCCTTATTTTGATTTGTTTGTGATGACTGTAATGAGGGTTTTTTTTTTTTCTATGAATTTTTGTTTTCTCAACAGCCCGAAATAAATTTGAGAACTTGGACATTATCTAGCCTGGATTGGTTCAGGGTAGATTCTTTCTGGATGTTGTATTAGGGTGTATCTAGCTTCTGCTTCCTGGGGGCGTGGGGAGGTGCCTGTGATCTCCTGGATCTTTGCCTTTACATGGTCAGTAGGGTCTCTGTGCACAACTTCCAGAATGATGTCTTATTAATACAAGTGAATCCCAGTAATGAGGTCTCAGTTTGGTTTTATAGCATGCCCAGCCTCCTGCCAAAACACAGATACAGCTAAAGAGGGGTATTCAATTGCATCAACAAATCAGCATGGGTACGTTTTGAAGAGTTTGCCATTGGGGAATCCAAATGAATCTCTAACATTTGCTCTGGATTAAGCTACTCAACCTCTAATTACTTATTCCACAGAGGTTAGGAGAAGGAGACCTCGAGTGAGGAAACGGATGTATAATAATCAGCTCGCAGATTCGCTCACTGTTATTTGGTACAATATTAACATCCCTTTATGTTTCTTGAGTGTTTGCCCGACTGTGTTTTCTCAGCAGGGTGGATGGGAAAGCTGATGGGATCTTGAAGTGCCTGGCTGGGTTTGGGAGTCGGAGTAGCTATAAATGTGGACATTTGCTTGGCTCACTGGCTAATGAGTGAAAGATCGCCAAGAGTAATAAGGTTTCAGTAGGATTTCCTCAATGATGGGCACAGTTCATTAATAGAAGGAACCAAACGAAAGATGCCCTTGGGAGAGGCAGGGGGATGGGTTGGTCAGATCACAGAGGTGGGGGCCGTGGCTCAAAGGAATGTGGCTTTCACACAATTAGGTGTTTTGAAGGAAGACAGAGCCTGACACAGTTGAATAATTTTGGCTAATTGAGATTTGCATGGGTCAAAGACCAGAGGCCTTGCTGCCGTTAAGACAGGATGACATCCATTCTGGATCCCTGGATGAATAGCCGTCCATGTGTGCCTCGGGACAGTGGCGAGGGGTGCCTCCCCTACAAAGGACAGCTTTCATGAGTGGTGGCCTTCCACTCTCATTCCAGCTGCTGGCATTCAATGATGGGTCTGAGGGTTCCCAGTTTACCCAGCTGGAGTCCCATCTAATAGGGGTCCATTGCTCTTCTACTCTGGGATTGGAAACTCATGAGGCATCTTTGTCTCCTTTGGTTGTGTGTGTCTATCAAGGATACCCCCTCTGGGAGACAAGCTTTTGAGACAGAGAGAGGCTGCCATGGAGGTGATCACCATTCTCTGTTTTGGAGGTGAGAAAGGCTGACCCCTACTTTAGGGGAATATGAGTCTCTGTCCACAATATATATTCCATTTCTTTGTTCTCTTTAAACCACATACATTGGACTCCAGCCCCTTCCCCACCAATGCCTGCCCTTTAAACTCTAGTGATAAAAAATTCCTTCATGGTCATTTGAGATGTTTTTCTCTTGGGACAGGACTAAGGTATCAGCAAGGCCTCTGCCAAGTCATAGGGCACATTGGTGCATATTAGAAAATGGTACCCCCTCCACCCAGGAGAGGTACACCTGCCTTGTGGTGTATTGCTTGTCAGGGTGAGTGCGGGATGGATTTTGGTTACTGCTTGCTCCTATGGGCATGTGCAGGACACCAATCCTGTGATTGTACATGGTGGCCCTGGATACCTGGTCTGAGGTGGCAGCAAAGCATAGCGATGCTCTTAGACTCATGGACCATCAGTCCCACTAAGATACTCACTGTCCCTGTTTCACATTGTCTTTGGGTCCTATGACTAGAGTCCTTCTGTGTCATCCCTCTGAGCTCTGGTCTCCTGGGTGGATGACCACATAGACTCAGGTCTAGGCCCTTGAGGAAGCTACACACCTCTTTCTCCGTAGGGGAAAACCCAGACACTTCTTCCTCCCATCTTGCTGGCCTTTCCTCGTTTCAGACACTTGTCATGATCATGTCAACAACTTTCGGCTTTATAAAAGATAGGGAGAACTGCAGTGCTAGATTTTCTGCTTTCTAGAAAGTGCAAAATACAACACTGGCTACCACTTAGAAATGGAAGAGAAGAAAAATAGAAAACAAATTTAAATTAATAATTCAATACACCATCCTACTAAATTTACCCCAAATACTAATTTTTTTTAAAGAAATGACAGAGGGACACCTTGGGTTTCCTTGAGACAAATGAGCAGAGCAAGGTTTCCTCACTTGCCCTGGCCTTCCTCAGGCTTTGGAGGATGTTTATAAGAGGTTCACAGCTACCTAGCAGGGTAGGAAAAGAAAACACAAATCCTTGATGAAGTCTCATCTGCCTTTCACAAACTCACTAATGTGATTATTGTTATTATTTTAATTTCTCAAGGCAGTGCAGGACAATTGTGTGATCGTCTGAAGAACCATATGGGACTTCTTCAAAAATTCAACAAGAGCTGAGTTCCTGTAGGGTTGAGTGCATAGAGGGAGGGTCATGTAAAGCATGGCTCTGTCATTGGCCTGTGTGTCCTTGGGCAGACCCATCGATGAGGAGCAGGTTGGGCTAGAACTGGGTGATCTTGGGTATGTGTTACCATTGCTATCATAAAGATGTTGTCATGTGAAAGTCATTGTGTGCTCAAGGGAAGAGTGGGAGAAGCTGAAGTGATAGGACAAGTCAAGTATTGCTTTTCCTTCTCATTTTTTCCCCTTGTTCCTCCATTGTTCTAATCCATTATTTCTGTTTCTTTCCTTTACTCTCTTGTTCTCACTCCCTCCTTGTTCCACTCATCTTTGTTGGTGTTTCCCTCCTCTTTTCTCCTTTTCTCCTTGTTTTCCCTTCATGTTGATTATTATCCACATTTACTGAATCAAGTTTTATAAGCTCTGACCTCCGGTGTAGCCAAGTTGAATGTGGTCCATATCCATCTCGACACAGAAAGACAGTCACACTAAAATTTGAAATTGTTTTAAAATTAATACATAATCTTCAAATACAGTTTTCTCAGAGGGCCTCATGAGAGAGTCTTTCTTCCCATTTGCACTGAAACTAGCCTGTGGGGGAAATGACCTTGTGGTATTGTTAACCTCTGGAATGGATGTTAAGTGGGAGATGTTTGACTAACAGAGGACAAGGCTACTCTGTGGGAAATACCTCATTGCCTTCATCTAAGACGTGAGACGCAACAAGATGGACATATTATGAAAATAATACTAGGCTGAAATGTTGCTGTGATCACACATATGTTCAGAAGTAGGCTTGAGTCAATTTAGGGTCATTAAAACATTAGGCTGCTCTGGAAAATGAGCTCAGCTCCTCAGAATTTCAGGTCCAGCAGGTTAGCGTTCTGTAGGTCAAAGAAAATGCTCCAACTGGCACAGAGCCTTATTGGCTCTCACGCAGAAACTCTGTGACTTTGATACTCAGTGAAAAATGCACATCTGGAATGAAATCAGACCTCACCCTTTTCAAGCTTCTGCTCTTTGGTATTTAATTATTATGACTTGGAAGTGACTCAGGCTAAAGGCTTTATTTTTAGCAATGATCAGAACTGCTCTTGATGAATCAATCAGGAATGCTGTTTATTTTTTTTAATTGGAGCATGTGACCAAATTTATTTTTCAAATCTTGAATGAACGAATCTGACACTTATGAAAACACATTAAAAATGGTTTGCGCTATGTAAAAAAGCAGTTTTGCAGACTACCTTCTGCGGGCTGCCATATCTCTTTTCTGACATTCTGGTGAATGGTACCAGTATTTATGTCTTGGGACTGACCTGGAATTAAGATTACAAGAACGAGAAGGGACCTCAGGCAGCACTTGGTTCTGTCTCCCTTTGACAGAGGAGGAGATTGAAGCCCATCTGTGCCTGAATGCCAAGTCACTCACAAGGGATTGTCAAAACTAGATACTGTGCCTGACACCGTCCTCTAACCTGCCATCTACCACCTGCCTCTCCTCAGGCATGAAACACCACTGTTGGCTCCTGAAGCCATTTTAGATGGCACAGGGACGCTGGATCACACAACTGAACCACATAGGTTGACAGCTCTTCCAAATCTTTTCTCTTTCTGATGGTACCAACCTTATTTCAAAATTCTGACGCAAACTATGAGAACACAAGGATGAATCAGCGACAGTCCCGCCACTCAAGACACTCTCAGCTAAAGAAACCATTCCTATAGCTCAAACTGACTGTGTGTGTGTGTGTGTATGCTTGTGCATACACACATACCCGCATGTGTTTTGTGTATCTCGTTTGATTACAAATATTCTTGCAGCATTTATTTCAATGCAAATATACTCTAGGGAAAAATTTTCTGGGAAGTGAAACCCCTAGTATCTTTTCCTAGTCACTGCAGAAAGCAGTCTTTTAAAAATAAGGTATTTGTTTATATTGAGAAATGATCAACACAATAAGCCATTGTGTTGCTCCTTGATATTGACGTTATTGATCCCAATAACATCCATCATGATAGAGAGTTGCACCTTTTATTTCTTTCAATGAGAACTTTTAAGATTTACTTCTAAGATTTACTTAGCAAAGGAGATCTTAAGGGGAAAAAGTCTGCGTTTGGGGGCTAGTCTTCAACCCAAATACTTGCTAATCCCCCCCTTGAACTCTTAGACAACACATCTTACGCTCAGAACCTTCATCAAGAAACAGTCTACAACTAGAATTTAAATAGCATTGGCTTGTTGTCATTCCCTTTTTATAGGAAATGTGTTAGTTCTTTACAGCTACATTGTAAGAGATACCAAGATTCAGTGTTCTGAAGCAATAGTCAACATTTACTATCTCATGTAGTTTCTGTGGGTTAGGAATTTAGGAGTGTTTTACCTGGGCATTTCTGGCCCAGAGCCTCCTGCCAGGTTACAGTCACAACTGTGTCAGCCAAGTCTATAGTCATCTGAAGGTTTGCCTGGGGTCAGGGTCAGGTGGGGTGGGGGTTTTCTTCCTCAGTGGTTCAGTCACATGGCTGTTGGCTGGAGACCTCAGCTCTTTGCCACGGGGCTGCTAGCTAGAATGTCTCACAACACATCAGCTGGCACTCGTAGACTGAGTGATCCAAGGGAGAGCAAAGCAGAAAGAAAATGTTTTTCTATGACCTAACCTTAGAAGTCACAATTCATCTTTCTTTCAGGATCCTACTGGTTATATAGCATCAGCCCTCCTCTGGGTGGGAAGGGGCCACATGGAGACACAGATATCAGGAGTCAAGAATCATTAGAGGCCATTTTGGAGGTTGACTACCACTGAGTGGGATACTGGTTCTCTATGGGCCATGTTGCAAATCTACCCTTTCAAATTAATATAATCGAGTATTAAAGAGGTAGTCTGATTTACTTATTTATTTTAAAGATTTATTTATTTATTTTAGAAAGAGAGAGAGAGAGAGAGAGTGAGGAGGGGGAGGGGCAGAGGGAGAGGTAGCGAATTTCAAGTAGACTGCTTGCTGAGCACAGAGCCCCACAGGGGGCTTGATCTCACCACCTTGAGATCATGACCTGAGCCAAAATCAAAAGTTGGATGCTTCACTGACTTCTCAGCTCAGGTGTCCCAAGATGTAGTCTGATTTAAACAAAAAATATACTAAATAAATTCTTCTACAGGTGGTCCCCAGGTATCACAAAAATTGTGTGTGTGGCACTCATAGAACAGTTCATTAGGAAACACCTCATCACTGCCTGTTGTTCCCAGAACCTGGAAGCACAGAGAGAAGTGTACTCTGCTGGTGTTGGTCCAAGACCTCTGGTCCTAGTGGCTGCTCAAGGCAGCACTCATTGCACTGGGGAGGCAGCATCCGGCAGTAGGGTACCTTTGGAGAAGTCCCATGGCAACAGCAGTGATCCTTCTGTCTTTATTCTAAAGATGTCCTCTTGTCTCTGGTGTGCTTTGGGCTGGCACCTTACAGAACGTTTGGGACCTGGACTTAACGACCTTGAGATGACCTCAGCCCTTATTCGTTGTCTCTTCTTTGATTACTGCTCCTGCCTCCCTGCCGCAGGGAACCATCTGTCTGAAACAAGATATGACTTTGTTACGGTATGAGGTTTGTTAGGGACAAACTCTAAAAAGGGTCATTGAAGACTGTAGCCCTGTCCTAGTTTATTGAAGAATTTCAACTCGTGAATTTTCTTGTCTTAACATCTTTGATGTTTATTTTATTGAATTTAGCTTTCTGTACTCCAGAAGTTTCTGCAGCTGGGGCCTTGAGACATTAGAATGCCTTTTTAGATATTGTGTGTTTAAGATCAGGCCACACAGTCAGTCCTCCCTATAAGCTGTAAATTCCAGGTCCACCCTCCTGGTACACCCCCGATCACTCACACTCATATTTATTTTTAATTACGTGGTTCTCTTTGTATTTATTGCTGAACACCTCCCTCCCCCATACACTCACCCCTTCCTAAAGGGTCTCAGCAAAAATTTTTACAAGATTGCTTACATCAGGGATTTATCTGTTTCAAATTTTTTTTTCTAAAATACATTTCTCTCTCTGTCTGTCTCTCTCTCTCTCTTTTTTTTCCTGTTTCAACTACACAGTCATCGTCCTGGGACTTTTCTTTTCTGTAACTATTGGAATTCTCTTTGTATTTCTTCTGGGTTGAATTCTCTGTTCCTTAGCTCTCATGTTTTAGCTCCTTTGTTTCAGTGAAATATATCCTCCAGTAATTGTTCAAGTCAAGGTGATAACAGCAGAAGGCACGGTAATGTTAGCCTTCCATGTCCCTGTCTTAAGTCTGCTCCGTTTGGACCAGTGACCATCTAGATGTGGCTGGTGCACAGCTGTTACCCTGAAGCTTCCCTCCACACAATTCTGGAACTTGCCATCCCTACACTCCTGTGTTATATTTCCTACTTTCTGTGTCCTGGATATCCAATACAAATATCCTTGTTTTCATGGAGAAAATCTTAGAAAATTGCATGGGAGGTAACGTTTTGGAATATTTTAAGCCTAAAAATTTCTATATCACACCTGTTTTGGATAATCCATTTGCTGTATGTAGTATTCTGAACTGGAACTCATTGCCCCTCAGAATTTTGAGAACATTGCTCCTCTGTGTTCTTTCATTGCTGCTGTTGAGAAGTTAAATGCCATTAGCAACCCTGACCCTTTGAAGGTAATTTATCTCTTTCTCTCCTGGAAGTTTGTAGGGTTTGTCATTTCTGTTCTGAAACTTCATCCTGATTTTCTTCCAATTTGCCTTTTCCATTTGGAAACTTACCTCTTTCAGGTCTGTTCTGCAAGAGTTTGTTGACCTTATTGTTGATGATGCTGACTCTCAACTGTCTTGTCTCCATTTTCTCTTTCTGAAACTCCAATTATTTCAATGTTGGATCCCACGGACTCCTCTGCTTATTTTCTTATCTTTTCTCCTTTATTGTTTTCCCTCTTTCTCTTCTCTAGACAGTATCTGCAACTTTATCTTCCAAACTTTCTGTTGACTTTCTAATTTCTGATATGATGTTTCAGTGATCAAGACTGCTGTTTTATTCTTTGAATGTTCCTTTATTTAAATATAGGATCCCGTCTCTCTGCTTATACATAGCTCATAGAATTAATGCTTTTCCAACATTCTCCCCTGAGGATGTTATACAGTATTCCCGAGGCTGTCTTCTTCCTGCAGTTTATTTCCTGCCTGTTGTTTTTAGTTGTTTGTTTTAGTCTCGATCTTAGAGGTTTGCCTTGTAGCTGTCCAGTGTTAAGCATGAGGGACTAAAAAAGAAAAAAAAAAAAAAAGCTAATTTGAAGGTCTGGGCATGTGGGCATAGTCTTGAAAGAAGATACTTGAGGGAAATGAGAAGCATTTAAAATACAGTGTGGTCACCGCTTGACTGGGGTAGTAGAGGGTGTCACAGGAAGCATGAGACATGGGTGGGCATCTGACTTTGATGGAGAGCCAAGGAGGCTTGGCTGTATGACTGGGAGTCAGACTTAGTCCATCAAAGAGCATCTGGGCCCAAGGAATAGCCTTTATTTATTCATTCATTAAATATCTTTAAGTATCAAGCATCACACCAGGGGTACCATGATAAACAAGAGAGGCATGGTCCCTACTTGTTTGCCTTCAAGAGAAGACAGGCAAGTAATGAAGCAATTCCAGTCTCAGTGGAAATCTCTGTCACCACATGAAGCAAACGTGAGAAGCTCCATGTCTCATGCTTTGAAGTAGAAGGTTGACTGCAATCTTTCCCCGAAGACATTGTCAGGGTGATTGGTGATATTTCAGGTATCTTGTGGGGGATATTGAATTTTATGGACCGGTCTGGGAATGATCTCCGCCATTTACATCATTATAATTTTCACAGAAACGTGCTAATTTTCAAATGTCCACTGTATACTACATGCTTTGTAGGCACTTTATACTTTAAGAAATTGACTTAAAACTGTACTTTCGGAGCACAGCGCTTTTAAAAAGTTTTGGCCTTGCCTATAACTTTATGAAAGGCAAAATGTGGAGTTAAATCAGTACCAGATTTCTCCTGTTGGGGATGGTTTCTCCTTTGAAAGCCTTTGATCCTTCAGGCATTGATACTGAGTTCAATACGTTTTTAGCACTTTGGCATTGGGAAAGTCATTTAATGGCTCTGTGTATATGTATATTTGTGTGTGTGTGTGTGTGTGTGTGTGTGTGTGTGTTTTATGTATAAAATGAGTGGAATGGTTCTTTCCTGCTCATCTGGAATAGTGATGTACCTGCCCCACCTGGAATATGATCAGAAACACCTTAGTTATACTCACTCGGATAGAACCCAAAAGGGCAATGAATTACTGCAGGGGAAAATTAATGAAGTAAGAATTGAGAAATGGTTTTTCATTCTAGTTTTGTGAGCAATTAGGCGAGTGCCCTTTTCACTCCCTGTCCTGGTGGTTTTTCTCATTCGCAAAGGGGGTCAATCATATTCGACCTCCCTTCCTCCACTCATGGAAAGGATCAAAGGAAGCAATAAATGGAAAGTCAAAAGCCTGACTCAAATTTGAGACATTTTTCTGGTGATGACCACATCATGCATGTGGAGATTCCAGAGGAAGTGCACCCCTTGCCCCTACGGTTAGGGCAGCAGAGGTAGGCTTTAAAAACAGATCCAAACTAAACCTTGGGTGATCAGAAGATGCACCCGAGTTTGTTCTTACCTTCATAGCTCCTGGCTTCTCATGGGAGATGGGATCCCCCTGCTGCAGGCCATCAAATTCCTTACCTCAGAGAGAACCCAGGGGTTGCCTGTTGGGCAGGCCACTCTCTATCCCTCATGGGGTTGACTGCCAATAGCATGCGGTGGAGAATCTAGAGGTTCTCAGAGTGTGGTCAACTCTACCAGCATCACCTGGGAACTTGCTGAAAATGCAGTCTCAGCCCCCCTCCCCCACTTATTGGATCAGAAGCTCTGAGGGTGTGGCCCAGCGAGCATGGTTTAGCAGGTGTTCTAAGCGATTCTGACATGCCCTGGAGTTGAAGAGCGACTGCCTCAGAGAAGTACTTTTCAAACTTTAGCATGACTCAGAATTTTATTAAAATTCAGATTCTGATTCAGAAAGTGTGGCGAGGCTGAGGAAAGATTCAGCTTCTCTAACTAGCTGGCAGGTGAGGCTGATGCATCTGGGCCACAAACCACACAGCGAGGAGCCAGGCCATGGAGAGAAGCTGCTGGCAATTAGGAGATGTAAATTCTAAGACTGGGTCTGCCCCTACAAGGTGTGACCTACAGGCAGTCACTTCCCTGTCCTTACCTTCATAGCTCCAGGTTCTGCCTCTCCCTGAGGTCTACAGATTCTGGGGTGGGGGGGTGTTGTGGTTGTGAAGGTCACACCTTCCCTCAGATTCTTCCTGGCTCTGGTATTGTCAAGTTCCAATTTTATGAATTATTCTCAGGACATGTGATTCTTGGGATCCTCAGAGATCCTTGGGCACCCCCCTCAAGGACAACAAGAAGTGGCTCTCTAGGCTGGTCTGACAGCTAGCAGGAGCTTATCCCACCATAGGGTATGACTGAGAGGCTAGTGAGATGGGCTGGGAAGCCCATATCCCAGCATCTACTTCCCCCAGTGTTCTTACTGGCAGGATTGGAAAGGCTTTATTGGCTCACTCTTAGGCACTGGAAGGGGGTGAGTTCCTTCATGGTGGAGTGACGCCCCTCAGAGCCACCCCAGGCTTTTGGGGAGATGCTTTGCATGGAACCGCAGAGCCCAGTTGTGGAAATGGTCCACACTTAAGATCAAGGGACATTTCCCCATCTTCTCCAGCTACTTTATGTGTCCCTTTCCTGGTTACATGCACACTTCTGAGCACCTGGTGGCTTTGGGGTTGACTTCAGGTTGACTTCATTTCCAGAGCTTTGCAAAACTCTTGTGGTCACTCATCGAATTCCCAGGTGTGCAAAGGGATTGGGTTGTTATGCTAAACCTTCCCAACCTGCAAAGCTAAACGCTGCAGTTTCTGTCGGAATTCTTCTGTCCTGAGGAACTCTGGCTACTGTGAGGTCTTTCCCACTTCCTGGGGCAGCGGTTTCCGATGCACAGATGTTGAAGCTGCAGTCTGCACCACAGCTGCCCTCCCAAGAGCACAGCTCATTAGTATGGAACTCCGCCCTCCCTTAGTGTCAATATTTGTTTAGAGGAGAAGGCAGGGAGGGAGAGGCACATGGTGGGCCAGAGAAATTTTGTCTGTGAAAGAAATGGTAATGGACACATTCTAGAGTGAGGACTGCTTATACAGTGCATGGCTGGTCTGAGACCAGACATGGCCTGTTGGATCCAAAACCATGGTGGAAGACCTATTGCAGAACCAGACTTAAGGTCATATCTAGCTTTTCTCAAGTCTATATTTCTTGAGGAAGTTTTAGAAAAAACTGATTGATAACTCCTCCATCCACAGATTATTATCCACATTTTAACATCCAGCCTTCCAGACACTTTTTCTTTCCATAAACCCAATGAGAATGTATACATATATCCATAAATATTTATATTTTTAGTATAAAAGGGATCATAATGCACTTACTTTTCTCCAACTTCTATTACAAAACCATTATTGTATTGCATGCCTCTTAGCATGGCTATATATATATATATATATATATATATATATATATATATATATATTTATGTACACACTCATATATAATTTATTTATTTATATTATATACTTATATACATATTATTTGTATTGTATACTTATATATATAAGCAACAACACCATCACACTTTTTAAAAAAAAAAAATTTATTTATTTATTTGACAGATCACAAGTAGGCAGAGAGGCAGGCAGAGAGAGAGTAGGGGAAGCAGGCTCCCTGCTTGAGCAGAGAGCCCAATGTGGGGCTTGATCCCAGGACCCTGAGGTCATGACTCGAGCCGAAAGCAGAGGCTTTAACCCACTGAGCCACCCAGGTACCCCGACCACCTCACTTTTTTTTTTTTTTTTAAGATTTTATTTATCAGAGAGAGAGAGAGAGAGGGAGAGCAAGCACAGGCAGACAGAATGGCAGGCAGAGGCAGAGGGAGAAGCAGGCTCCCCGCTTAGCAAGGAGCCCCATGTGGGACTCGATCCCAGGACGCCGGGATCATGACCTGAGCCGAAGGCAGCGGCTTAACCAACTGAGCCACCCAGGCGTCCCCCACCTCACTTTTTAATGGCTACATAGTGTCCTATCATATGGACCCACCATAGTTTTTAGAATCAGCCTTTTTTTTTTTTAACATTTAGGCCATTTACTGTTTTCACATTGTGTTTGAAGAACATCCATGATATTTTCCTTGGCATTAATCTCTCAAAGCAGAATAAGAATAAAGGGTAGGCACATTATTCAAGGCTCCTGAAACATCTTATCTAAGTGAATACAGAAAAAATGTAGTGATTTACACTTCCCATCAGCAGTATATAAAATGTCTGCTTATCAGTACAGTGGCCAAATAGAGATCTTTATTCTTCTTAATTGTTTTAAAGTCTTGCCAATTTAACAGACAAAAATGGTATCATATTATTTGAACTTTTGTTACAAATAGGTTGGACACTTTCCTTTTTTTTTTTTTTTTAAGTTTTATTTATTCATTTGAGGAAGAGAGAGAGAGCACAAGTAGGTGGAGAAGTAGAGGGAGAGTGAGGGGGAGAAGCAGACTTCCTGCTGAGCAGGGAGCCTGATGTGGGGCTTGATCCCAGGACCCTGGGGTCATGACCTGAGCTGAAGGCCAACACGTAACTGAGCCACCCAGGCACCCCTAGGGAGAACACTTTCAATACTCATTGGCCGTTTGTATTTTTCCTTCTGTGAATTGCCTATTCATATTTTTGCTCATTTCTTTTTCGAGTCTGGTACTTTCTTTTTTCTAATGATATATAAGGATGCTGTTGCTTTTTTGCCTATTTTGTATTGTTGCAAGTATTCTTCTCAGCTTGGTGCCTGCCCTCTGGTATGGTTAATGTTGTTTTGCAATGTGAAGATACTAAAAGTTTTATGCAGGCTAATCTTTCTGTCTGCTATTGGCCCTCTGCAGGCTTGATTCTAAGGTGTTTCAGGCACAGATATTGGGGCAGACTCTCAATTTTCAGGGTCTTTCATGGTTGTTGAAAGTCAGAGTTTAGAACAAGATCTTAACCAGATCTCACTGCTCAGGTTCCACAAAACATTGTTCTGAATGGAAGCAATGCACGTTCCTCTAGGATCTGCACTGGATCCTTAGCACATTTGTAGGCACTTTTGTTTGTTTTTAGTTAGAATTGATGGTGTCAGGTACTTATGAGGTAAAAGTTCCCAAAGTTGTTTTTCCTGGAGTTGTTTTTTTTTTTTTTTTTTTTTTTTTTTTTTTTTTTAGTTTCAGAAGAGATGGGATACTTTAATGGGTCTCCAGATAAAGCACTGGACTTTAATGAGAGTAGTCTCTTAGGACGCAAGAAAATAAAGCCCTATTCTCATTCAGAAGGTGGAGTTTGGTATTGTTTGCTCTCGGAGATGCAGCTCAAACTGTTGCTGGCATTGGGAAAATAATCAATAATTTAATAAGTCAACCATTTAATTAATAGTTTAATAATTTAATGCAATAACAATTTCATATTACTAAATAATAAATTATTTAACAATTTTAAAAAAGTTTATTCATTTTTAGAAAGAACATGAGTAGGAGGGGCAGAGGGAGAGAGAATCCCAAGCAGACTCGGCACTGAGCAAGGAGCCTGATATGGGGCTCAATCTAATGACCTTGAGATCACAACCTGAGCCAAAACCAAGAGTCAGACACTTAACTGACTGAGCCACCCAAGTGCCCTAGTAATTTAATAACTGAATGGAAGAACAGAGTCATTTGGGTGATTGAAAGTCACTACCTCTATGATGGTAAAATTATCTTGGGGTTTCAAACTCTCTCGCAGCCTTTACATATCCCAGTGTTTGAGGCTTGATATCTTGAACTTGTCCCTCCTCTTTTTCCTCTAACTTCTTCTGATCCATCACCATGTTTTGTAGATGCTTTACAAGAATTCTTTCTCTTTTTGTTCTGACTCTTGTTTCCTTTCTGTTCCTATGGTATATCTTTCAGGAGGCCCTCATCACATCATGCTTGGGTTTTTGCAATAATGTTCTCATTAGGCTCTTTTGTTTCATTTTCTTCTTCAAAAACACCACCTAGTGGAAGCCTCTCCTTCTTGCTTCCTTGTCTTTGGTGGCTTCCCGTTTCATAAACACTGTTGCTCAGCTCTTAGGCCCTCCACTATTAGGCTCCAACCTATCACTCCAGTCTCACCACTCAGGAGATGCCCAACATCCTCCCAACAAAAGGGAACTGTTTGCCTCCACAACTCTGTTCAGGCCCTTTCCCCTGGTGAAACTGGCATCTCCAAAGGCAAAGTTCCCAAGGTTGTTTCCCCTGCAGTTACCTTCACTTTAGAGGAGCTGAGACACTTCAGTGGGTGTGTAGCCCTAGGGTTTTTCTCTTCCTGAAGATCTTTAGAGAAACTTCTTTCTTCATGGCCACTCAAAATACCCAGGCTTCTATTTTTTCCCATTCTATTTTCTTGTCCTCCCTCTCTGGTGACATCAGGGGCCTCAGAGGGCAGGGAAGCACTTCTGACCTCTTTGAATCACGAGTTCCCTTCACTAGTAAGTGTTCCATAAGGCCATTCATGGCAATTTCCCTTACTGACGTGTGGAAATCTTGCCTATTGGTTGCTCAGGAAGTTAAATAGAGAATTATAACATGACCCAGCAATTTCACTTCTGTGTATATACCCCAAAGAATTGAAAACACATGCTCAGATGAAAACTTGTATACAGATGTTCATAACAGCTTTATTCACAATGGCCAGAAAGTAGAAATAACCCAAATGTCCATCAACAGTTGAATAGATAAACAGAATGTGGCATGTCCATCCAGTAGAATATCATTAATAGTCATATGAAAGGAGTGAAGTGCTGATCCATGCTAGTAGGGATAAACCTCAACAACATTATGCTAAATGAGAAAAGCTGAACACAAAGGTTGACTGTTGTATGATTTCATTTATGTGAAACATCTAGGATAGGTCTCTCTATAGATGTGGAGAACACATTGGTGGTTGCCAGGGGGTGGGGTAGAGATTATGGGTACTGATACCTAATGAGCTTGGAGTTTCCTTTTGGGGTGATAAAATGTTCTAGAATTAGAGGTGATCATCCCACAACATCGTGAATGCCCCAAATGCCACTGAATCATTCACCTTATTTTAATAACTTATTTAATTTCTTTTCAGTGTTTCAGAATTCACTGTTTACGCACCACACCCAGTGCTCCATGCAATACGTGCCCTCTATTTTTTTAAAAAGGTTTTATTTATTTATTTGTTAGAGAGAGAGAGAGAGAGAGAGAGCACAAGCAGAGGGAGCATTGGGCAAAAGGAGAAGCAGGCTCCCCGCTGAGCGGAGAGCCTAATGTGGGGCTCAGTCCCAGCACCCTGGGATCATAACCTGAGCGGAAGATAGATGCTTAACCGACTGAGCCACCCAGGTGCCTGAATCATTCACTTTAAAATGGTTAATTTCGTTATGTGAATTTCATCTCAATGTAAACAAAAAGTGAGGGGAAAAGCCTTGCCTGTTGTTGCGTGAAGTTAGAAGAACAGATGACTTGCCTACCACTAGAGACATTTGGGGCCTGTCCTTGTCTCCATGTCCGTTGGATTCTTCTCAACATCTCATGTGAAAGTTGTGGAGAGGGGCTATGACCACTAATGATATTTTGGATAAGGCGCCTGGGTGCCTCAGTGGGTTAAAGCCTCTGCCTTTGGCTCAGGTCATGATCCCAGGGTCCTGGGATTGAGTCCTGCATCGGGCTTTCTGCTCAGCAGGGAGCCTGATTCCCTCTCTCTCTGCCTGCCTCTCTGCCTACTTGTGATCTGTTTGTCAAATAAGTAAATAAATAAAAATCTTTAAAAAAATGATATTTTGGATATTTGTTAAATATTAGCATCCACATGGCTTATTTTGCCCCCAGATAGAATTTGTCATAAATTTCAAAATTCATCTGTGATGTTAAGTAACGAAAAAACAATCTCTCAACTGCCATTCTTTTCAGGGAAGAAGGGCAGGTAAATATGACTTTGTTCCCTGCTGGTTATGGGCTTGGTGTCCAATCAGCTGCCCAGGACTCCACTCAGGCACCTTCTCCATAGTAAGACTACAGGACACCTCACAACAGACCTTTGTGCTGAGGCTTTTTTCTGAAATGCTGCTGTGTCCTTATTTTGCTGCGTTCTTCCCTCCTTTCCTATGCCCTGACCCTTTCCCACTACTTTCTCCAGTGAAAGGTATTATTGTAAAAGACATGAAGCTTGAAATGATTAATCAAGCTACAAGGAGAAAGAGCTCCTGAGAGTCTGGGAAAACAGAGAAAAGTGATGTTTTCTGCCCCATTGAAATGCAAATATGCACGCCACAAACCCCTTTGTTATAAAACTTGGTATAATATGTTTCTGGGAAGCCCTGCTTCCTTCTCTCCCAGCTTTCTGTCCCCTTGCTTGGCTGACCATAGGCTTCCTTTTGAGGGCAGTTTTGCTGAGTCAATTTTAAAAGATCACAGCTGAAGATGTAAATTAAGTGAGTATAGAACTTGCGGTTCCTTTATGCAGTGGCAGAAGGGAGAGGAAGAAGGGAATGTATGATGTTCCACCCTTTAAAGTTTTTACTTCCAATGTTTCTCTTTAGATTATCCAAGAAACATTTATTGAGCACCTACTGTGTACCCACTACTGTGATGATAGGAATTTTGTGATGGAACGATACAATGCAGTTTCCGTTCCTGAGGAGTTTAAATTTTCTTCTTCATTCCAAAAGATGCAATCACTTTGAAGATCTGACAGCTGTGAATGTCATGGGGTAGAGGGGTTTCAGTTTTCTCTTTGATACTGAAGAGCCTCAGATTCTTGGTTCCCTGTGTTCCATGCCCACATTTATTTCCCTTTACGGCATGGGATTCTGTAGGCTTGCTGCAGCTGAAATAGTTCAAGGGATGAGACCTGGTAATGGAAAGAAGCGGGGTATAGTCCTAACAGATGGGCCCTTCCAGCTCCAAAATCATCAAAGGACCCCACGTGTGAGCAGGAGGTGTGTCTCCAGGTGGGATGTGCACCTTACATTCTGATAGGCAGTTTCGGAATATTCTGGACTCTGCCAGGGCTCACCATGTGTGGGCTTGCATGGCTCTAATATTGAGGGCTCCTTTTGACATCTGCTGTGGAGCAAAGCCTCAGTGCTTGAGAAGGAGCCCTCCTCAAGTTGGGACTGGGGGCTGCTGTGCATCTGGCTGGCTTTGAAAACCTTCCAAGACTACAGTCTGCTTGTTTGCACAGCATGTTGCTGCCATGTTCACTTAAGGACCTCAAAACAACCAGAGCTCCGGAAAAAGCAGCCGCCATCCTGGAAATGCCTCTCTAAAAGCCTCAGAGAGACCTGGTGGTGGAGTGAGAAAAGGACTGAGTTGACGATCATTGGATGTGCCCCTTAGACCATGCCAGCTTAATGATTTCTCTGAGCCTGCCGTTGCATTAAGTGGTTGTCAGGCTGGGTTCTGTGGGCTTTCTTCACCTTGAAGAGGGATGTGAACTGGCTAAGTACTTCACTCTGCCCCCCCAATAGAACTCCATGAGAAATAAATCCGACCTTGCCTTCCTCATGGGAATATTGTTATTAATATATATATATATATATATATATATATATATATATATATATATCCAAACTAGAACACTTAGGGGACAACAGAGGCAAACTGGGATTTCCCCCAGGCAAACATACATATATATATATGCATGTGTATATATGTATGTACATATATGTATGTACATACATATGCCCCAGGCAAACATACATATATATGTATGCGTATATATGTATGTACATATATGTATGTGTGTGTGTATATATATGTATATATATATGTATGTTTGCCTGGGGGGAATCCCAGGCATATATACATATATATATGTGTGTGTGTGTGTGTGTGTGTATGTATGTATATACATACATATGCCTCCCAGGCAAACATACATATATATGTATGTACATATATGTGTATGTGTATATATATATATATACACGCATATATGTATGTTTGCCTGGGGGGAATCCCAGGCATATATCTATCTATCTATCTATCTATCTATATGTTTGTGTATATATGTATGTTCATATATGTACGTACATACATACATATGCCCCCAGGCAAACATACATATATATGTATGTGTATATATGTATGTACATATATGTATGTGTGTGTGTGTATATATGTATATATATATATATGTATGTTTGCCTGGGGGGAATCCCAGGCATATATATGTGTGTGTGTGTGTGTGTGTGTGTGTGTATATGTGTATATATGTATGTACATACATACATATGACTCCCAGGCAAACATACATATATATGTATGTACATGTGTGTGTGTGTGTATACACACATATATGTATGTTTGCCTGGGGGGAATCCCAGGCATCTATCTATCTATCTATCTATATGTGTGTGTATATATGTATGTACACATATGTATGTACATACATACATATGCCCCAGGTAAACATACATACATATGTATGTGTATATATGTACATACATGTGTGTGTGTGTGTGTGTGTGTGTGTGTGTGTGTGTGTGTGTGTATTTGCCTGGGGGGAGTCCCAGTTTGCCTCTGTTGTCCCCTAAGTGTTCTAGTTTGGATCTACATTATATAAACACCTTAATTAGTGATAACCCTCTACCCCTAGAGGGTCTGGAGGACAGATCTGCCCTCCTGCCCTCCATGCATTTCCTTGGTTGGCTTAGGGTTGTAAATAAATGTGAATGTTAGGAAGCACATGTATACTGTGTTTTTTTCATGGTTCTCATGATTCTTTAATCATGATTCCTATTACATATATATTACATGACAGCCTTCATTGTCTTTGAAATATGCAGCCCTTGGACCATAATAGTAAGCTGGGCTGCTCTTCTCTTAACCTTGTCTAATTGGCATACCTATCTCTCGGGCTGGCTGAATGCAAATGTGGAAAGTTTGTGGGTGACCCCCCAAATGGCAGGCATGACTGGAGTAGGTAGGAGTAGGGTAAGAGGTTGGAGCAGCATCTGACCCTTTTGTAAAGGTTCAGAATCCTCCAGGGAATGATCATATTTCCTAATATTCTATCTGTGTCTATTCAAGTCCCACCCCCAAATTTGGAGAGTCTTGTTTAGTGGAGGGTTAGCATATTCTTGAATTTCTGATGTGTCAGTAATACTTTCAGTTGCCAGTGACAAAACATCTGCAGATATGGTGGTTCCAGTGGTGAACATGTGGAATCATCTCGTGTGGTAAGAACCAGCAAGGCTGACTGAGTGCAGGAGTGATGGCAGCATGCTGGGCTAGCCTCTCTGTGGTGCTCTTGTTCTTTTTCTCATGGTCACAAGATGGCTGCAGTGGCACCAGTCCTTTGTCCTTAGACTGGCATCCCAAGTAAGAATGAAGGGATAGAAGCAAAAGTTTTTTTCTCCTAAAGCTTTGTCTTCTTAGTCTTCATGGGAAGTCCTTCGCAGAAACACATATTCCAAACTTCCCAGGACCTATTGTCCAGAAATGTGTTTCATGAACCCCCTCACCCCCCACCCCTTATTGGAGGGGAAGCTGGGAAAAGAGAGAGATTACCATGACTGTTATGTCTCCAGGCCTGGCAGAGGCAGTGCCTTTCCTGAGAGGAGGGCCTATTCCCCACAACCTGAACAAAACCAGGTGTGGGACCATAGGGAAAGAGGATAGAGAGGGCAGTTTGGTGGGCCATGAACAATGGGACCCACATTTGTTCTGGGGAGAGAACTTTTCTTTAAATGTCTACCTTACCTTCACTAAGGTCCTATCACTAAAATCCATTTTGCATAAACCTGTTGGCTAGCACCCCAAAGAAATCACCATTTTGATAATTTTTATTAAATCCTCCTGCCTTATAAATACATTTGCCGGGACACCTTTACAAAATATAGGTGATAAAGGAGATTCCCTTCCTCTCAGTGTGTTCCCCTGGGCTTTATAGAATAGGTAAGGCTTAACCAGGGTAAACAGAAAGTTGGAATTTGATGAGGATGGACATAGGGACACATATTGAAGCACTGAAGCTACTAGGATCCTGATTGGTAAGCAGAATGTGGGAGATCTGGATTAGGGGTTGATATGGGTGTCTGATAAGTCCCTTCTAGTTGCAAGGACTAGAAAACAAACCAAAGTACATTAAGGAAAACAAAAAAGGGAGATATATGTTTGTGTGGTACATGACAACTTCTGTGTTTCTAGAGGCACAATTTGAAGGATGCACTTAAAATCTGTTCTTCCCCTCGACTCCCTCTGTGAAGGCTCCATTCCAAGGTGCCTTGTTGTGTTCCCAGCAGCTTGAGCGTAGCATGTTCACAGCATCCAATCCAAGGGAGTGGAGTCTCTGCTTCCCCCAGTCTCCAAGTTCTAGAATGGAGGCTCTTGGGTCCTAATTGATTTGACTTGAACCAGTCACTGTGGCCAAATGGTATGAAATGTGCTAACTAGCTTAGTCTGGGTCTGGGGTTGGCAAATGATGCCATTTTTGCAAATAGGGTGTTTTTGGACACAGCTGCACTTCTTTGTTTATGTGTATTCTATGTCTGTTTTGAGCTATAATGGCAGATTTAAATAGTTACATCAGAGACTTTATGGCCTGCAAAGCCTAAAATATTTACTATCTGGCCTTTTATAGAAAAAGTTTGCCAACTGGCTTTGGTCTAAGTCATGTATTCTACCCTTGGAGAATAGAGTTGGAGTCAACTTCCCTGAGAGCACACGGGCTGAAAGTGGTAAATGTTCCCCTAAAATGTCCTCTAAGTACACCAACTTGCCATAGGAGGGGGGAGAGGATACTGGGTATTTGTTTGACAAGTGTTAACTATGGTGTGTATGCATTAGTGGTGGTGGTTTAGGAGTAGGGATCCTGTATATTGTCCTTGGCTAGGAGTTTGTTGGATTTTCTTATTTCTCAAGGAGCTGGCACAATTTAAGCTCACTGAGAAGATTTGCTTTCTGGATTGTGAGGAAGATTTTACTGTGCTGTCAGAAGGCTAACAGAATGTTATTTTGAATTTTAGGAACTGATTTTGGGGAAGTCTATTGGTGACCTAAAATTGATGGAAGACAAGTCAAGAAGTAAACACAGTTGGATGATAAACAGTAACTGATAGACTGTCTGAACTACTTACTTGAGGACATTCCTGAGTGACCTGACATAGGGACAATGTAAGCTCTGGTCCTTTTCAATATATATTTTTTATTTTTATTTTACTTTTTAAAGTAATCTCTACCCCCAACTTTGGACTTGAACTCATGACCCCAAGATCAAGAGTTGCATACTCCACCATCTGAATTAGGCAGGCACCGCTGGCCTCTTCAGTATTTTTAGTATTTTGGATAAGAGAGAGAAAAAAAAGGCATACTTCTTAAACTCATTGGAAATAGTAAGTATATTAAATGGTGACAAGAAATTTTATAAATTTCCTGATCAGTGGAAATAATAGGTTGAAAAAGATAGGAGGAGATTTGTCAGGAATAAATATCAAATTCCCTGTTTAGGTGAAAGCAAACAAACACAAATATAAAACACTTGTGCAATATACGCAGGATGGGAGAGACCCGATAATGCAGTCCATATGAAAAGCACCTGTACTCTTCGCTTGACCACAAATTCAACATGAGTCAGCAGTATGAAAATTAAAAAATAATGGTGGGGAAAAGGTGGTCTTTCACAATATGGTGCTGGGTCAATTGGGTAGCCATATGGAAAAGAAAAATATCTTGACCCCTAACTCACACCATACACAAAATCAGTTCCAGATGGATTACAGATTTAAATGTGAACGGTAAAACAATAAAGCTTTTAGGGAAAAAGCATCTCAAGAGAACACCTTCATGACCTTGATGTAGGAAAAGGTTTTTTCAACCAGAATGCAAAAAGTGCTTGCCTTAAAGGAAAAAGAAATAGATGAAACTATTTAAAAAAAAATTAGGGACTTTAAAAAAAAAAAAGATCATAAAAATGATGAAATAGCCACCCACAGAGTGAGAAGAAATTTTCTCACCTCCACTGCTTTTTCTCTCTTTCCTCTCTCGTTTTTTGTCATCCAACAAAGGACTTCAGTCAGAAAAATAAAAAGAAGTTCTATGAATCATTAAGAAAAGATGAGAAAGTCCAAGAGAAAAATGGACAAAAGTCTTGGCCAGATAATTCATTAAAGAAAATATCCAAATGGCCACTAATTATAGAAAAGGTGCTCATCTTCATTAATAAAAAGGGAAATGCAAATTAAAACCATCATGTGTTACTATTACACCACACCCTCCAGTGTTGGTAAAATTAAAAGCCCTGACAATACCAAGTGTTGGTAGAATGTAGAGCAACCTTCTGGTTGGCGTGTAACTTGCTACAACTGCCTCGTAAAATGTTTCACAATACTGACTAAAGCTAATCCAGTGTGCACTCTATGACTCAGCAGTTTGATTCAGAGGAATATACCCAAGAGGAATGCACACATAGGTTCACCAAAAAACCTTCTTATATCAGGCAAAGGCTTTGGGACTTCTGTGAGTATGTGAAGGGCCAGTTGGTGGCAGTTGAGTAAGGAAATGAGATCTAGTTTTCTGTTCCTCACACTTTACTCTTTCTTTTCCTTTTCCCGTCTGTACCTTAGGCCTTCAAGGAATTATTTTGCCTCATTGAGGGTTCTTAGGGCCGAAAGAGTTCGCTGACACCTAGGAGTCCTCTAAGCGTGGCCAATGACAACTCAGGGGTCCATCCATCTGAATGGAACTAAGTCATTTGTAAAATAATAATAAAAAGAAGGTGGTGGAAGAGGGATACTAGGAAAAGAGTGTCCTGTACATAGAATTTTCTATGTACCCAGCTTCAGGAGTAGAGACTCCTCCTGGAGCCTTATATTCTGTGGCCTGTCAATTCTGGTCTATAGCACTTTGAGTGCTGTCTTTCACCTCCTTTGGAGGATATTTTAATGGAAAACTGGAAACAATTTTAACCTGGGAAGCAGGAGTTTGCTTCTAAAGAAATCTGTTCCCTCAGTGTTGGTGAATTAGCCTAGGAGAAGAAGACCACAGTTTGGGAGTAAGGATCACTGGGGGCCACAGGTTAACCTTAACAGTAATGGGATACCTGTAGCCCTAGTTAAGGGAATGAAACTAGATAGGTTAACAAACAGCACGTTACCAAGTATATTTTGACTGGGGCATTGACAGAGAACATTGAGAAAGATGACCTCCCATTAGGGCAGAGTGTGCTGGACTAGTGCCGCTGAGTGTGGGATGATTGTCTCCCTGTGTGAAGCAATCCCTACATAGGCTGAAGGAAATGAGAAGACGTCCAGAGTTAATGAATCCTCTGAATTTTACCAAATCGTGGAATGGTAGCTTGGGCAGGGCACCCCATTGTCAGTGTTGAAGGTTCCCCACTGACCACAGATGGTTTTAGACAAACAATCCATCTTTAAATAATAGGCTCAAACCAAGGACAAATGTGGTGATCAACTAATACTTGGTTGTTTTGTCATGGTGCTCATCTCCTTTGCATTTTTGTTTTCATCTTTCTGATAAGTATTTATGGATTGTTAGTGATTTGACCCACATGAGGCTAGTCCATGTAAACAGATAATTAAAATAATCATGGACAAGCCTGATAATGGAGTTCTGAACAGAATGCCTTGAGAACACGTACCACTTCCATTTATTGCTTATTTATACTTAGTTTCTTACGAATGTGTATACAAAAGGTAATCTTTTCATAAACCACGAAATCTGTTTTCTTCTTAGGTTCATTTTATGCATCTGTTTCAGATAAAGTGGAAGGGTTTAGCCTGCTTAGTGAAAGTCACCTAAACATCCAACACCTGCTGGCATCTGGGGTAATGAGGCAGGGGAATGCAAAAAGATTTTTGGCTAGAAGTATGCCAAAAATTTTATTTACTGTTATTTTTTAGAGAGAGAGAGAGTGAAAGGGGAGGGACAGAGGGAGGAGAGAGAGAATCTTAAGTAGGCTTCACACTCAGCTCAGAGCCTGACATGGGGATCCATCTCATGACCCCAAGATCACAACTTTGAGATCATGACCTGAGTCAAAATCAAGAGTTGGACGCTTACCCAACTGAGCCACCCAGGTGCCCCCAAAGAGTACAGTTTTATGTAGGTACAACCTCAATCCTGGCATAACAGTGACACAAATGACATTGGCCATCACACACAGTGGTGATAAGATGGACCATCACAACCGGTCATCAGAGATGACTTCTCCGGATTTCAGGGAAGGTAATGGGTTGTGGAAAAAGTCACACACTCGCTGGCCTTCTTAAGAGTTTCTTGGTTCATTTTGACTGTTGCTTGTGTCCCTTGTGATCTGGTGCTCTTTCTTTTTCTTTATTCCCCTAACCCAAATTTTTAGTAATGCATCGCCTGTAAAATGTAGTTCAGAAGCTAAGTGATGTCAAAGTTGATATCAACCATAATTCCAGGCAAATATTTTGGGGAATAAGCTAAGTGGCAATACGCATTAAAAGTAATACATGAACACCTTCACTTTCTAAAGGAGCCAAACAAGATCTAAACATTCAAACAAAATAGCAAATCCACATTCTGTGAAGCTAATATAGTATAGGTCATGTCTCCTACCTTGTTCTCCTTCATTAACATTGTTCTTGGCTATTTTTGCACGTTTTCTCTTCCTCATGAACTTTAGAATTAGCTACAGTCCATAAAGTTCTGCAGTGATTTAGATAAAATTTATTTGAGTTTGTATATTAATTGGGGCAGAACTCAAATCTTCACAATATAAAATTGTCTTGTGCAATGAATGATGTATCCTTCTATTTATTTAGTTCTTTTATGTTCTTTGGTGCTACTTTACACTTTTATGTATACAGGTCTTATGTATTAACTTTTAGGGGTCTTAGGTTTCCTATAGTTATGGTTGAGGAAATGTTTTTTGCCTGAACTGTTTTCTAGCAAGTTAATATATTAAAAAAATTATTGTCTGTTGATACCATATCCATCTGCTCTGCAGAATATTTTTATTTGTCTAATAGCTTTTGGGCTTCACCCCTCCCCTGCTTTTTTAGAGTGGGATGTAGGGAGGGGCAGAGGCAGAGGGAAAGAGAGACTCTCAAGCAGGCTCCATGCTCAGCATAGAGCCCAATGCAGGGCTCGATCTCACAGCACAGAGATCACAACCTGAGCCAAAATCAAGAGTTGGACACTCAACTGCCCCTGATCTAAGAGGTTTTGTCAGATTCCCCTAAATTTGTAAAACAGATAATATTATCATCTGAACATACTGAGAGTATTTTTGCCCCCTCTCTTCCTCAATATTAATATTTCTGTTTCTCCTCTTTATGCATGGATATGACTGTACACTGAGTTCAGTCTTGGGTGGTGGTGGGAACTGACGTTCTAATTTTCATCTGACCTTTATGGAAACTTCATTAGATTTTTGTGTGTGTGTGTGGTTTTCTGATGGTTACCCTTTATTAGATTAGGGTGCATTCTTCTGTTACTGGTTCATTCAGGACTTTTTTCTTTTTTTCCTTTGTTTCTTTTCTTTTCTTTTCTTTTTTTTTTTTTTTAAGGTTTTATTTATTTACTTGACAGAGATCACAAGTGGGCAGAGAGGCAGGGAGAGAGAGAGGGAGAGGGAAGCAGGCTGCCTGATGAGCAGAGAGCCTGATGTGGGACTCAATCCTAGGGCCCTGAGATCATGACCTGAGCCAAAGGCAGTGGCTTAACCCACTGAGCCACCCAGGTACCCCTGTTTTTCTTTTTTTTAAAAACAGTTTTATTGGGATCTAACTTGTATACCATACACTATTGAAAACAATCAATTCAATGGCTTTTAGAGCTGTGTGACCACAATCAATTTCAGAACCTTTTCCACCACCCCAGGAAGAAATCTCATATCCTTTAGCTATTAATCTCCTATGTTGTTGGAAGGGGTACTGCTTGCTTGTCTTCCGGGTGTAGGGCTTCCTTGGGTCTTCTGAGGCTACTGCAATTTGGGTTTTTTTGTTTTTGTTTCTCTGTCCCTGATACCCTTATCACGGCTGCCTTCTGATCACCACAGGAGAGGAACAAAGAATAAGTTGCTCCAGTTGTCACCATGACAGCAAGCACCCTAATTGTGCAGGTTCTCCTGCTTCTTGTGACCATTGGCTCTAGCTTCAGTCCTTCAGAACTGCTTTTCCCCCAAAGAAGGCTCCTTTTGCATATTTCCTGAGCTGTGATTTCCAACTTTGCTTGTTGTTTGGTTTTTTTATATATGTTCTGAGTCTAACTGCTTTGTATATTTCAGGAATTCCTAAACGTTTCTGGTCCACAGATCCATTGGTGGCACCCTATCTTCTCCAACACTGTTAAAAGTGTCTTCTTCGTCCTCCTTCCTCATCTCCTTTTCCACTTACTCCTCCTTTATCTTCTTCTCCACCTTCTCTGTCTCCACCTCCTCCTTCATCTCCTTCTCCTTAAGTAGGACTTGGGCTAGGGCTTGGATTATATTGGATGCTCTGCCACCATCTGATTACCAGTTGGTTGGCTTTCTGCAAGATTGAGTTTTTAATCACAGCCTTCTAGAAAATCTTCATATCAGTTGACTTTTCTGCATGGTTCAAAAGCAATTGCTTCTCTTTATGTATCTCTCCAACTTGACTTGATTGTTTGTGTTGGTATTTGATGTTTGCTAAGGTGTATAATTGAGAACCATCTCTCTTGATTTCCATCTCTCATGAAAGGGTCTTTTTGTAAGGAGGACTCTAAACCACATGCAACATTGATGATGAACCCATACATGCTGAGAACAATTGTCAGCCCACTATTCCGGGCTTCTGTGTACAGCTACTTGAAGGATCCCAGTGATGAGAGGGATATTCTCAGAAGTATTTGGGAACTGATGCCAGAGGAGAAAAATCCTGCCTGACAGCCAAGTGGTATTTCCTGAGTCGAGACATCAATCCACATAATGTGGTGACGGGGCCAGATGCTGTGGAATTTCTTGATCTTAAGTTTATTAAATGCTCTATCCACTTTGCGGAATAATTAAAGTGCTAGCTCTCAAGCACTTGCCAAGGAAGTACTACAGGGAGTTTAATGATTCCTTCCAACTTGTTTTCTAGTAATCCCACATGCTCTTAAATTATTCTCTCCCTTAACCATGATCGCTTTCTGGTCTGTTACCATTTGTTAAAAAGCAGACATGTCAGAATGAACTTCTGCTCTGACGAATGAAGGGTTGCTATTTCAGAACTGGGAATATTCTCGTGTAAATGAGAGGATGAGCTTAAGCCTCACTGTCCCTGCATTCTCTCATTTTCTGGCATTGTTTTTCCTTTAATATCTAAATACCAATACATTGTGCCCTTCTGACAGACAGCAAAAGTTCAAGGGAACCAGTCTGGCGATTTCCTGAGGAAAGTAGCCATCTCACAAATCCATCCTGACTGGCTCTCTCACTTCTCACCTCCACCATGTGCTCCCCCACTGCATTCTTGTCATCTCACTGCTAGTCTTTGGCTGCTTTGCTCATTCCCAACTGGATGTTTCCACGCCCCTCATTCTTCAAGGCACAGCTAAAACCATTGGCCACATTCAGTAAAACCCTGCCAGATTTTGTGTGTCAGGGACTGCTTGTTTTACCCACTATCCATTCTTTCTTTTTCACTTTAAGAACAAAATCAGAAGTTTTAACTGGATACATGGTTGGGAGTTCAACTCTTTTTTCTAGCCTTGTTTTCAAATTAATTCTGGCCAGGGGAATCTAAACAAAAGTGATGAAAGTAGTATATATAGCTGCTTTTAAGTCTGAATCCTTGAAAAAAAGTGATCTCTCTTTCTTCCTAATCCATTGGCTGGCATGTGGGTACATTGGCTGGTGCTGGAACAACCATCTTGGATAACAAGATGGAAGCCATCTGTGAAGGAAAGAAGAACAAAAGGACAGAAGGATCTGTTGCCTCCAAAACTCTGGATTCTCCAACCCTATCAGCCTTAGACTGCTTAAACTTGAATGGGATGAGAGAGAAACAAACCTCAGCTGGGTTTCAGCTACTGGTCTTCTGGTCTTTTTGCAAAACATAAGCCATATACATTGGGATAATGAAAGGAAATAATAGAAGGAAATTTAAAGTTGTTTATTAGGTCTTTCCTAAGACAGAAAAGTAAGGAAATGTGGAACTCTAATAATCTTAAAAGCAAAGACTATCAGAGTTAAGTGTCAGGAATTCTGAGTTGCTTAGTTCTTTGTGATTAACCCCAAAGGGAAGGGTTTCTGATATCCTGCCATATGTTTGCTCTCATTAGGGTCACATACAAACTGTAATAGGAGATTAATAAAACAGTTTTTTAGGTAAACATTGAAAAATTTAAATATTCAAGTTGCTACAATATAGGCATTATTAAAAGGAGAGGTTTTTGGAATTGCCTTAAGACCATATGTATAAGCCATACAATAAAATCCAGCTTACTAATTAAAAGTCACACTTCATTTTGACATATATTGGTATCACTCAACTTGCTTCCTTTCCTAAATCATCAGATTTAGCTCTGAATGACCCTTGGTCATTTCTGAGTATCAGATCTATTGTCCAAGGATATAGTTTTACGTTTATTTGAATGATTGAGCCACAATTCTGAAAATAAAGTCCAGGAGAATTTCAGAAGTTGTACAACTGCAACCCCACTAAGTGAAGTACTGCTCTTCCCAAGACGAGACAAAAGAGGTCTTTGGGGGCCTTAACATGATCACAAACCTGGTAAGTTTTACTGTGCTTGCCAACAACAACTTATATTGACAGACCAGCTAGATTTCATTATAAATTCTACTTGGGTTACCATCCTGGTATCAGTGCTAAAACTCACAGTGATACAAAAGAGCTTAGTTCTGGTTGTGCTTGGAATGTAGGTTTCAGCAGGTGGTCAACGGGCAGAGACATTTCACACCAAACCTGAATAGGTCTGTAACTCTGCCTTAGAAAGCAGCTTGCCTATAAATATTTCACTCTGAGGCAGACAAAAGCTGGATGGATGTGAGGCCACTTCAGACAAAAAGCAGATAAATTCCTGCTTAACATGTACCTGATGCTTTATGATTTCTGCCCAGGTTCAGATTTCCTGGATCAAATGTTCCCAAGGCCCGTGAGGTCATGTGGTTTTGGAGACATAAGCTAAGCTTGGTGTACATTACAGAGAAGCCATCCCATTCGGGTGTGACCACGTTGAAGGTAAGTGTTAATCCCAATCTGATTTCATGTGTGCACAACAGCTGTTGGGAACATTAGGTCTGCCATCTGTGTCCAATGGAGCGATTTCCTACCACTCAGCCTCATATGGCCCCAAAGTTAATTTAGTGCATATTGGGAAATTCCTGAAACAACATGAGACTTAACACCATTTTCCATCAAATCCTTGGAGTTTTTGTTGATGTTTGGAGAGCCCATAGAGGTGTGAAACTGCAGGCCTGAGGAATGGAAGGGTTTACTCATAAAATCTGGAACTATTATTGGGGGTTCTTTCTCTAAGTTTAATTCATGTGTTTTTCCAGGAATAAACTCAGGGCCATCCTTGGAGTAAAACTGTTCTTGAACACGAACATCCAAATCTTGTGTCCCCCATTGATGCTTATTCTCCGTAACAACTTGAAAATGCAGAAATACCTCTCAGAATCAAACTGTGCATTTCCATATGAAAATCTCAATGACTCAGATTTGTAGTCAATGGTTTTCCTCATGAAAAGTAAATCTAAAAAAATTCATGGGGCGCCTGGGTGGCTCAGTGGGTTAAGCCGCTGCCTTCGGCTCAGGTCATGATCTCAGGGTCCTGAGATCAAGTCCCGCATCAGGCTCTATGCTCAGCAGGGAGCCTGCTTCCTCCTCTCTCTCTCTCTGCCTGCCTCTCTGCCTACTTGTGATCTCTGTCGGTCAAATAAATAAATAAAATCTTAAAAAAAAAAATTCATGGAAATCTTGAATTAGATTTAGTGTTGTCTGACCTCTCCTGGGTCACAACCCATCTCCCCTACATTACTTTCTTTGTGTCCCTCCATTCTTCATCCCATTCCTTCAGCATGAAGAAAATATCTGCTTAAGTTGATTTCTATCCAAGTGAGTACAGGGGAGTTGGTCTAAGCTACAAACCACACTGAAGCTGCAGATTTGCATTTTAAGTGATGTTTGGTACCTGATCTGAATGGAGCTAAATGACTTGATTCTGTCTTTCAAGGAGCTGTCGAAATACCTATTGTCTGAGGGTTTTTTTTTTGGTTTCATACTGGACTTTATTGGGAAAAGTTAGTTTAAAAAACATTTAAATTCATAAAATTTAAATAAGACAGCAAAATTATACCTTTTAGCTATAGTAATCGCTATAGTAATCACAAATAAGGTAAAGTTTAAATTATTGCCTAAGCAAACACTATTTTTTGTCAGGTTTCTGTTGCAAAGCCCAAGGCAGGAAACACTGCAATTATTAGAAGTAACCCCAATGATGAATTTGCATTTGAAGCTGAGGAAAGGGAAAAAAGCATGTTCTGATTAGGGCATCACAACATTCTCGTCTGAAAAAAGCAACTGACCAAGATTAAACGGGCACCTCAGAAGAAGCACGTGAACCCTGTGCAGGTCCTAAGCGAGTTCAAAGCCATGGACAGCATCTCGGGCCGGCTTGCCAGCTGCCCCCACCCCTTGGGGCTTCTAAAGATCAGTCACTGCTCTTCACTCAAATATATCTGCTAAATAGAACACTGATATTAGATTCCACAGGGAAATAGGCAGATTTTAAACCTATCCAGGTGGTGAATTTGGCAAGGACATACTTGTGTTTAAATTGGTCAGAAATAATTTTGCAATTCAGGAGCATATTTCTAGCTATATTTTTTATAAGTTTAAATAAAAATAATTCCATCACCAAAGAGAAACCCACATTAACTTGTTAGTGTCTGAGGTTTTTTTTTGAGAATGATTAGGACAGAATAGGGCTGGTAACTCCCCACATGGCAGCTTCCCTTCCCAATCCATCCAGTTACCCGCAGTCATACCTGTTTGAAATAGAACCGCTATTTGAGATGTAACTTTTTATAGCCACAGCTTGTAATATCGTCCATGCAGGGAGCCTTGAGTCCATTTGCAGCCTTTTAAAGGCATGTAGTAATCCAAATGATTATTTGCTCCCCTACTCCACACCAGTCAGGTCTCTGTCTCTGCCCGTCTGATAGCACTACATAATAGTAGATACCTATTAAAGGATTTGGGGTGATGTAGAACACCTGGCCCTCACTCAGCATCTTTCAGATTGTCCTCACTTCTCATTTCCATGAGGACCACTCTACCAGACCCTCAGCTTCTCATGGATATACACTCACTGAAGCCTCCCAATTGAATTTCTGACATCCTGATCGAGTAGTTCTGAGTCAGGTTCACTTTGCTGGCATGTTCCCCAAAAGATATTCCCCAAAGGTATGGTTTCTATATGGATCAGCTTGAACCTTTTCAAACAGAGGCAACAGCAGCAGGCCCTAGAGGTAAGGATCATGTCTTGCTCACCTCTGTGTTCTTGGAGTCCAGCATCGTGCCTGGTGCATACAGCCAGCAAGACTTCCACATGAACAGATACATATACTTCTCACTTCGACTGCTTCCTAAACTTTTACTTAGTGCTTCGGCCCTCTTATAATTCAGTGATACCATCCCTGGTTTCATGGCCAATTTAACATGATGCTAAAAAGGATAAAAATCCAAGTGCTTAAAAAAATGAAAATGGATTTGTTTCTACCTGACTTCGATATTCATCAGCAAAGGGCACTCACAGATAGAAAAACTCACCAGTAGGGGCTTCTAAAGTTGGCACATTGACACAGCCATTGGGATGGAAGGTGCTACTTAATTATTTTCCAAATCAGAAAGCTTTTCCCTACTTGACAACCATGATCAAGACCAGAGCAGGACCAGATACAGGAGATCAGAAGGAAGATATCTTTACTTCCTTTCCTAAGCACGTTGTATCTCTGGACACAGCATAGGGAGGGAAAGCAAGGGAAAGGAGCTGCCTCCCTTTTGTGCCCAGCCTATGCGTACAAAGTGGAAGATCAAATATCCCAATCCTTGCTCTAATGAAACCTCCCTCTCGGGTCCTCAATTCTGCAACATTACTTGAAAGACAAAGCCTCTTGCTGCAAAGCATCTGTGAGAGTAAGACCTGCATTCGTTTGCTCATTTATTCAACTTATATTTGCCAAATGACCACTATGGAACAGGCATGGCACATCTTTAGAATCTTTAATTTGAGCCACAGATGCATGGCTTTTCCTGGAAGTTTGGCTGAAGATACATCTTGTTGATGTCTCATATAGCCATTGACATTTATTTAATAAACCCTGAGAAGCAGTACAGCTTAGCATTCAGTGCACAGACTCAGGGGCAAGAGTCTGGCTCTAGCACTTTGTAAATATGTCACCTTGGGGTGTCTGGGTGGCACAGTCTGTTAAGCATCTGCCTTTGGCTCCTGTTGTGATCTCAGGGTCCTGGAATTGAGCCCTGCGTCAGACTCTCTGCTCAGCAGGGAGTCTGCTTCTCCCTCTGTGCTCTCCTTTCTCTCAAATAATAAAGAAATAATCTTAAAAAAAAGTTTTATAAATAGGTCACCTTGGGCAAGTTACATGGACTGACCTCAAGTCTCCTTAGCTACTCACTAGAATATTAGCAGTCACTCCATAGGGTTAGTGTGAAAGTGAGTTTTGTGTTGACAGGTAATGTGCATTGGAGTGTTGAAGACCATAAGGAGTCATCAATGTGGGCCACCGTTACAACAGAATTTAACCTTAAAGCAGTCTTGGCATTATGAACTAGAATAATTTGCTTAAAGTCTCCAAGCTTCGATTTGCACGTCTATACAATGAAGATAGTAACACCTGCCTACATACTTCACAGAAATGTTGTGGTTCAAATGAGACTATCTACATAGAAGTGTTTTCTCTACAGTAATATCTTAGGAACCTCAACATTACTTGTATTGCTTTAAACTCTTAAAAGATCACTATAGTGAAATATCTTTGGTTGCCCATGTTATACCTTCTGAGTGGAAACATAAAAAAGAAAAGCAGGCTCAAATGTTTGACAGAGGAGAGAGAAATTCTTAATTATAATCCCCTCAAATGGTGTCTAGGGGAGGAAGAAATCCAGGAAGAGACTGGTGATGATATTAGGAAGAGATGATACTGGACCACCAACACACAATAGATCTTCACGATGAGGGGTGAGGGCAGACATGTGACCCCAGCTAGGTCAATTGGATGTTCCTTCCATGGCATTTAATTCTTGAGTAGAGAAGTAAGCAGACTGAAAACAGTGGGCATTCCCTTCCACTAGGCAGCAACCTCCTAACTACCTTGTTCCCATGCATGTCATGCTCTCTGAACCCTGGCCTCCAGGGCCGTCTTCTTCTCCACATCCTGCCTGGTCTTCTGGCATCTTGTCAATTCTGGGAGCTCCTGTCCCTTTTGTACAAATTGCTTATAGCCTAATATAGATTTAATTTCCATTGCTTACAATGAAGGCATGCTAATCAATGCCTGCCCTAACCTGTCTAATAAGGGAAACCACTGAAATCATCTTTTTCTAGCCCCTCCATGCACCATGCAACTCCTTTATCAGATCAGTGCTTTTAAAAGTCACCTATTCATTTGTTTACTGGGCAAATATTTACTGAATATCTGGGCATCCCAGTAGGTGCTGGGCATGTATCAATAAAACTGACACAATCCTGTGCCCTCATGAGTTTTATTTTCTTTTTTTGAAAGATTTTATTTATTTATTTGAAAAAGAGGGAGAGCATGAGCAAGGGGAGGGGCAGAAGCAGAGGGAGAACCCTCTGGGCACAGAGAGCCCAATGTGGGGCTCAATCCCAGGACCTGAAATGATGACCTGAGCTGAGGCACCCACGCACCCCTGCCCTCATCAATTTTCATTCTAATGTGGGAAGAGAGACAATACATAAAGTAAAAGTATACACAAGATGCTTGATGATGAAATGTCTCTGGAAAACAATGAACCTGAGAAAGAAGATAGAAAGAGCCAAAGGTGGGGGCTGTTGCCATTTTAAATGGAGTTCTCAATGCAAGCTGGTGCAACCACTCTGGAAAACAGCATGGAAGTTCCTCAAAAAGTTGAAAATAGAACTACCCTACGACCCAGCAATTTTACTACTACCTAAATACTTTAGGTATTTACCCTAAAGATACAAATGTAGTGATCTGAAGGTGCATGTGCACCCGAATGGTTATAGCAGCAATGTCCACAATAGCCAAACTATGGAAAGAACCTAGATGTCCATCAACAGATGACTGGATAAAGAAGATGTGGTACATATCTACAATGGAATACTATGCAGCCATCAAAAGAAATGAAATCTTGCCATTTGTGATGACGTGGATGGAACTAGAGGGTATTATGCTTAGTGAAATAAGTCAATAGGAGTAAGACAACTATCATATGATCTCCCTGATATGAGGAAGTGGAGATGCAACATGGGGAGGTAAGGGGGTAGGAGAAGAATAAATGAAACAAGATGGGATTGGGAGGGAGACAAACCATAAGAGACTCTTAATCTCACAAAACAAACTGAGGGTTGCCAGGGGAAGGGGGGTTGGGAGAGGGGGGTGGAGTTATGGACATTGGGGAGGGTATGTGCTATGGTGAGTGCTGTGAAGTGTGTAAATGTGGTGATTCACAGACCTATACCCCTGAGGCTAAAAATACATTATATGTTTATAAAAAAATGAAAAAAAAATAAATGGAGTTCCCAGGGAAGGGTCACCAGTGGGGACATTTAAGGGGACAGAGTGGTGAGATCAAGAACCAGGTGGCTACCAGTGGGAAGAGTATTTCTGGCAGAGGGAAGAGAAAATACAAAAGTGCCCCCAGTAGGAAGTTGCCCCCAGGGTGGCAGGAATAAGAGAGCTGGTGTAGCTGGAAGGGAGTGAACAAAGGAGAAAAGAGTAACTGTTGGCACCCAGGAAGTCACGGGAGCTGGGGACAAACAAGGTAGGGCCATCGTTAGGACTTAGACTTCTACTGCGAGAGAGTTAAGAAGACGTTGGTTAACCTCTACGTTTGTTTCTCTTTGGTGCCCGGCATCTGCTGGCTTTTTCTTCACTGCTCTGCTCTCCCTCCCTCAGACCAGTCTCTCTGGTCAAACCGGAACATTCCACCCATTTCCATGCCCGATCCACTCTCTACCCCAACAGCAGCGTTTGCCAAAGGCCATTTCCGTTCCCTTCTTATCCTGAAGTTTTCCTCCATTTGGCCACACTGCAACGGTCTCACCCTCTTCTGAATCTCTCCTGGACTGACAACCACACGCTCCAGCCAAGATGAAGCACATTCCCTCTTGGGTTTTATTGACTTTTTTCTTGTATGCCTGCCTTGTCTACCAAAAACTATAGATTGTAAACTTTGGGAACAAAAGCACCAGGCCTTGCCCCTCTTGGAGCCCCTTGAGTACATGATGAAAAGCAGTTACTTGTTACTTGAAACAATCTCCAAGGCACTCAGCACGTCTGGGTTCTGTTTCAAAGGTTTACAATGGCCCCTTCTTTCCTGGGGGTCTTGGAAAGTTACAAACGAATGTGTAACTACATGGTTTGCTCAAGTCACAGAACAGAGTTACAGTGTAAGACCAATCATCACAGTCCATTAAGTTGGGGCTGTTCAGGCAAAAGTGAAGCTCCAAGCCTTGGTCGAGCAGTCAAGGGACCGGAGGCCATGCAAGCCAGGGCCTTGCGCTAGCCCTGAGAACAAGCCTTGACTGTCCGCTCTGCCCCACCGTGGCATTGGAAATTGCTGGCATAGAAATGCACTCCAGCTCTGCAGTGGAACGGCACACACAGCCCTGTGATCCCAGATCCTGTGCAAGGTTAACTAGCCTTCTATAAACATTAACACCCATGGGAATGGCGTGCTGTAATTGTGGAGGAATATACTCTGACCCCTATGTACTTGTCAGTTTACAGAACTCAGTCTATCGACTGGAGTGTAAATGTAATTTGCGTGGAAATGTTTATAGCAGTCACAGCTCTGCAAACAGGCAGGCTGCTCGGGCTGGGGGTGCTGGGTTTGCATTTTAATGGGAATGCACCTGCAAAACCAGGGTGCAGAAACTTCCCTAGACGGTTGCCTGGTCTCGGGACCCCTCCAGATCCTTCGTTAACTGCCTTTGATTGCTGGCATGAACACCAAAGGTGCAAATAGACATGTGCTAGTTTGGGTAAGAAACAAAACAAAACAAAACACGACCATGTTGCCCAGGTCTGACTTCCAGGGATTGTCTTGGAAGTGAAAGGCAGAATATATGCCTTTTTCTCCAACTCATCTTAGTACTTACCAGAGCCAGGAGACCTGGGATTAGTTGTATCCTTGCCATTGCTTCATCGTGATTATTGGACATGTGACACTGAGTTTATTTTTGATCGGAAACTTTGAAATCATGAAGTCAGGTATGGGCTGCATGATCTCCAATGTCCCTTTCCAGTTTCACATTGTGTGACTGTGTGTTTCTTTGAACCCAAGGGATGTACCTGTTTTAAAAATGGAAAAAAAAAAAAAAAAAAAGGAGATTGTGACCATAGTCTCTGGAGCAGAGAAAAATCTTTAAGGCTAATCTAGTCATTTTTCCTAATTGTAAATGGAAGACACCCATAACCTCGAGTCCCAAAGTCCCACAGCTGTTTTATAGGGCTAAGTTTCAAGGCTTAGACCTCTGGCTCCCAATTCAGAGTCTTCCCATGATCCCCAGGGCTTCTTAAAAGTGACTTTTCTCAAAGATTTAAATAGACACTTCACAAATTATATGAATGGCCAATAAGAGCATACAAAGAGGGGCGTCTGGGTGGCTTAGTCAGTTGGACATCTGCCTTCAGCTCAGGTCCTGATCCTGGGTCCTGGGATCAAGCCCTGCATCGGCTCCCTGCTCAGAGGGCAGCCTGCTTCTTCCTCTCCCTCTGCCCCTCCCCTCTGCTCATGCGCGCGCTCTCTCTCTCTGTCAAATTAATAAACAAAATCTTAAAAAAAAAAAAGATGCTCAACAGCATTGAGCACCAGGGAAACACAACATAAGCCCACAAAGACACTAGCTGAAAGGAAATGGAAAGACTGACCATAACAACTGTTGACGATTGTACGGAGCAAATGAACACTCACATATTACTGGTGGGAATGCAAAACAGAACGGCCAACTTTGCTAACCTATCAATTCTTATAAAGTTATGTAGACTTAGCATATAAGTGAACAATTCCATTAAATATTTACCCAAGGATTGTAAACATGCATCCACTAAAGCTTGCCCATAAATGTTCATAGCAGCTTTATTCCGTAAGAGCTCCAAACTGGAAACGACACAGAGGGCCACTAGCAGGTAAATATTTGGGTATATATCCATATCCTGAAAAATGACTTAGGATTTAAAAAAAGAACCACGTAGGGCCACCTGAGTGGCTCAGTGGGTGAAAGCCTCTGCCTTCGGCTCAGGTCATGATCCCAGAGTCCTGGGATTGAGCCCCGCATCGGGTTCTCTGCTCATCAAGGAGCCTGCTTCCTCCTCTCTGCCTGCTTCTCTGCCTGCGTGTGATCTCTGTCTGTCAAATAAATAAATAAGTCTTAAAAAAAAAAAAAAGAACCGTGTACCATTATAAGCAAGAATACGGATGAATAAGAATGGGTCCAAGAAGTTAGACATACAAGGCTGCACATGGTAGGATGTCATTTGTAGGAAGCTCTGGAAAAGGCAGACACGGTGAATGCTCAGGGATGGAGCTCAAGTAGGGATGGGTTGCAAAGGGACACGAGGAGCCCCTCAAGGTCATGGATGCATACTCTATCTTGATCATGGTGGTAGGAACACAGGCATACATTTGTCAAGACTCACAGCGTTGTATACTTAACATCGGCATATTTTATTGTTTGCAAATTATACCTTAATAGAGGTGGTACATAAAGTAGTAAGATGCCCCAAATGACACGGGCAGTGTGCAATCACAAAGAACACAGGACTTCAAAGTTTCCAATCAGAAAGCGCCTCAGAGGTTGCAGTCCTAGGGCGGGGTAGGAGAGGCTGGGTTGCAGGGCCTCTGGAGCCTGCTCCCTTGGGTGGGGAGGCATATCTCTTTGGATCCAGATCCAGCCAGACCTTTCCATGCCCATGGGAGCAGAGCTGACCCCAAGCCAGGACAGATGTGGAAAAACCACATTGCCATTTTTATCTCTGATGGAAAGCCTTTGTTCAGGTTGGCTGAGTTGTGTTTATAAGTAATCTGTGTTCTGGTATGGTTTAGATTTGCAACCGGGAAGGGGACACGGCTCCTTCGAAAAGAAGCAGGATCTTCAGGGAACAGACATCCCAGAGGAGGAGGCTGAGTGGAGGAAGAGAGCCGGCAGGTAAGCATGAAGCCGGGATTTGAGGCATGAGTGACGGGAAGGGAGAAAATGCCAACTGGAGATTTTGACACTGCGAATACAGCCTTGACCTTGAAGCTCCTGTGGTTTCCAACTGTGGCAGAAAGAGGCCTGTTAATAAAATGTAACTGAGAGGCACTGAGGATCCAAGGTTGTGACTCAATGTGCCAGATGCTTGGGGATATGTGATGAATAAAAAAAACTTCTTTGAAGAAGTGGTCGGTCTGGTCCCAAGAAGAGTCGGTATGGAAATCATGATTCACCTCACCCCATGTCTTTTCTATGAAGCTGGAGCCCTCTGGGGCTTCATAAAGCCAGCCGCTAGCCATGGACACCCAGCCCCACACCTGCTTACCAAGAATGACTTTGTACTTTGGCGAGCATTGTTCCAGGATTCCTTAAACTCATCCTCCCCCATGCTCTGGAGCCTCAGTCCTGCCTCAGCCTCCTGGCTCGGATGCCCCCTGCTCCCACTTCCTCCAGGCACTGGCCTGAACTTGCTCCAGCCTAGAGGGTCCCTTACCGGAGGAGCAGCCCACAACCTTGCCCTTCCCCTTGCAGGGAAGAGAGCTGGTGGATGCTAGGTGTGTACTCGATTCTTCTACTTACCACGTTAGAATTCTAGAATATGATGTATAGTGAACAGGATCTGTTTTCCGAGGTAGTCCCAGATCCATAAATAATTAGGGCACGGAAACATAACCAAGGGATGGAAACTGGCTCAAGCAAACCGAAGTCATTCCTAAAACTGACATTGGTATCATACCGGTCATATGTTTATGATAAATAGAAGGTACATGATGGGCAACAATGGGCTATGAACTTAGCCGTATTTCTAAAATACTCTCTTGACTGCCCTTCTCAAGAGGCTTCAGTAGCTCCCCTTTGCCTGTGGGTACTAAAAGGAATCTCTGCTCAGTCCCAGGACAGTGTGCATAGGGGACTGTGTGAGCAAGACACAAGACTGCCTGAGCCTTCCACAGTTCACCCTGGACTGTATGTAATAGATGCCCCAGAGACGTCAAACTGTAGGAACTATCGGTCCCAAGGGAGACTTTTCAATTTTCAGTCATCAGCCAGAAAGGACTTTGCAGAATCCTCCTTTGTTTATATCTGCCCCATCCCACGCACATCTGGGGAGATCTGCTGAACCTGCTCCGGATTGTTTCCACAAGGCAGCTCTCCTTGCTTGGCAAGTTAATCAATTCAGCCCCAATCCCAGCATTGTCCGACATGTGCCTTTCCTTTCAGGCTAATGATAGTTGATGCTTCAGAAGTGCCCGGAGGATTGTTGACTGGCTTTTAGTTTACAGAACATCACGGGAATATTGTTATTTTCCCGAGATGCCCTAACAGCTGTGCACCAATATTCCTCACCGCTTCAATGAGTCAAGAACTCTCCTTGTTGTGTGTGAATGTCTTCTCCAACTTGTGATGGGAGCTGCCCAGGTTTCTGGAAGGCTGGTCTACAAGTACATGGACCACATTTTGGGGGTGTTTATGGTGAAGCCATTGTTGGCACTGCTTGCTCCCCCCATCACCCCATCATCGGCCTTTTTGCTGGCAAGGCAATTGCAGTAAAAATCCACTGTGGTGATAAAAGTCTATACCTTTACTCTAAATCTTGGTTTTGTCTTCACATTTCCTGGAACTATCTTGTTAGCAAAACATGCAATGTGTCCTGGGATGTCCCTGCATGTCACTGGGGGGCAGTCTCTATTCTCAGGAAAGGGAGAGGCATGAGGACAGGTGTAACATTCATAAATTTCATTTGCAGTGGGACGTTGCTGGGGCATCCATTACACGGGGCTGGTCACACAGGTCCAGGGTGAACTGTGTAAGTCTTAGGGTCATGCTGCTCTCAGGTTGCAGGTAGATTAGAGTAGAAGGGCAGAATGAGACACAGGTTGCTCTTTGAGAAACTGCAATATGGTTATTGCCGTTTATTTAGAAGATTATGCTTTATTTAGAAGATTATGCTTCTAGAGAATGCAAATATGCAGAGAGTACTTCTAACATTCAGTGCTTTATATGTATTAATCAGTACTATCAATAATTCAATTATGTTAGAAGTCTGCCCCTGATTTAAGTAAAAGGTAAACCAGAAGCCTGAAAAGCCACGTTGGAGTGATCTGACCCTTCCCTTGCAGCAATTGTCATGTTGTTCTTCCTGTCTTCTTAGACAGGTCTGGACTCTATGAGGACCAGGATTCTGTCTTTCCATCTCTGTGTCTGCAGAGACCTTGACTTGATGACTGGACCAAAGCAACTCCTCAGCCCATTGTTGGGAGGAAGGGCCAACATGGTTCTTCTTGTTCCTTCTGGCATTACACCAGCAAAGGGGAACATTTTGTTAAATCAAGTTTGTCCCTCTACCTAACCAGGTCAGACCCAGGCATCACACAAGGGTTAACCCGAAGATGCCAAAACAGAAATAATTTCCCACCTACATATATTTAGCTCCTTCTACTCTTTGTCTGCTAAAGGCATGGAAAACAGTTCAGAAGACTACGTACAGATTTGTGCAAAGGTGTGTTCACTACAATGTTATTTATACCACCAAAAAAATTTAGAAAGGATCTTAAAAAAAAAAAGGATCCAAAACCCAAAAATAATAAGTAAACAATAGACCATCCATATGGTAGACAAGAGTAAACGCTATGGCGTTGAAGAACTTCCAGGAATGATGAAATGCTAATAGGTCAATAAATGGCTAAGACAAGCAATAAAAACATGTTTGCTGGAATTTCAGTTTTGGAGACACATGTACAAATAATAATAGTGACTGTTACCAGCAGTTGGCATTGTACACAACTTAGATTTTTTTCCCTATACTTCTTAGTGTTTTTAGTTTGCTTTCTGTTTTATGTGAAGTTATTAATGCTATACCAATTTCTTACTCTTTTGCTCCTTCTGTCTTATTGTAATTGTTGGTGGGGTTCTTCTGTTGCTGTTGACCTGTTTGCTTTATTTCATTTCTCTTTTCATGGTATAACCTTCTGGTCTTTTGCTTTAAAACTGCAAGTATGGTGTTCTAGTCGTGGTGTGATGTCTCATATAAATAGCACAATACTTTTTTTTCTGTATCAAATTTCAGATTCTTAAAAGTGTGAGTTAGACCTACTCACATTTATGTGGGTGATTATATTTGTATTTTGTCTTTGTTTAGTTTGTGTTTGTTTGCTCTTTGCCTTCAGTTGAATTAATAAAGCCTTTCAGAGTTCCCTCTTTTTTTTTTTTTGGTATTGATTTTGAAATCATCTCTTCTATTCATATGCTTTTAGCTATCACCTTAGGTCTTCTACCACATATACTGAACTTATGTTTTGTTAACAAATTCTAAAGGTAATATATCGGTCCTTCCCCTGAACACATTAAGAAATAAACCAGTTGTTATTTTTTTTCTGATTTCCATTCTCCCTTCTTTCAGGTGATTTTTAGCTACTATTTTACTCATGTTTTATTTCACAGCAAATAATTAATGGTAGTAATCACTTTTTTTACTGTCCATAGTCATTTAAATTTTCCAACATGATCAGTAACATTTCAGCGAGGATCTTTATGTTCTAAATTCTCCATATTTGCAGACTTGAAAATATTATTATCTGGATATAAATATTCTAATTATTATTTCAGATTGCCATTTCTTTTGCTCTCATTCTTTTAAAAGTAACTTTGAATTATTAAATATGTTAAAGATGCAGAAAGCACAACCAGTAACATAACTGAGTTTGAGTTAACATTTTGCCATTTTTGCTTCTTATATTTTGGAAGTCTGTATAAATACATCTAAAATCTCACTTCCCATTCTTCCTCTCCCTGCTTCCCTGCCCTGCCTATTCCTCCTGACAAAACCACTGTCTTGAAGTAGGTGTGTATTATTCTCATGCACATTGTTATATATTTACTATATATGCCCTGTCTCTGTGAATAATGTAGAGTATTGTTTCGTGTCCTAATGTATCTAGCCTACATGCATTTTTTTCTACTCACGTGTCTTTGAAATTATCTCCATTGACACACGCAGGTCTAGTGCATTTATTTTACTTGCTGCTATAAGAGTCTCACGATAGAATTTAACTGTTGATTTCCCTCACCCAAGGCAGTTTGCCCGTTTGCACATTCACAAATCTGCACAATGTGCCAATCAATTCTGTTATATATGTGACCTTGGATGCATATATGAAAATTTCTCTGGGGTAGAAACTAGAAACAAATTTGTTGTGTTGTAGGGTGAGCATCTTTAGTTGGGCTAATTAATGTCAAAATTAATTGTTCCAAATCATACTTCTCCATCCCTGCAATGCATAAAAGTTGCCATTTTCCCACACTTGATGTTATCAGATTATTTAATTATTTCCAATCTGATGGGAACGATACGCTATCTAATTACTGTTTTCAATTGAGTTTCCTGGTTACTAATGGGCCCGAGCATCTTCCCATATGTTAACCAACCCGTTGGGTCTTTTTTTATTGCGTTGTCTCTTACTAGCTTTCCCCCATTTTTCTCTTTGCTAGGTTGGTTCTTATTAATTTTTTATAAGGAGTTTGTTATGCATTGTAAATACTGGAAACTTACTGAAGAACGTCCCTTTTAATATTGTCTCTGCTCAATTCAGAGTTTTTTTTTTTTTGAATCCCTATTAAGTGGTTGTTGAAATACTGCTTTCCCTTGTGCAGGTTTCTTAAATTTCCTTCTGTCCATCCTTCCATCCTTCTGTCTCTCTATCCTTCCATCATTCAGTTCCTTCATCCTTCTTTCTCATGTCTTACCTCTTCGCAAGTTTTGTGTGATATTATTTTAGTTCTATCTTCCAATTTACTAATCTTCGCCAATTCTACTGTTTAGCCTACCGAATTATTTATTCACTATATTTTAAAGTATTTATCGATTACATATGTATCTACGTATGTATGCAAATACTATCTCAAGTGCTAAGGCTTAAACACTAGACAAGGCAGACAAAACGAATTCTATCTTCACATACATTATATTCCATTAGGCAAAATTCCGAGCTTTATGTTATATTAGTTATCTTTTTATTGTTTGCGGGCTTGCAAGTTTTGGTTTTTCAGACACTTTTTCAAATGATCTTTTTTTAAATTATTGCTTATGAAATTCACTTCTTTCTACTTCCTTCAACAATTTTAACAAGTTTAATTAATATTCTGTTTGGATTGTTTCTTGTTCCTTGGGTTTATTGTTTGGTTTCTCATCTGCTCACTCTCCTTAAGGACTGTTTTCTTGTGTATCTTGTAATTTTTGTTCATGAGCTCAGATCTGAGACTAAGCCATAAACTGAAAGTAGCCTCCAAAGAAAGCATTTTCAAATACTGGGAGGAGTTGGTGCTTCTAGTTCAGCTGAAGGACAGGGATTCAGGTGGTGGAGCAGGAAGTAAGCAGAGTGGGAGTGAAACGCCAGGGGAGGGGTAGGTTAAGCCCTGTGACTTAGCTGTTTACCCATAAATCTCTTGTAATAAATTATACTTCAACTCTAAATTGCTGCTGACTTAGCAGAGACACAAATTAGCAACGGAGGGCATGGCCCAAGCTATGCTTTCATGGGAGAAGCCTACATTTTGGAAGGTGCTGCTTGCGTGGAATTGACCAGTAATAAAGGAACGGTCACCTTCTACAGGAAGACATCCTTGCTCATTTCATTAGCTTACATTCTAGCTAATCGCTATTTTTTACTGTGGATAAAAATAAGGAAATCACAGCTCCACCATTGAGATGCGATGTTTGGTTAGTGATGAACTTGAGTCTACAGCTCAACGGTTGGTCTTTCCCTCTAATGCTCCAAGGAAAACATAGAACCGAGAGTTGGCCTGTGGCCAGAGAAAAGACATACTCATTCAACCCATGTGCAAAATAATGTTTTCTAGATTCAGAACCTAAATACTGCAACTATGTACCCAGCCTTGTCTCTCCATGTTGCCCAAACTCTTTAGGCAATTGACACTAGACCATTTTGACTCAATAAGTCCACTGATGTTGGTTTCATGAGTTAGGGTACTTTTAGTAGAAACAGAAGATGCCACACAAATTGGCCTAAATCCTAAGCAATTTATGGCCATGTAACTGGAAGTCTAACAACAGGGAGCAGAATCTAGGGTTGGTGAATCCAGCAGTTTGACATTGTCACCAAGGACATGGGTTCTCATGGTTCCTTTCTTTGGCCATGCAAAGGCCATCTTTGGCTTCTGTTAGGGTAGCTCCCCTCACAGTTATAGGATCCAATCGTAGAGGGAAAAAAAGAGCCTCTCTTCCAGGCAAGAAATAAAATTCCTTCCTTCCATGTGATTGTTATGTACACACTCTGGACCGATACCTGCTGCTAGGGGAATGCCATATACTGATAGATTTCCTCCAGGTTCCTCAAACCATCTGATGAAATCATTTGGCTTTGATTAATCAATACTCTTCTCATTCCTGAAGCTGGAATTCTTTCCTGAAGTGCCATGGATGTTACAAAATGGAGGAGTGGAATCAAACACCATGTCCATCATACTGTTTAAAATTGTTTAGTCAAAGGTAGAGGAGGGAGAGAAGAAAGGAAAAGGCAGAGCAAGCTTGATTGAGTAACTTTATGGCACCATGAATCAGAGACTCAATGATGCAATAGAGAATATCCACCCTGATATTTAATTGATTAGGACATACCACCCTTTGTTTGATTCTTGGCTGAACACCAACCAGAATGAAGGACAAGAGTAGAATAATTTCAGCTAAGTTTTTCTTTCCCTCCTCCTACCCCTCCTCCTCAGCCTTCTCTTTCTCCCCCTTTCTTCTCTTCCTCCTTCTCCTTCTGTTTGGGACTTCTGCTTGGTTCTTCTTCTTCTTCTTTTTTTTTTTCAAAGATTTTTTATTTTAAATTTATTTGTCAGAGAGAGAAAGTGAGAGAGAGTCAGAGAGCAAGCACAAGCAGGGGGAGGATCAGGCAGAGGGAGAACCAAGCTTCCAGCATGGCAAGGAGCCTGATGCGGGGCTCGAACCAAGGACCCTGGGATCACCACCTAAGTGGAAAGCTGCTGCTTAACTGACTGAGCCACCCAGGCGCCCCTCTTTGCTTACTTCTTAAAGAGATCGCTACTCCTTCCCTCCTCCCATTACTCCTAAGATAGCTTTTTGGTCACTCAAAGAGCAAAAAGTTAAAATAATAAGAAAAAAAAAAAACCCAAACTTTCTCAGCCAGATCATGTGTTTGGAACGACATCAAAATGCTGTTTAGTCACTACCATGGGCCTCCTACTCTGCTATAAAGAATACATTCTTGCTAGACCCTAAGAGCTTAGGAAAGTGAGCAAGTTAAGTCCAAACACATACCAGAATAAATTAAATAACAGAGTTAAGGAATTTAAATAAATATGGCATGATTTTGCAGAAGCTGTAAATTATGTTTTAAGGAGGAAGTCTTTGGTGCTATGCTATTTGGGAAGTGATCTTGAAAAGCAGACCCAGCTAAAGGAAAGCTTTTAAAGGCAGGACAAAGGATGAATTTGGTACTTAGCAAATGGGTCTTTTTTTAACCTGGAATGTTATACAGGGTGTGCTGCATAATTTAGTTTACAATGATGTTTGGATAAGAGTTATTTAAATTTCCCCTAGGAAATTTACTCTGGGAAATTCTGATGAAATATTTTGATAAGAGACAAAGACAGTGATCTGAATAGATAGCTACTAGTGAAACTTCCAGAAAGATACATTCTCATATCATTTGAGTAAAAGAATAAAATAGTTTGGTTGTGGCTTCTGATTTTAAGATTTTGATTTTGGTGTATCTGCAGAGTCTTCTGCAGACTCTGGCAAGTTTGATATTCTCAGCAGACAAGTTTTCTCTGGGGCAGCATTTGCAGTATGTTCGGGAAAGTGTCCATAAACACCTCTGAGGGGGATTTTGGTTGGTGTCTATAGCACCTGAAGGGTGCGGTGTGGCCCCTGCACCATGCCCAGTCCAGAGTCTCCTGCCAGGACATCTGCAAATGGTGGAGTTATTTGAAGGCACATTTAGGGAGCAAAAAGGCTGTAGCTGCTCGGCCATGTGCCTAGCTAGTAGAGCCCTTGGGACCCTCAATGCCTCCCCTCCCCACACCCCCACCGCAATAGATAGATGTCTTGAGAACCCAAACTATAGGGTCAATCCCATCAGTTTATGGAGGAGCTGAGGACACAGAGAACCCAGCGGTAATAGCTTGCTCTCCATCACCAGGTCACACTCCTTTTTCTGTGTCTTAATCTAGGTTTAGACAAAAAGTTTCTCTTTCTATGAACAGCAGAAGGTTGAATACCTTCTTGCATGAAGGTAGCTGGGGCTTTATGGAAGGCTCATATGACACAGTTGACTTGCTCCTTTTTTCATTGTTCCATTTTCCTTCTGATTTGGCTCTTTGTTTACTACATCCATAATTCACAAGTACTTTCTTTTTACAAGAATTTGTGAACAGGGGCACCTGGGTGGCTCAGTTGGTTAAGCATCTGACTCTCAGTTTGGCTCAAATCACAATCTCAGGGTAGTCAGATTGAGTCCCACAGGGGGCTCTGGAGTCTGCTTGAGATTCCTTCTCTCCCTCTGCCCCTACTCCCTAAAAAGAAAAAAAAGAAAAAGGAATTTTTAAATGAAGAGATTTCAAAACTTCCTCATCCCACTCATTTTTAGTCTGGTGAGCAACGTTTCTCACTTTTTCTATTTACTTACATTCACATAAAAATATAGTTAGAAATACATTGTTTTGCCTCGTTACTTTTATATAATTAGAATGATTATAAATTATTCTACATGCTGTTTCTCAGTAATCTTTCTGCATGCATGCAAAAAATGTGGACCTACTTTATTTTTTGTGAGGCCAGTAAAATATTTAATAGTGTGTAAAATATTCACCTTCAGATAAATATATTTTCTCCATTTTTAAAATAATGAACAATATTGAGATAAAAATCTGCACACATACCTCTCCATGCCTCTGATGTTTTCTTAGATTAATACTTATAATTAAGTTTCAGTTACATCTTCCAACCCTCAAAAGATGTGTATTATTTTGATGTCTACCAATGATATAAAAAAAATCACTAAAACATATCCCCAACCTGAGATTTTATTAATGTACTTATATTTTAGCAAGATGATTAGTAAAATTTTTTTAAACAGTTTTATGTTCCTATTTTCATTTCCTGATTACATGTTTATTGGCTTTGTTCCCCCTTGGCTACTTTTTTGTTCTTATTCTTTGCCCATTTTTTCCATTGGGCCTATTGTTTTCATTCTCTCTCTCCTTTCAGAGCTTCTTTATATAGATATTAATCTTTTATATGTTTTAAATGTCACAAACATTTCCATGTATTTTGTATCTTTTAACTTTTGTATCTTGTGGTAGATGTTTTAAATTTTAATGGGAATAGACTTTTTGATCTTTTTTTCTACATGTTTTATTTTTAGAAAAATTTTTCTCTTTCAATATCATAAATATATTCTTTTATCCTTTCTCTTTATGTATGCTATGGAATAAGACTCTGTATTGATTTTTCTCTTAATCAGGATATGTTTGTCTCAACTCCATTACCAATCAGCCTGCCTATGTCTTGATTTGACTTCCAAATCAACTACAAACTAAATTTTTCTATTTGCATGGTTTGATTTCAGTTTGTTCCCTTGATCTATTTGTCTAAACCTCCACTGAAATCACAGGGCTTAAATTGCTTTATGTCATGCTCAGGTATCTGGTGGGGCAGGTTCAATGGTGTTGGGAGCCACTGTATCAACTTTCAAGAGCCAATGATACACATCTCTTCTCAACTCGGTGATCAGTGACATCACGCTAATAGCATGAGGGCCATCAACAATCCTACAAATCAGGTAGCAGTACCAAATCTCCCCATCTATGTCCATGGTAGATTCCTCTATATATTCAGGTCTTACTTCATGTCTTTCACCAAAATTTATAATTGTTTTCATATAGATTATACACATTTTTTCTTAAGTTAGTCCCAAGTACACAATAGTTTTGGGGTGTGTGTGTGTGTGTGTGTGTTTAGAGGGTCTTATAATTGTGATATTCTTATTTTTAAAAAAAGATTTTAATTATTTGAGAGAAGGCACACGTGGAGGGGGAGGGGCAAATGGAGAAGGAGAATCAGACTCCCCACTGTGGGGCTTGATCCCAGAACCTTGAGATCATGACCTGAGCTGAAGGCAGACACTTAACCAACTGGGCCACCCAGGCATCCCTGTCCATCATATTTTTTTCTAATGGTTTTTGCTAGTATATAGAAAAGCCACAAATATTTGTTTGTTGCTTTTATATCGAGTGATTTTATTGATGTGTTAGCCAAGACAGACCAACTGCTGTCATAGACAACTCTAAAATCTCAGCCGTTTCTTACAATAAAGGTTCGTTTGGCACTCATGTCCATAAGTCGGTCTGTGGGGGCAGGGGTGGGATCTCTGCTGCATGGAGTCATTCAGGGATCTAGGCCCCTCTCTCTTATATCCCTGTCATGCCCTAGGTCCTTGGAGTCCTCTACTGGTGCCTCTGCATCTGGCTACAGATGGACAAAGTGAGAGAGAAGGTGGAGTGTTGAAAGGATAAGTTTATTGGCAAAGCTTAGAAGATGCTTATATCCCTTTCCTCCCACACCATTGCCTCAGACATCGACCCACTTAACAAATGTTTTCCAGCTTTGTGCACAGGGAAGAGACGTCTACCTGGTCCTTGCCACCGTTGATCTCTCATAATCTGCTTTTTAGCTGTGTCTCTTTGATGTTTAAGTCGGCTTGTCTGGTAAGCATCCCTAATTACACATATTTAAAACCTAATTTCACTGTTAGTACCTACAGTAGAATGTGGAATTCTATTAAGGATAGTTATAGTCTATGGTTAATGTAGGTTTCTGACAAGTTCCCCTGTAAAGTTCTATTAAGTATGTTTGGCATCTTTTGAAATTACTGTATTGATTCTATTCCTCAATCTGTTCATATGCATTGTGAATAACATTTTTCTATTATAACACATTGTTGCATATCTGGAATAAACTCAAATTATTTATGATGTGTTATATTTTATTTTTTTAAAAAATTTATTTATTTACTTTTGCATGTGTTCATGAGAGAGAGAGAGAGAGAGAGAGAGCGAGCAAGCAGGGGGAGAGGGAGGGGCAGAGGGAGAAGCAGACTCCCTGCTGAGCAAGGAGCCCAGTGCAGGACTAGATCCTAGGATCCTGGGATCATGACCTGAGCTGAAGGCAGCCACTTAACCAAGTGAGCCACTCAGCTGCCCATGATGCATTATATTTTAAATACTTCACTGGATTTATTAGGTTTATTAGGATAATTTAATTATATATTTTCTCTTTCTGTTTAAAAATGACATGCGCTCATTACTCTCTTGTTTTCCTGTGATCTTTCTGGGATTTTTTTAAAGGTTAGGTTTACAACATTGAATGAGTTGGAAATCTTTTGAACTCTTCCTCCTGACTTTCTACAAAATTTACATAACTAGGAAATTTTCTATTTTTTGAATGTTTGTAAAGACTATTGGGTCTGGTCCCCATACTATACTTCTTATTATTTTTTATTTTTTTAATATTTTTAAAAAAGATTTTATTTATCTCACAGAGAGAGAGAACACAAGTAGGCAGAGAGGCAGGCAGAGAGAGAGAGGAGGAAGCAGGCTCCTCGCTGAGCAGAGAGCCTGATGTGGGGCTCGATCCCAGGACCCTGAGATCATGACCTGAGCCAAAGGCAGAGGCTTAACCCACTGAGCCACCCAGGTGCCCCACTACACTTCTTTTTAAATTTTACTTTTGAAGTCACACGAATTTGACATTTTTTCATATGCAATTTGTGGTAGCTCCTCCACAATCAAGGTACAGAACAATGTCATCCCCAAATACTCTCTTGGGCTATCCCTTTGTAATGATAGTTCCCTCCCTCTAAAAAACTGATTCCTTCACGTGAATGGAATCCCACAAGATGTGATCTTTAAGATTGGTTTCTTTAACTCAGTTTGATTCCTTTGAGAGTCATCTAAACTGTTGAGTTTATCAATAGTCTGTTCCTCTTTATTGATGAATAGTATTCTACAGGTAGACGTACTACGGTTTTTGCCTATTCATTGATTGAAGAACAATTTGGTTGTTTCCAGTAATTCTTTAGCAATTATGAACCGAGAGCCTAAAAACATCCATACAGGTTTTTGTGTGAACCTAAGTTTTCATTTCTCTGGGTTTATAATAAATACCTAAGAGTAAGGCTGTTGAGTCATTGGAAATTATATGGTTAACTTCCCAAGAAGCTGCAAAAGTACTTTTCTAGACTGGCTGTTCCATTTTGCATTGCCACTAGCAGTGTATGAGAATTCTACGTGTTCCCTGTCCTCACCAGCCCTTGGTGTTGTCAACGTTTTAGTTTTAGTGAATCAGGTAGGTATGAGGAGGCATCCGTTGTAGATTTAGTTTGCATTTCTATGATGACTAATTGTGTTGAACATCTTTTCGTCTGCTTAATTGCTCCTGTATATCCTTTCTGATGAAATATCTCTTGTCTATTTTTTAATTAAGCGGTTTGTTTTCTTATTAGTAAGTCTCAAGCGTTCCTTATGTGTTTTGGGTGTAAGTCTTTTGTTTATTCTGCACTTTGCCAGTATTCCTCCCACTCTATAATTCGTCCTTTAATACTTTTAACAACACATGTTCCAGGACAAAAGTTGTAGCTTTTGATGATATTCAGTGTTTCATTTTTTCTTTTATGGATTATGTGTTGTGTCATATTGAAAGACTCTTTGCCCCCTCCAGGTCAGAAAGTTTTCTCTCATACTTTTACTCTTGAAGTTTTATACTTTGCATTTTACATTCAGAGCTATGATCCATTCAGATTTAATTTCTATGTAAGGTTGAGGCTTAGATGGCTGTTCTTTGTTCCCCCATATATATCCAATTGTTCTAACATCAAGTGCTGAAAAAGGCTATCCTTTCTCCATTGGATGGCCTTTCCATCATTGGCAAAAATGAACTGACAGTATTTGTGTGGGTCTATTTGTGAGATTTCTCTTCTGTCCCATTGATCTATGTGTCTGATTCTTTACCAATCTGACTTAAATCTTAAAATCAAGTATTGTCACTCAGCCAACTTTGTTGTTCTTTTTCAAGTTTGTTTTGGCTATTTCCTTTGTCTTCCCATATAAATTTTTATCATCAGCTTCTTTATACCTACAAATAATCCTGCTGAGATTTGGAGGGGGCTATCTTAAATCTCTTGATCAATTTGGGGAGAATGCATGTCAATACTTTGCTGAATCTTTCAATCCATGAACATGGTATGATTCTCCATATAGTTGGTTAGTTCTTTTTTTGTCTTTTTCAGTATTCAATATATGGATCTTGTTTTGTTAAATTTACACCCAAGTTTATGTCATTTTTGGATAAGCTATTGTACATGTATTATTTTAAATTTCATTTTCCAATTGTTCAATGCTAGTCAATAGTAATTTGATTGATTTTTGTGTATTTACCTTCTATTCTTTAAAATCAATAAACTCATTAGTTTAAAGAGACTTTTTCTATTATAGATTCCTTGGATTTTCTACATCAATAATCATGTTGTCTGCAAATAAATACAACATAATTCTTTTTTTCCCCCAATTTGTATGCATTTATTTCTTTTTCTTGCTTTGTTTTGTTGACCAGGGCTTTCAGTTGGCAGTTGAATAGTGAGTGGTGAACATGTACATTTTTGCCTTATCCCCAATTTTATGGGGAAACATTTACTCTTTCACTGCTAAGTATGATGTTAGCTGTAAGCTTTTGTAGATACCCTTTATCAGGTTGAGGAAGTTCTCTTCTATTTCTAGTTCACTAAGAGATTTTATCATGAATGAAAAGTTACTTTATATTGTTGGGAAAGTGACTTTGAAGATGAGATCTGAAGAAGATGAGAGGCAGCCATACATTTACATGGGAGAACAGCATTCCAGGAAGATGGGAGATCATGTGTAAGGGCCCTCAGGAAAGTCTCAGGCTGGCATTTCAGCAAATAGCTAGGATTAAAAAAAAAAAAAAAAAATGGAGTGGAGTGAATAAAGACCTCAAAGTAGTGGAAGGTGAGGTCAAAGGATAGCCTAAAGCAAAATCAGATAAGCCTCTGGATAGTGTTGTAAAAACTTTGGCTAAAACCTTTGAGAAATAAGGAATGATTTGAAATGAGGATTGACATTAATCTGACTTACTTTTCAAAAGGTTCATTTTGACTGCTACATGGAAAATAGAATACAGGAGACTAAGTGATCATCAGATAGGAAGTTACTGATTATTAATTACATAATCCATAATCTAGCTGACAGATAACCTGAAGTAGGGTAATAGTAGTGGAGGGGTGAGAAATTGCATGCTGGATAGCTTTTAGAATTTTTTAGTCATCAGGAGACTGGAAGAATGGAGGTGCTAATTACCAAGGAAAGGAACAATTTGGGCACTCACTATATTTTAGACACTGCTTTAAGAGCTTTACATGGATTAACTCATTTGGTTCTTGCTACAGTTCTAAGAAGTAGGTAATATAAATATCTGCCCTTTTCTCATAAAAACAAATGGGCAAAGAGAGGTTAAGTGACTTTTAGCCATATACAGCAAAAAACCAGAGCCAGCATGTGAACTTAAGCATTTGGACTCCAGAGTCTGTGTCCTTCACTGTCAATCAGAACTATCATTTAAAATTTCTCCAAAGTCCATCTGTTTTCAGATATATCTCCTTCTTTATTATAAATAGTCTATTCTTCTTTTATCCTTGATTCAACTTCCTAAAGGTTTATCTATTTTGTTGCTCTTTTCAAAGAACCAGACTTGGGTTTTATTGAGTACCTGTTCTGCTTTTTTTTCTTTTTTATTAATTTCTCCTTTTATCTTTATTAAATCCTTTCCTCCTCTTTCTTTGGCATTATTTTGTTGCTCTTTTTCTGTCAACAGTGTATGCTATGGAACAGTGATAAATGAGACATAAAAGGATTATGGAAAGTATGGGCACAATTTTAGTCTAGGTGAGAGGGTTACATATTTAAGCTTCTCCAAGTATTTCTTAGAAAATGAAGTTCCTAAAATTTAAATGATGTACAATTTAAATGCATGGTATATTGAACTTGATATAAAATGGCTGTTGAGAAGCTGATTGCTGAAAACGGGTAGTAAAAAGATTTTAGAACAAGACTAAATTAGAATTTAGTAAAATCAGCTATAACAAACATCAATATGAATTTACCTTTTAGAAGAGGATTAATTTTTTTTCTCAATTATAAAGGAAATCTAGGAGGAGTGTCTATCCCCAGTCTTCATGTGGGATAATCGTAGACACACAGAAGGACCTGGTGTTGAGCATTAATGCTGATACTCAGCATGTAGTAGCCAGGGTTCCCTGGGAAGTAACTGATTCCATACTTTAGCATGGAGAAAATCAGTGTAGGCCCAGGTATCAAGGATATATGGTACAGACCTGAAATGACAAAGGGGCCAGCTTACACACTCCCTTTATCCCTGCCCCTTATCCAAGATCACAGTGCAGACAATAATTGTGGTTAACTGATACAAATTAGGTCTGTGGGAACCATGACAGTTTAAGATGTTTAAGAGAACAGATTATATGAGGTGTGTGATACATTATTTTCCAATAAAGTTTACAGAAAATAATATGTTTCAAACAATAAAAATATAATTGCTGCACTTAAAATGTGTTTCATAGCTCATGTAAAAATTTAATGCAATCTAGGTTTTACCACAGGATATAGTATAATGGTTACTGTGATGGTTAATTTTATCTGTTAACTTGAGTGGGCTCAAGTTGAGTAAGGGATACCCAGATAGGTGGTAGAGCATTATTTCTGGATATGCCTGTGAAGGTGTTTCTGGGGGAGAGATTAACATTGGAGTAAAGAAGATTAATCCCCACCACTGTGCTTGGGTGGCATCATCCAATCCTGAAGATCCCAAAGAGAGGGAAAAAAGGGATGAGTTCCCTCTCCTGAGCTGGGATGTCCATTTTTTCCTGACCTTGGGCATCAGACATTTGGACCCCAGGAAACAAAACAGCAGTCCTTTGGTTGTCAAGCCTTCAGACTCTGACTGAATTACATATACCACCAGCTTTCTCGGTTCTCCAGCTTACAGACAGCATTCTTCTCAGTTTCCGTAACTGTATGAACTAAATTCTATGATAAATCTCCTCTTATGTATATCTCTATACATATCCTATTGGTCCCACCTCTCTGGAGAACCGTAACTCATCCAGTTAGTGGATTAGACCTCAGGGCTGAAATATTTTCACCTTGGGACTTCTAAAACTGGAAGACTTGGAAAATTTCAAAGGTTGGAAAACATGGATAGTCTCAAACATCCCCAAAATGGAAATAAGAAGACTTGAATGCCCAGGAAAGACAATTAAAATTTGAAGTTCTAAGAAGTGCCTTCTAATTTCTGGAAGTGATCATTTCAGAAAAATAGACAATGACTTTGGAAACAAGGAAATGTAAGTGACTGGAGAAGTCCCAGAAGAGACATGATCATTACAAGCCCTCTTGGACATAGGTATCTCTCTACTTAAAAATGGGGTCCAGAGGTGCCTGGGTGGCCTAGTGGGTTAAGTCTCTGCCTTCAGCTTAGGTCATGATCTCAGGGTCCTGGGATAGAGCCCCACATCGGGCTCTCTGCTCAGCAGGGAGCCGCTTCCTCCTCTCTCTCTGCCTGCCTCTCTGCCTACTTGTGATCTCTGTCTGTCAAATGAATAAATAAAGTCCTTTAAAAAAAATGGGGTCCAGGTTAGCACACGAAGCTCAAATTATTATAAAATAGTTCAGGATTTGGCATACCCCCACATCTTTAAGCCATAACCCATATCCATAACTTCAGCTTGTGATATAAGTCTGTTCCTTCCATTTAGTTAAATAAATGGGAATAATTAAGTAGGAATGATAGATGTCATCTGAGATTAAATTCAAGAACATCTTCCACATGCTGAATTTGATCACTCTTCTATGGACCCAGGTGTTTCTTAACTTCAAGCAGAAAGCAGGGTAGGTGACCCCTCTCAATCTGGGAAGGTTTTAGGAGGTGTACCACCTATCTTAAGGAAGGTAGAAACTCAAGCCCCAACTCCTCGTTTTTCGGTCCCCAACTCCATGCAACAACACCGACATTCAAACAGCACTTTCTTTCTGTGAGTTTATATTCCAGTTCAAGTTGACAGGTGCTGGCAATAAGACAAGCTGCTTCTTCCAAATGAATCCTCAAATTATACCTCCATCTGTCTGTCTATGCACAATTTTGAAATATTCTAAAAATCCAAGCAAAAAGGCTAGCATAACGGACACATGTATTTCCATCATTCTATCCCCTTTTTTATATTCAAGGAGAATTTATTCATTGATTCATTCATTGATTCATTCATTCATAGTTCTAGTTTTTATTTAAATTCTCATTAGTTAACAGAGATGGTAAAATTGATTTCAGGTATTGAATTTAGTGGTTCATCACCTACATACAACACTGAGTGCTCATCGGAAGGGCCCTCTTCAATACCTATCACCCATTTAGCCCTTCCTCTGCACCCCTACCTCCATCCACCCGTGATTCATTCTCTATAGTTAAGACTTATCTCTTATGGGGTTGTTTCCCTCTCTTCCCCGCCCTCTTTCTTTCCCTTCCCCTATGTTCATCTCTGTTGTTTCTTAAATTCCGCATGTGAGTGAAATCATGGTATTTATCTTTCTCTGATTTATTTTACTTAGCATAAAACCTGTATTTTCCAATTAGCCATTGTTGATATGTGGTAACATTATTAAATTTTACATGTTGCTTTTACCAGTGCCCATCTTATTGAATTATTTTTAGTTTCAATTAATTTTAGTGTATTCTCCTTGATTTTCTGAGTGTTTACCATCCACAAATAAGATTAGATTTCTTATAGCTATTTTTTTGTGTGTTTATTGCATTGACTGGTGCTTTAGAATTCTGTCAAATGATGTTACTATAACCCATATTTCACAAAAGAAAAAAGAATGCTCTGACTGGTGATTTATGATGGATTTTTTTTTTTTTTTAAATAAGAAGTGGACTTTAAATTTAGTGATATTTCTTATGGGCATTTTCACAATCAATGAACATTTTGTATTGTTAGACTTACTACCAAGAAATTTTATAGGGTTTCTAACAAAACAAATCCGTTATATCTCTGAAGCAAATTTTACTTGTTCAAGAACCATCTTTTAACATTTTTGAAAATGAGTTAAGTCTCTATAAAATATGAAAACATTGCAACAAATCATTGTCCCCTTTTTTTTTTTTTTGCAAGTATTTCTTGAGGTTCTAGATTATATGACCTATTTCCTGTCCCTTCCATGTTTAAAAATTGGATGGTCACAATTTAAGATTGTAAGCAGGTGCTTCAACCTGGAGAGAGGACAGAGGTGCCTGGGGAGGGACATGTCGGAGAGGTGTGTGTTTCGGGTCGCATTCTATTCTTAAGTTGGGTGGTGAGTACATGTGGGTTTACTTCACTTTTTTCCTTTTTTAAAAAAATCTTTTATCTTTTTTCCTGGGTCTTTAAATCTATTAAGAAATGATGACAAGTTTGTTTTTCCTAGCACAGTTCTTCCATTTTTTGATGACCAGATGGCTCACATGGCCAATGCAATACTTAGTCAAATTCCACTGAAAATATAAAAATAATTAAAAAAAAAAACTTTATGGCATTATTCAGTGTCACAGAAGAAGTGGAGTTTGTACTGAACCTTTGAATTGCCCTCTTTATTTTGAGTCATCAAATGTCTTCTGAGGTGTGGTGATTTTTCTGTGTGTTCATCTTTACTTGAGAAGGGATGTGAGTGGTGACATCTAGACTGTAGGTGTGCAGATTCTAATGTTCAGGTGGGAAAAGCAGAGTCTGCATGCTGTGAAGTGTGGTCTCTAGTCATTGGTGAGGTGTTGGCAGAAAGCTTCTACCAGCTAAGGAAGATGTACAACCAGGAACGTCGCCGTTGTGGTGAATGGTTCCTTCCGTGTGTTTGTGGTGACGGATGAGGGTAAACTTTTCTCCAGCCGGCATGTCCTCAGTAGCCCCGTGGAGATGCAGCATTTCTGATTCAAAATCCATCCATCCCAAATGAGGGTGGGGGACCGATGAGCCAAGGATAGCCTTGCTGTGGGCCCCCACTAGTTCTCTCTTCACATCTTTCCCAAGATGGAGGTTTGCCTGCCATCCGAAGGTCCAGTCAGACCCTCACTTGCAGATAGGAAGCGCGCACGTGCAGGTTTTCGAATTTCTTGGGCTGCCAACAAGTGAGGAGGACAACACTCAGGGAGAGTTGTGCCGTTAGTGACAAATGCTTCCTTTCTGGGTGTGGTGTGGCTGCCTTGAGTTACTGAGTCACTCACGGCCCCTTCTTCTGACCAACACAGCCTACCCCTTCTTATAGATCCCTCTGGCATCATGTCTGTGTATTGTCTCCACCGAGTGCAGATTGAGAGGAGCCATCTTGGCTGGATCGCTGTATCCATCCAGAGCTGTTGTTTTTATTAATTAATTGATTTGAGAGAGAGAGTGTTCAAGCACAAACAGGGGGAGGAACAAGAGAGGGAGAAGCAGACTCCCCTCTGAGCAGCGAGCCTGATACAGGGCTTGATCCCAGGACCCTGAGATCATGACCCGAGCTGAAGGCAGATGCTTAACTGGCTGACCAGGTGCCACTGGTCCATAGTTGATTTTTCTTCTATTTTTCTTTTTTAAATGCATTATACATAACATCAACGGTACCACTTAAACCATTTTGAGTGTATAATTCAGTAGTGTTACTTACATTCACACAGTTGTGTGACCATCATTGCCATTCATCCCCAGAACCCTGCAAACAACCCAAACCATTTGTGCCCATTTAACTCTCCATTTGCCTATACCCTGGTAAGGCTACCCTCTACCTACTTTCTATCTCTATGGATTTGACTGGTCTGAGTTACTTCCTTCTGTGTCTGGCTTATTTCACTCAGCATAATGTTGTCAAGATTCACCCATGTTATCACATGCATCACTATCACCTTCCTTTTAAAGGCTAATTTATAGCCAGTTGTATGTACAGACCACATTTTGTTTATCCATTTGTCTATCAATGGACCTTAGTCTGTGGTCTTCTGAAGTGGATAAAATTTGTCTTCACCTTCATTGCTGCTGCACTGAGCTTGAAGACACGTGGGGATCATTCTAGACTATTAATTCTCAAACTTGAATGTGTTTCTGAGTCCCCTGCAGGGCTTTGAAAAAAGTTGTTGGGCTCATCCCAGAGCTCCTGATTCACTTATGTCTGAGACAGAGTCTGGGGATTTGTCTCTGTAATGAGTTTCCAGTTGGTGTGGGCATCGCTGGTCTAGGGACCACACTTTAAGAACCACTGTTGAAGGGATTCAGTTCATTGATTATCCAAGTGTTACTTACCATATCTTGTAGGGTGGCTACCGGCCCATTTATTCTTCTGGGGGATCTAACCATACACAGCCTTTGTTTTCCTAAATGACCAGGTGCTGACCTAAAGGGGCATCCATCTGTACATTGGCCGCTGACCTTTGACTTGTATGACCTCACTCCAAAGGTGAGGCCGACCAATCCTCCAGGGATTTGCATGAAGTGACATGGAGGGAAGCTGGATTGTTGGCCAGCAGAGACGGGGCTGGCGTGTTCATCAGGGGCTTTGGTTGGGCAAAAGCCACTGATCAAGGAAACAGTGGACATTCACCAGGAAGGGGAGATCTGACTCTCCCACCTTTTGTTAAGATTTCCCCATCCTTGCTGCTTCCTCCGTGCCCCCCCCCCCCAGCCCATCCCCACTGCCAGAAAGAATTGGCCCCTGGGCTTGAATTTCAGTGAAGCCATGAAGAGAAAATGCACCATGAAATTATATGGCTCCTGCAAAAGGGGTTGCCATCTGCTTTTTCTTTAGGCTTTTTTCCTCTACACAGTGTATTAAACCATTAAGGTCTGGTGCTGTCTCTCCTTCCTGGTAATGTTGTGCACATTAAGGGAAAGAAAAAAAAAAAAAAAAAAGGAAAGCCTTCATTTAAACAAAACAGAACGCAGGATTTTAGGCGCTAGTAAATTCCCCAAGGCATTTGTGGAGTCCCTACCATTGTCTAAACATTAGTATTAATAATCTGCTAACTCAATTGTTTCTAATTTCCCCTGTCCCCAATTTTGGAATGGAGAGGCGCTGCCTTTTGCTGCATCTCCGTAAGTTTCTAGGGGTGTGTAAAGATTTCTATTCAATAATTTGTTTCATATAATATATGATTTTAAGGTAGCTTTTTCTCAAATTATCCTCCTCTCCCAGATTTCTGAGCTTAGGGAAACATGTGATTTGCTCTTTTCTTGGCTCTTTTCTTTTTTTGTCAAACAAACAAAAATCTTATCAATTAATAACAGGTGAGATAACAGGCAAAAAACAAGTTTTCAGACTCAAATCTCTTTGAAATCTAATAGATTTCATGTTAGATTCTAAGGAAGCCCAGTAGTGAGTAAGCACAGAAGAAATCAAAAAACAAAAAACAAACAAACAAACGAAAAACAAAAAAAGGGGAAACATTTTGGTTCTGTGTTTGAAGATGGATTTTTAAGATGGACTTTGGAAAGTGCCATGTCATGTTTAAACAAAAGGAAACTGCTGTTACAGGCACATTTTCATCCTTTCTTTCTTTAAAAATATTTTATTTATTTATTTGAAAGAGAGAGAGAGAGAGAGAGAGAGAGTGCAAAAGCAGGAACAGGGAGAAGTTTCGGTGGAAGAGGGAGAAACAGGCTTCCCGCGGAGCAAGGAGCCCAACATGGGACTCAGTCCCAGGACCCTGAGATCATGACCTGAGCCAAAGTCAAACGCTCAACCAATGGAGCCATCCAGGTGCCCCTTATCCTGTTCTTTTTTATTTTTTCCAGACTCTGGCATTGTCGCCGCATTCCCCACCCCTCGAGGAAGCAAGTCCCATTTTTTGCCCAAGGGAGGCTGGAATTTCTTGGATAAACCAAAATGTGAGACTGTCTAGGAGTGGACACCTGAAATTTATCAAACAATCAGCTTTTATTATTAACCTGGCAGGGGTCTCCCTGTGTGTTATGCGCGATCATCACCTTATTCCCCTATTCTAAGAATCCTAGAAATTTGTGGCGATTTTTCTCTTGTTTCTGGAGGTTGGTCTGTTTTATGGGGGAGCATATGCTCTCATGCCTCAGCTTGCTTGTACTTCCTTCCAAGCACTGATTTTTGTTTTTTTTCATTCTGCCAGCGACTTGTGGCTTGGGAGCAGGGTGTGGGTAACTCCGTGTCTGTCCACTTTGAGCAGTGGAGATGGATTTTATCAGTGTTAGGGTCCCCGTTCAAAACTGCTGTGCTCAGAGGAACAGAGAGGGCTGGAAGCTGGCTTGCTGCAGGCATCTTCTGCGGGGTTGTGGCTAGAGATGTTGCCAGCCCTCCGAGCCCCCTTTTTCTCAACAGCCCACAGCATACCCATTTTGGTTTTCTCTCCTTCCATGCTGAGTGTGTGCCTCAAAATCCAGCCCTAGGAAGACCCAGGTGCGGAAAGCATTCCCAGAAGAAGCTCCCAGACCAACATTTCTTTCCTCTCTTTTGGCTTCAAGGTCCTCCTTGGGGTTGTGGTTCTGAGCATCAGCTGGCTGCCCCAGAGGGTTTTTTTTTCCTCCATCGAAGGCAAATTGGGGATTTGTAAGCCCTCTTGCAATCTGGTCTCCACTGCCCTATTTCTTGGAGAATTTCCTTAAAGTTTCAAACCGATGGATACCCTCTTCTGCCGTTCTGAGCTGATTCAGCTTTTCCTTTGGTCATTTCTGTGGGTGTTTGGAAAAGCTCCTGGCAGAGAGGCCCGGGAGGCTCTCCCAAATGGGATGCTTCCAATTTGAGAATGTTTCCCATCCTTCATGCTTAATCCACCCAAGACTTAACTTCTAGAAACAAACTTTTGAAAAATGATCATCCGCTTCTCTCTCCATCTATTTCACATTTGTTTCTTGAAATGGAAAGAAACACAGTCCTGTTTACACTGTATTTCAAAGATGTGATTCCTTTTTGGATCTCCGACTTGATGTTCGCTTCCTGTCTGAGAGATGAGACCCTTTGTATTTCAGCTGTACTGACTGACAATGGCTGAGCTCAGGCTATGCCCAAAGCCTCTTAACTCTGATAACCAACTCCATCCCATCTCCTAGGCTCCCTCTGCTGCTTAAGATCTGGGTGCCACAGAAAACAGATTTTCCAGAATTCAATGCAATTTATACCTCATAGGAGAAACTAACTCAACAGATACTCCTTCATCTGAATACTTACTGCCCGCCTGCTGTGCCCTTGATACTATTCTAGGTCACGAGTTCTCAGATGTGGAATCTTTGGGTGTATTAGTGAGCGTTCTCCTGAGGTACAGATCCAACAAGATGTACAGATACACAGACAGATTTTTTTTTTTGAGATTTTATTTATTTATTTGAGAGTGAGAGCAAGCATGAGGGGAGGGACAAGGGAAGAGGGAGAAGCAGGTTCCCCACTGAGCAGGGAGCCAACGGGGGGCTCAATCCCAAGACCCTGAGGTCATGACCAAAGGCAGACGTCTAACCGACTGAACCAGCCAGGTGCCCCCAGAGAGATTTATTTTAAGGATCTGGCTCATGTGATGATGGGAGTCTAACATTTGGAGGGCAGGCTGGGGATCCAGGGAAGAGCTGACATCATAATTGTGAGCACCAAGACAGGCAGTCTGGAAGCAAAATTCCCTCTTCTTGAGGAAGAATTTTGGAGGATCTCAGTCCTTTCTCTTGAGGCTTCAATTGATTGGATGAGGTCCACACACAAGACTTCACTTTACTCAAAATCTATCAAAAATACCTTGATAGCATCATCTACACTGGTGTTTGACCAAACAAGGGGGCATCCTAACCCCGGCCAAGTGACAATACAATTAACCATCACCCTGGGGAACCTTCAAAAATCACTCATGCCTGGGTTCTGTCCTTAGACGTTCTGGTTTAATCAACCTGGAGTATGGCCAGAGTATGTGGGGTTTTTAAAGCCTTCCAGGTGATTCTAAGGCAGTTGAATTGCCTTCCTAGGAGATAGCAGCAAATAAAAAAGAAACATGTCTACATTTCTGAAGCTCACGTTTAGTGGTGAGAGATAGAGAATACACATAAACATTTATCCTTGAGGCGGTGCTCTCTGGGGCGGAGGGAACAGAGCAGGTAAGGAGATTAATGAGGACAGATGATTTTCTGCATTAGGTGGTGAAGGAAGTCCCCTCTGAGACAGGCCTACAAGGGAACGGAGGGAGACAGGACCCTGGTACTCCTTGTGTTGTAGAAAGTATTAAGGAATCCATGTCTCTGCAGTATGTGAGGTTCAAATAGGAAGGAAAACTTGCCATCTGAGGACATTCAAGAATCTCTTTTCTGCTGATACACACAGAGCACATTTTGAAGGAAATGTGGGACGACACATTTCCTGAGGGACGACAGCTGAGGGACGACACCAGGTTGCCAGGGGGAGGTGGGGAAGGGCGAGGAAGGGGAGAGGGAAGGCAGGGACACATTACTTCTTGGCACATTTTTGGATTTACAGAAAAATTGCAAGGATGTATAGAGCATTCCATACACACCATTTCCAGGTTCCCCTCTCTTAGAATCAGCATAGTACATTTGCCCACAAGAATTAATGAATCAATCAAACAATAATTAATGGTATTATTAGCTAAACTCGACATTTTATTCAGATATCCTAGGTTTTTACCTGGTGTCCTTTTTTCCTGTTCCAGGATCCACATCACCTTACAATCCATTACATTTCACCGTCTTGTCTCCCAGGGCTCAGGTTATATTTTTGTTGTATAAATATACCTATTTGATGCAAATTCATTATACGATTAACACACTGTGTGTAGGTCTCATGGCAGAATGTGGTCATAAAACCCCTAAAAAGATCCCTTCATTGCTTCCCTCCACGAAGACCTGAGGTTAGGGGAGGGTTATGGTTCTTGGACAAGGGGGCCCTCAGCTCTTTTGGCCTCCTTGAGACTGGGTTTTGTGAGTCGTGTGTCACAAGGTCAGAGCCTTAGCTCGGAGCGTGGGATGCGGGTCGGAAGAAGGGTTCTCTGGTGTCCGTTCCCGATTCCACTTGACGCATGCGCAGTGACTGGAGCGCAGTGCCATGGGATGAAGTGCACATCCCATGGGGATATTCTTTGACGAATGGCAAAGGAGAACACGGCTACGGATTCCTGTTAAAGGGAAAGACCTCCTGTTGTCACTGCTTGACCTGAGGGAGCAAGGCTTTTTTTCTGGTGTCATAGTGATGGCCAATCTTAACAGCCTTAAAGACACCAGGCTGAGGACCAGGATTTGAACCCAGGACTGTCAGGTTCATTTCCCTGTGTGACCTTAACCACTTACCAAGTGTCTTTGAGCCCGTTTTAGCCATTTCTCATAAGAACTTTTTTTTCCCCAGTGTGTCATGAGGATTTAAGAAACAAAAACCAAAGAAACCCCCAAAACACCAAAAATTGTAAGTGCGTCCTCGTCTAAGGAAAAGGCTAAGGAGACTTTGGCTTTTTGTGGTCACAGGCTTGACTTTGATGTCTTCTGTCTCAGAAGTGGCAGAGAGGAGAACAGAGAAATTTCTCTAAGTGTAGGGGTGGGCTGTTTCCATATGCATTCAACATGTAGGAATTAAGCACTTACTGTATGCCAATCATACGTGATATACAAGGTGAAGAACATATACTTCCTCCCTTCATGGAGCTCAGAGTAACAGGGATCCCTCAAGCTCTGATGATGTGTGGAGGGAGGATTTGAAGCTGAACATCTTTGAAGATAGATGTTGCCACACCATTGCTATATCGATTTGAGGAGAATTTAGATTTGGTTTGCCCCGCATATTTTGCATTAAGATGGGCATTGTTCTAAAAAGCCTGCCAAAATGGTTAACTGAAAAAATCCTGTAACAATCTGAAGGGACAATAATTTTGGTTGGCATAAATGTTTACCAGATCCCTGAGAATTTAGTTTTTGTTGACTTGCTTCTCCTGGTATAAACCACCTCAGAATAAATAAAAATATTTTTAAAAATTAATTTATTTCTTTCTTTTCAGTGTAACAGAATTCATTGTTTTTGCACCACACCCAGTGCTCCATGCAATACCCACCTCCATAATACCCACCACCTGGCTCCCCCAACCTCCCACCCCCCCGCCCCTTCAAAACCCTCAGGTTGTTTTCAGAGTCCATAGTCTCTCGTGGTTCGTCTCCCCTTCCAATTTTGCTCAACTCCCTTCTCCTCTCCAAAATCAAAATATTTTGTATGGCCACTTTATCTTTGACTAACATCTCTTTGGTCTTCAGTAAGCAGAGATCATTTGGTTCCTTTCTGCCAAACCAGGAAATCAAGAGGACTAGAATAAGAGCCTTGTTGTCAGGTGTCAGCGCCTTTGATTGACCCTGGGCAAATTACTTAGAGTCCCCAGGCTTGCATTTCTTCATTTTCAAAATAAGTATAACAGTTGCCTTCATCCCATATGTCAGCCATTGAGTAAGATAATTTAACTGATGCCTATAAATATCTTGACCTATTTCTTGGCACATAGTAGGTGCTCAAAAAATGAGTTCTCTTATGAGCTCCAGCTTCCTCTTTTGCTAAAATGGCAATACTGTCACATATTTTGTAGGTGTTTGAGCAAGCAAATAGCATAAAATAGGGCTTCTGCTGGCTGAATCCTGGGCTCTGCCCAAGGGTGGCATTTGGAGAGGATGGTGGGTCTCTGAAGAAAGGGGCTGGACATATCGTCACATATCCAGTTGAAGGACATGCATTTACCTGCACCAAGAAATCTATAGGGTATCTGGGGTTGTGTCCAATGAATCCACAAAGAACACCAAGATACAAAGAGGCTGTTTCAAACACTTGCAGTGGCCAGAAGAAAGTAACAGCAGACTAACAGGTGCCAGTCAAGAAAGAGTCATCATCTTTTCTTCCATCTCTGCTTTGAGCTTGGAGAAGTAGACAGCCTAGTGGGATGAGGGAATTAGGCCTAACACAACTCCTCCTTCTGTCCTTAAAGCCTGTAATGAGTTCAGTCAGGCTAGAGAATGGGAGAAGATTTATCTTTAAATAGAGTCCAGAACTTTAGTTATTACAACAAACTGGAGATTTTTGTTACCAAAAATGAGGACTCTTCTTTTGTGATCACAAATAATCTTTTCCGTATACTAAAAGTGACCAGGCAAATCATGGCACCTTCCCATGTTTCCTCTATGGAATGAAGAGGAACTAGTCTCGTAGCAGGAGTTGAGTAGGGGGAGACTATTTTTCTAAATTGATTGTGTGTTTCTGGATACTAAAAGCCTGCTTGTTTAGCTTACCAAATGGAGGTTGAGGGACAAAAGGGTGAAGTGGGCATGGGAAGAGACTTAAATTTAGAACCTAAACTTGTCCACCACTGACATTCAGGGTATGAAGTCATGTTCAGTATGTTTGCAGGGCGTGAGAGTGGGAGGCAGTAGACAGCAAGTTGTGGGATCCATAGCAAGTCCCAAGAGAATTCCCCATCAGGGAACAAGGCACCCACACAGGGGATGAGACTCCTGATAGGCAGCCCTGTTGCTGAAAGCAGTGGTGGTGCATTGTGGTGCTAAGGGTGTGCTAGAGTTGGCTCACACCTGCTCCAACAAGTCTATTGTGCACAACAGAGCCCAACCCTGTGTTCAGAGACATCAGATTGGTAGCTTGAAATGGGCCATGGTAGAAATTTACACTACAGAAATTGGCAAACACTACAAATTAGGGCTTTACTTTATTTTATTTTTTTTTAAATTTTGACAACTGGTTTACCAGCACACCATGGGTGAAAACTATCCCAAGGCAGGTACTTTGGTGGCAGGCCCTCATCCCATGGAGACAAGGCACTGTGTATTCGAGGAGAATCAAAAGCTAAAACCTACATGAAAGTTGAGTCCTAACTGGGGAATGGTAGAACCTCAGGGAAAGTCTCATGGGACTCCCCATCCAGTTCTGTATTCTGTTGCCTGAATCCCCCCAGCCCATCCCCAAGCGTCCACCCTGCCTCTGCCTTGATACCTCTGGTAACAACTCCCCAAACAGAACAGGGTCTATCCTACTGTTGGATAGCATTTCCATGTACTTCAACTCCATATTAGAAGAGCTTATCCTCTTATCTTTTCATCCAAAGACAGAGACATAATTGGTCTGAATTCTGCTTGCTCCTTATGAAATATATTTAGGGAAACTGTGGTGATTTATTTCAGGAGAATCTGACATAGAGATTTGACTAAATGTCCAATAAGCTGAACTATAATTATGAATTAATTAAGAATGCCCATTAATTTAAAAAATGTAAGTGCAATTAGAATGGATTCTGGAGTTGACTTGGGTAGAATGGCAAGGAGTTTTATGTCTTAAGAAAATGCCCCAGGTCTTTCCTGTATGCCTGCCGGGCCCTATGCAGACAGGCAAAGGCTGAGACCAGGCTGGTCCGAGAGCTTCCGATTCTACTGTGTAGACGGCCAGAGGAAGTCCAGCAGGTCAAGGGGTGGGTGACCATCTAGAGGAAGAGTGAACATTTCATCAGCTTTGGTGACTGAAGCAGCAGAGGGCAGCCATGAAGATTCCCAAGAAGGAGGGTGCCGAGATCCTTTTAGATTTGAGCCGAGGACTGGTAGCGTGGTGTCAGTACCATAAGTGGGTCATGATCCACAGGCCAGGAAGAAGAAGGCTGGACACATGGCTTAGGAGAGGCAGAAATGCAAGCACTGGTTCAGCAAACAAAGGCATAGACGGGATATGGGATGGGCAGTGGATCTCAGAGAATGAAGTAGAAGTCCAGTGATCAGGTGTGGGATGTAGAGGTTTGCTTAGGGGTCCAGAGGACATGAAGCTGAGACCCAGGGCAGCAGACAACAAGTGCTTAAAGTCCTCCCTCCCAAAGCCTGTACAACCATACAGACCAAGGCATATTTTCCTAGCTTAGATATACAGCTGTTAATCAGGTGGCCCCTGATGTGAGGACAGGAGGGTCAGAAACCTGGGCAGCTGAGCATCGATTTCCCCCTCTCCCGCCCTCCCTTACCCCAACCTTCAGCCTGTATTCCTGAAGAGAAAAAACTCAGGATGGAGCATTTTCAGGTTTCAGGTTTGTTATGGTGGATGGGATAGTTTCAAGGGGATTAAGAGATCTGCTGAGCTCGCCTTTGTTATTTAAAGAAAGTAAGGAGGGATGCCTGGGTGGCTCAGTCATTAAGCTTGGATGCCTTCGGCTCAGGTCTTGGTCCCAGGGTCCCAGGATTGTCTGCTTCTCCCTCGGCCTCTGCCTCTGCCTGCCGCACCCCCCTGCTTGTGTTTCCTCTCTCTGCTGTCTCTCTCTGTCAAATAAATAAAATCTTAAAAGAAAAAAAGAAAAGAAGGAAGATAAACTTTAAAAATCGTATGTTTGTTTTCTCTTTCAAGAAATATTTATTTCAGAAATTCAGGAAAATGAAGAACTCCTAACAGAAAAAAAATCCTTTTTGATTTTGAAAAGCATACATATACATAACACACTGGACTTTTTATTGTGTACCCATTTTATGTATGTGTGTTCTACTTTATTCAATTACATTACTTAGTTACTAGTATAGCCATATAAAAATGGAATATATACTGGCTGCATAATATTCTAATGTAGGCAGGTACCCTAGATACTTAGTTATTCCCCTTCTTGAGAATTTAGATTTTTTTTTTTTTCTGTGTACCAGTGTCCTGTTACTGTGACTGGTGTCTTTGATTACTTTCCGGGTTGGAATCACTAGGTCAAAGGGCATATTTTATTTCTTTATCTTTTTAAAAGATTATTTATTTAGTTAGTTAGTTAGTTTATAATAATTTTTAAAAATTTATTTATTTTTTAAATTGTTTTAAAGATTTATTTATTTGACAGACAGAGATCACAAGTAGGCAGAGAGGCAGGCAGAGAGAGAGGCAGAAGCAGGCTCCCTGCCAAGCAGAGAGCCCGATATGGGGCTTGATCCCAGGACCCTGGGATCATGACCCAAGCCAACCCAAGGCAGAGGCTTTAATCCACTGAGCCACCCAGGTGCCCCTATTCATTTATTTGACAGAGAGAGAGACATAGGGAGAGGGGGGAACAGAAGCAGGAGGAGTGGGAGGGGGAGTAGCAGGCTTCCCACGGAGCAGGGAGTCAGATGCGGGGCTCCATCCCAGGACCCTGGGACCGGGACCCAAGCCGAAGGCAGATGCTTAACGACTGAGCCTTCAGGTGGCCTGAAAAGGCATATTTTTAAAACTCTTGCTATGTATTGCCACAGGATACCACTTAAAAAAAAAAAAAAAAAAAAGGTAGTCTACTTAGTAACTGAAACGTGCTGTATTATTATTTTGCATCTCTTTGTCATTAAGAAGGATGAATCCTTTCCTTATTTACAGTTCCATCGATATTAGCAGAAAGAAAACAGACGAATATGTTTGGGTCCCGTGGTACCATAGATCCCTGCAGGATGTGAGCTTAGGGCCATCAGTTACAAGAAACAATGGTGCATACTTGGGCGTTACACCACCTCCTCCATACGGACCCGAGTGTCTGGAAGGACACTGCAGATACGAGGCTGGTTTTCGAAGCCTGGTGCCCTCTCCCACTCTTCCTGGATGTTGGCAAAAGCCCGGCGATCCAGCTGGAGCCTGGCGGGACTCCGCATCCTCTCATCTTGCCCACTTCCCACTTCCTGCCCACCCCCACCCCAGATTTAGATCTTAATCTATTCAATCTTACAGATGCTGAGATTGCTCTCATTCCGCCCACACATCTGGTTAGATGAGTGTTTCCATGGCTGGCTTGCGCATTACCAGCATCTGTCAGCCCTATTTAGTCTTTAATTGCTGTTGGGGCATTCGCAGGAAAAGCCTGCTTTGGGATCTATATGCTCCTATGAAAACAGTGCAAACTTCTCACAGGCTGGAGTGCATTTGGAAAGAAGTGGTTAAGGTTTTTTTCTTTCTTTCTTTCTTTCTTTTTTTTAATTTATTGCTGAGCTGTTGAGTCATCATAAAATAAGCATCCAGCTGACGGCTCTCTTTGGTCTCGTTCGGCCAGCTGTCCCCCTGGGTGGAGATGAAGCATTTGAAAATAAAAAAAAATCAGGGAAAAAAAAATGGTAGTGGGGAGTCCACCAAGTCCTCTGAGGCCTTTGATTTGTTTTATGAGGCAAACACCTGTCCTGTTTCATATTGGCTGCCCTGGGACTGTTGCACCTAGAAACAAAAGCAGCATTTGTAACACCTCCAGGTGCAAAGGCATCGAAGAGATCTGAATACAGCACCAGAGCGGGAACAGCTATAAGTCACCAAAGATTGGCTTTGATGCCCAGCGGCTGTTAAAACAGGGATTCTCCCCAGAGACTGGTGTGGACACTGGTCTTGTTTAACTTTTCTTCTTCCCCCCAAATTAATAATCCAGACAAACAGGCACCATGAAATCTTTAAACTGGCAGATGGCATAAAGTTCTCCAGAAAGCCCCATGCCATGCTGCTGGGATATGGCACAGGAAGAGTTCGAGAGACTATGCTAATGGGCAGGAACGTGGTAGATGAGTTTTAGTGAGACACAGTATTTGGTAATGAGCTTAAGTGAAAGGAATCCACGGCGGGCAGACAGAATGAGCTCTGGGGTATTGGTCGTAGCCTGAGAAAGAGGTCTGGCAGTGTGGCGCCAGAGTTTTAGAGAGAATCTGCTATGCACTGCCAGGACCTTTCTTAAAGGGTTGCGCGACACCAATAAAAGTCTCGGTGGCAAGATGGAGAAACTTATTCTACCCTTTTCCCAAGGTCTGCAATGTTAGGAGCAGTTTTCTTTGCCCCCTTTCCACAATAAGTGAATTATCAGGAGCTCTGGTGATCTTAGTACCTCTTCCCTTGAATCAATGAAAAGCAAGATTACATATACACTTCTGATCATTTCTGGAGGCCAATGGATGCAAACTTCCTCAACCCACAAGAGTGTAAGAAAGGGCTTCTGCTGGGGCGGTTCTCTTCCTCTTCCTAAGACTAGCTGGTTGCTGTGCTAGGCAGAGCCCTCTAGGCTAGAGGGGCTTCTGGTCCTACCTCTTTCCTGCCCCTGTGCCTCTAGGGGAGACAGTGGAGCAGGGCACCGGACCATAGTCCAGTGATGTTATAGTAGATCTTTGTTGGTGGCCTTCCCAGATACATTGCTTCTCCTCTCTTTCCTATTGGGACCTCAGATTTTAAAGCCATATGACTCCAGGTAAGTTTGATCTCCGCCTCCACTCTAGGGTGGATCCAATTAGTCCATATTAATTTTCCTTCAATCCTGTATTTTCTACACTGATGCTTCAAAATCAGCCTTGCATTCTAGGGCTTTCTGCATCAAGGACAAAGTCCTTTTTCCAGTAAGTTTCTCTAATTTTATTTTCCAGTGCTCCCAAATAGATACCTCTGTCTGTCTATCTCCGTTTTTCTCTCCCTCTTGATTTTCCTTTTTATATATATTGTACTTAAAACAATCTCGGGGCATCTTATGTTTAACCAGACTTTAACCACATCCTTCTCTCCCGTGAATTCCTATCACTCTTGAAATCTTTGCCATCCAATTCCTAATTACTGCAATGTTAATTGCTTCACACCCATAAACTCTGCCTATGAGGGTTGCATGGACCATTTATTATCTGTGTTTTATAAACTTTCTAACCAGCACAGTGCAGTGCACATAGCAGCAACGTGAATGCACGTTGTGAGTGCACAAAGCAGAGGCATGAATGTTGAATGACTGACATTTTTCAGAGCTAAATGTTTAGGCCATTTAACGTAGTATTGGGTAAAAATGACGTACCGGGAAGCCAATAGATGAGGGCTCTTCTCCAAACTGATGTTCTGAACTTTTGACTTCTGCATAATTTCCTAGCAAAGTGTCATCCAGCAAGACCATTTATTCAACATCCATTTATTTATTCAACATTTATTTATTTATTTATTTAATAAATTTATTCAACATCCATTCTTATTCTAACACACTCTCCATGTTCAGGCAAATTTCTGGTTCAGGCCGGATGTGAGAAGGAAACACTAGATACAAATGTAGCTTAGGGACACCTGGGTGGCTCAGTTGCTTGAATATCTAGCTGTTGGTTTCAGCTCAGGTCATGATCTCAGGGTTGTGAGATTGAGCCCTGTGTCAGGCTCCACACCCACCGTGGAGTCTGCTTTGGATTCTCTCTCTCCCTCTTCCTCTGCCCCTCCCCCTGCTTGCTCGCTCTGCACTCTCAAAAAAAAAAAATCTTCAAATGCAGCTTAGGAACCATTGGCCAATTTGTTGTCTTCAGGCTCCAGGTTCTTGTGTGGTGAAGAGAGAGCTGAACTCAAGCCTTTTTGCACTTTGGCTTCTGTTTCATTGCAGACCCAATGCAACTCCTCAGTTGAGAGGCCACTTCCTTTGTGTCTCACAAGGCATCTTGGACATGGAACAGACTTACAAACCATCTAACGAGCTAAGTGAAAATGGACCCAGAAACCCCAAACCTATGTTTTTCTTAAAATAAACATGCATAAAATATTGAGACGTACAAGTTCCTCAGGGGCAAACCACAGTTGGATTGTAGCAGATCCGAAAACACTTGAAAGATCGTGGAAGATTTTTCACCAGCCCCAAAACATATGCAAAATGGTTCAATGTTTTTGTGGCCTCCTGGTTCTTCAGGACCCCCACGTATACACCTGCCTTTTTTGCAGTCAAATCTCCAACCATTTAATGCAAGTAAACCCATCGAGGATACATTGAGACGGACATTGGCTATCACAGGTGGATACGGGGCCACTCGTCATTCATCCTCAGTGTCCTTATTCACCCTTTCCCACCTTCAGGAATCATTCCCAGCAGCTATTTTTCTGTTTTACACTTCAAGCTCTCAAAAGAAAGAAATGCTAATACATCCCTCAAAAGCCTACCCGAGGGGCGCCTGGATGGCTCAGTTGGTTAAGTGTCTGCCTTCAGTTCAGGTCATGATCCCGAGGTCCTGGGGTTGAGCCCTGTGTTGGGCTCGCTGCTCAGCAGGGAGTCTGCCCCCCCCCCCCCCCCCCCCCCCCCCCCCCCCCCCCCACTGCTCCTGCTCTCTCTCTCTCTTAAGTACCTACCCTACCATTCTGCAAACCTTAATGAAGCTGCCAGGAGATTTTCTTCTATCTTAAACTCTTTCAAAATCCCATTTACTCTGATTTTTCATCACGTATCTTTGAATATTTGGAAAAAGTGACATTCAGATGAGCCTTCTTTTTTGGGGAGTCAAGTCATCATAATCATTTCTCTCCCAATTCAGATTTTCCAACACTTTCTTAATTAATTAATTTATTTAATTCCCTCTGTTTTGCTTTCCCCTAGATATTTCCTACAGGACAGAAAGTGAGCAAAGCCCTTAGACACAGACCCCTAGTTTCCTCTAAGCTTCAGCTGCAGGGAGATTTTGGAGTGATAATTGTCCAGGTAACACTTTGAGCTCTGCGGCTTGAGAGAAATCCCAAATTTATTTAGTTTTCACTGCTTGGTTCCACTTGGTACTTGGTAGAACTTGGTTTTGTAATGGAACCATCTGATGGTAGGTTGGATTTTGATTTAACTGGAAGGCTCCCGACGACCCAGGAAAACAAGACAACTGAAAATCGTGCATTTTATTTGATACTTTTTAAATAATTCCCAGCTCTTCTATAAAAAACAAACAAACAAACAAACAACAACAACAATAACAAAACCACGGGGAAGGTGGCAGAATAAGGAAATAGAGCCCTTAAATCAAAGGAAAGTTGAGGGAGTTCCTTTGTGCTAACCTCCATGCATAAAAGAGAAGAAAATTCCCTTTACTTTGTTGAACAGAGTACTACCCCGGAAAACTCTTAATTTTAGGTGCTGAAAACCAGCTATTTCCTGTAACATACACTGGTCGGTACTTTTTTTTCTCCTTTTTTTTTTGGAAAAAAGAAACAACTCTTATTCTTTCAACTACAAAAGTAACGTATTTTCTTTCTGGGAGGAAAATTTTAAAAATAAAATGAAAACAAAAAGAAGAAAATTGGAAACTGTCCAAATTTCACCTCATGGAGAAACGTAATTAATAAATTGTTTCATAACTAATATTTCTTTTTGTCTCTATTCTCTCATATTCTATTTTTCTTCTTTGCAAAAACTAAAAACTGAAATCATCCTGGACATGCTGCCTTGTAATTTACTTTTTTCAAGATAGAAATTTATTTTCTAAATAAAATTTTATTTTTGCTCAGTTATAAGGTTATATTA